>NW_015090931.1:1152644-1226386 GCF_001431845.1 Calidris pugnax
GGGGGAGGCCTCCCGGGGGGAGTGCCTGGCTGGCGGCCCTGTCAGGCTGGCGGCGGGTACCTCCGTAGGTGCGGTATTTCTGTTTTCTCCTTGCCACGGTCTGACACACACATCCCCAACCCCCCTTCCCTTGCCTCCGTGGGGTGAGCGGTCTCGCCCCGGGGCGTTGGGGGCTTCGGTCCGTCCTGGCCCTTGGTTTTGTTCGTATTTTTTCTGATTTTAAATTTTGGGGCTGTTTCATTCCCCCGCCGGGGCGGAGGTGGGAGGGCCCGGGGGGGCGGTGGGGGCTCCCGGGCAGGTGCTGAGCTGGGCCCGGCGCCGGCCGTTCCCGTCCCCGTCCCCGCTGCGGAGCCCCGAGGCGGCGCCGGCTGCAGCCTGAGGGGCTGACAGAAACCGCGTCTCGGTTCTGGGCTTCTTGTGTTTGTTTGGTTTTTGGGGGGGGGGTGTTTCCTGTCAGCTTCTTTGAAGTCTCTTAATTGTGGGACTGTAGCTTTTTTAGGGGGGAAACCCCCACCCCAGCAGGGTGTGGGGGGTAGGCTCCTGCACGCCTTCGGGGCACTCTGGTGGAGCTGCCCACAGCCCATCCCCGTGGGGGTCCGGCTGCTCGCGGGGAGAGCTCTGCGGGAGAACCGGGGAGGGCTGGGGGCGCTTCTGTCCAAGATGCAGATTTTCCCGACAGCAGCAGACTCTTTAAATAGTAAACTCGCCTCTTGGTACCATGAAGTGGCTTTCCTAAAGTAGCGATGTTTCCAAGACATGACCTAGGTGATCGGAGGTCCTTCCTCTCTCCGGCTTTCCCCCCCCCCCCCCTTTAAACGGAGCTGTCGTAGGTTCTGTTGCTTTGGGAAAACTTTGCGCGGATGTTATGTTAGCTCTCCCAAAGGAAAAGTAAATATACTTGTTTCATGTCGCTCCTGAAAGGATATTGCTTAAGGTGAAGAAACAGTGGTTTTGTTCCTCCTGTTTTGTTAGGAAGTTATATATTTATGTAAATGTTTTGAGCTAACATTTGGGTAATGTAAGGTGGAGGAGCGCTCAGATCAAAATTAAAACCACAGAAACTCTTAGGATGAACCTAACGTAAGGAGCATTGGCAGTTTGGGAATTAGAGAATGTGTATTGTAGCACCCACTGGCCTTTTTTATGTCTCAACATAAATTTATAGGATGTTTATCCCATAGTTTATTATGGTAGAGATGCTTTTTAATAAAGTTCATTAAATGATGTCTCAAAATTCTTTGATCTTCAAAGCAGAGAAAACATAGTCTGGTGAATGCCTGATGTAGTTGTTACTCTGACTCTTCCAGAACCTGAAAAACATAAATAATTCTTGATTTGTCACATCTCTTCCTCCACACAGATACTTTCTCCCATCCTTAATGTACTTTTTTGCCTCGTAGCCATCTCAAAATTTATTCACAAAACCCAAAACTGAACAGAAGTATTTAAATCTGTTTTTTGTTTAAAGGTCAGTTTCTGGTAATTAATATATTGAGGGGAAAGGAAAACATGTTTGTAAAAATGTTCTTCTTTTTTTTTAATTTACTGTATTTCAGCTCTTTTCTGGCCTCTTCCCCTCCTCCAATTAGATAAAACAGTGAGTGGAAAATCATGTTCTAAGTTTAGGAATTGATCCTCAAACCATTAAAAACAGCAAGAGGCTGCTTTCCCTGAGTTCAGCTGGTGCTAGTTTAGGGCTGTTTATAATCCTTAGTTATGTATTTAGGTCTTCTTGGTTTCAGGAGAATTGAAACACGTGCCTAAAAATAAGCATATGCTTATACAGTTTGCTGTAATAGTGTGTGTTTGCGGAATGGCATTGATTTTTTTTTTTTTTTAATTTTTTTTTAGATTTGTTTCTTATCTAGCCTAAAGGTTTGCTTTGTTTTACTTTTGATACCAGCAGAATGGGCTAGCAACTGTAAAAAAACACTTTCTCTGTGACTTGCATAATGGTGTCCATATAGTGTTGAGAACACGGTTACTGATCCTGGCAGCTCCATGTGTACAGTGCCTACTGTGTGTATTTGTGGTCTGCGTAACCAAGGCACGTTCAGTGTATTGGCCATCTTGGCTACTTTAGAACAGAAGGTGGCAACAGCCTTTCCTTAGGACCTGGGCAGCTTTTCATAAGGCGCTGCCTCCCTTTCTCCCCCCAGCTCCCGTTTGGTTTTAAGGGGAGATAAGAGCTGGCACAGATGCCGTGTGGTTTTCAGCACCCTGCAGGTTACAGTGCTGTGCTAACAGTTGCTGGGAGCCTGCGTAAGCGTTTGTCTTACACAATGATTGCAGAATGTATACTTGGTGGTGGTGGTTACTTTGGTTACTGCTGGTAATTATATGGTGCTATAGTTGAAATTTACATACTGTGGTAGCTAAAAAGCAAACTTCACTAATCAGGCGAAATAAAATGTGCACTTAGAAGCATATAAGATGAAGAGTTTGGTATATGTTGTAATGTTCAAAACCCCCTATTGCTTAGAACTGAATAGCAAACTTTGCACAAGCTAAATGTAATGAAATGCTTTTCTAAATAAAGTCTTAATGACAGTGTTAGGCAGGGATTGGGAAGAGGGTCCTCATGCCTTCCCTGCCATCCAG
The DNA here is from genome assembly GCF_001431845.1 of Calidris pugnax. Taxonomy (NCBI): domain Eukaryota; kingdom Metazoa; phylum Chordata; class Aves; order Charadriiformes; family Scolopacidae; genus Calidris; species Calidris pugnax. Next base: position 1,155,246 of record NW_015090931.1, read on the forward strand.
TGTTAGGTACAGCTTGGGCCATTCTTCCTCTTCTAGGTGTAATTTATGTTTGAATCCATTTTGTACTTGTACCTGTTAGTTGTGGACTCACACCACTGATATTCTGATTTTTTTTTTTCCTTAAATAGATCAAGTGTCTGATTTGTCATTGGAGATTCCTGCTGTGGTTATGAGGTCATGCATCTTGTCTTATTCTTCATGTTTGTACAGTCCAGAAAGAGCTTTTTCTCCTTTAATGTGAAGAAGAAACTTCAAGTCCTCCCTCAGTGAGCTGGAAATCCCATCTTTTACCTTCCTTCTTTATTCTTCAGTTGTGAACTAGAAAAACAATATCATCCTGTTACAAGGTACGATATCTACCACTTTACTGTTATTTCTTCTTTGCTTTAAAACTAGCTGTTTTATTTGTGATCAGCAAAGTAGGGGGAAGTTGTAGGTGTTGCACATGCTTTGTATTTTTTCACCATTGTCCGGATGTGCTTGCGTTTTGTATTTTGAAAAGCAAGATTTTTAAAAACTAAAAGTAGTAGTAAGCTAGCATTAGTTTCTTCAGTACATCACGGCTGTGATCTGCATCACAGCCAAGAACTAAGTTAGTTGTAAAACTTTTGTGCTGCTGTGTAAATGTGTAGTCATAGAAAGCTTCTGTTTAGTAAAGCAGGTGATGGATGATGGCCATTTTATTAACTGTGCTCATTTTTATTGGTAGCTTTTTTAGGTTGAGATTCATATCTCGTGTGACTGCATGCCACCCAGCCAGCCTCCTGTATTTGGCACCCTTTGGTTTTTATTAGATCCTTGTTACTGAAGTATTTCAAATTCTGTACATAGTGATATACGATTTAAAATGTCTCTTTGACTCCAGGGAACACCCATGTTAATACACCCTGGAGCTGAGACACAGAGGCTGAAAGATTCATCTGATGCTGTGTACGAAGTGCATGTCTGAAGCTCATGGCCCAGTGTTAATGAGATTACTTTTGTCCTCTCTTAGTGGAGACCATTCACTGTGAATCATAAAACTCATCCAATGAAAAAAGTAGCAGGGATCAGGAATCGAGTTCCACTCAGCTTATTTTGTCTCTGTACAAACTTAAGAGTTGCAGTTTTCTGGCATGTTAAGATATAAATTGGAAAACCCATCTTGGTGTCCTTTGACTAGAACTGCTAGTTTATGATCAAAATTTTATTAGGTATAATGGACACAAATAAAAGATGGTTGAATGCCACTCAGTAGTAGAAATATTGCTATAATTTACAAATGCAGTTAGTAAATCTTGTTCACAACTCCAGTAATGTAGCTGTGTCATTTAAACTGAAGGAAGCTGCTGGCATTCAAGTTTACAGCTTGATGAGCATTGCAGTTTAATATGATGTTGCCTTCAGCACCAAAGGTGACTTGAAAATGCTACAACTGTTATGGCAGTTTGCCACTTTTTTGATTGTTGTTGCACAACTGTTGGTGAGGCTTTGTGATACTATCGGATCACCAAACTGATCCAGGTTAAAAATAACTTTGCAAGAACAAAAGAAATTGGTGTGGAGAGCAGCTGGTGCAGTTTGCTAGTACAACCATTTGTGGGGTTGTACTGTAGGGGTGTGTAGATGGCAGTGCAGAGGTGGAAGAGCAGTTGAATTAGCAGAATGAGACCCATTAGCTTCTTTTGCTTATGAGAAAATAGTGAGATTGCTGTCAGCGTTCCTGTAACCTAGTCAAGGGAGAGAAACTTGTTGCTCGGTTGCAACAGCTGTTGCCCCCACCACGTCCCCACTCTGCATCATAGCCTAAACCTCACTTTCTGTGCCCAAAAAGGGCTTTTTCTCTTGTTGCCATTGAGCTATTGTGGAGCTCGTACCTGTGAGTATGAGACTTGTGTCTGCAAAGGGAGTGAATGGGCTGGATTCCCCTTGGGCTGTTTTGTACCCAGAACTTCCCATCTCTCTCTATCTGGGCAAGTAATTTGCTTTTTTCTCCTGCTGAGTTTGTTTTCATGAGAAGTTCTTGGCCTGGGTACCAGTGTGAGTCAGCTAAATGCCAGAGGATACATCCATGCAGCTAAATGATAGCTTAATTGTAGCAGGGGTGTGTCTGTCACTTCCCTGGTCTCAGCATAGCTAGTGCCAGCAGCAGCAACTGGGGGAAGATACCAAGGGTGGCAAGCTGATGGGAGCCCCTGTCTCTCCTGGGGCTGGTGGCCTGTGCTGGCCTCTCTCCTGGGTTTCTTTACTGCTCTTGCTGACTGGTGTGTGTAGAAAGGTTTCCAAGTGCAGAAATGCGACTCCCATTTAGTTATGTAAACTCTGGTGGAGTTGCCTGCTGTTGGCCACAAGACCACAAGAGCCGATAAGCGTTTCCTCTTGGATTCATTACAAACTGTTCTTTCTTCCCCAAATCTAATGACTGGTTTTTTCAGCTCTTGAAGAGGATTAACTGCATGAGATACCATGTCTCAAACTGGGGTTTGCTCATTACTGATGATTGTTGAGGCAAATGTAGGATCACAGTCTGTGTGTTAAATGGTCTCAATTTTTTTTCTTAGCTTACTAAAGGTTTCTGCTGATCTCTGACTGATTTGGAGAACAGTTTGTAATCTGAGGTCTTGCAAAATTTGGGATGTGGGGTTTCTTTTTTTTTTTTGTTTTCTTTTTGCCCCCCCCAGGAAACTCAGTTCTTGGTAAACGATCCTAAGCACTCAACCCAGAGAAATGGGGAGCAGCCAAGTTTTTATTTGGGTAATATAAAAATCTATTGCAGCAATTGCTGCAGCTTGTTTCCAGTTAGAAGATTAATGAAAATATTTGTTTTGGGTCAAGATACCAGTCTTCACAGTTAAGTATACCTTTCCTAACCCAAGCTGTAAAGTTGTAGGATTATTAAAAAGGAGTTTAGAAATTCATTTGCTTCCTATTATGGCCATAAATGAAAATCTTCACAGGATGATTGAACTAAATGGAAAGATCTGTGATTCCCTGGATACTGCCTAAGGTAACTTTCTGCCTTGAAAGGTACTGCAGATGTTCTTTCCCTTTGCATCTAATTGAAGTCATGGTTTCGATGTGTCAAGGATCAAGACTTTTTGCCTGAGAGTAACACAATGTTTGTATGAAACCATGCCCAGGTTTACAGTGTGGCCTTTAGCACGACACAGCTTGTTGATCCTTCCTGCTCGCTAGGAAGGTGTGTGTGTGTGCAGTGGTATGCAATGGGCTTGTCTGCTGGTCATTGGTAACAGTAGGACAGTGACTTTTTTTTTTTTAAACCTGTGGAAAAGAACCAAAACCATATCGGGTAAGAGCACTAAGCCTTATTTTCAGTAGTGCTGTCTGGATTAATTTTTTTGATCACTTTATTATTTAAAGTTAGTTCAGTGTCAAGTTTGACATTCAAGGCTCCAGTAAGGAATGTAGCAGATTTGTCATGGACCTGTCTTTGGCTTGCGTTTCTCTTGTTTTAACATCTTACAAATTTGAAAGGGCTTGTGTACTGCTTTGTTTGAATAAACAAATCTTTTTGTATGCATAATTCTAAAAAAAATATTGCTAAGGCATTACATAATTCTGTTCAGCCTTTTTTCTCCAGTGTGTCAGCTGACCATATGAGGAGAGGTTTCTCTGAGGATTGAGGGGTGAAAAATTGCCTTCTTGGTGGATGAAGGGGTTGCCATGCTGTGTAGTCTTTTGGCTTACGAGTCAAGGGAAAGATTACTGCATCTTTACCCTCTTCATAGTGCAAAGCATAATCAGCAGATCCACACCTGCAGGCGCTGATTAGGATCTGCTCTGTTTTTCTTTGTGATACATTTTATGTGAGTCTGTTCAGAGAGCAGAGGGGGTGGTCCTGATTTCTGTGGTGTGGAGATTGCCTCCTACCCAGCCGTCCAGACTGCAGTGAGACAAAGTGGTGTTTCTGTGGCTCTGAGGGGTCTTGTGTAAGACTCCTCAGAGGTCTGTATAGTCTGCAAAGATAAAGGCACATGTGACTTACCTTGCATGGAGGAGCACTCCCTTAAGTCAAACTTGAGTACCCAGAATCTGTCAAAACTGGTGGTTGTGCTTGATTTTGAGTGATTTGGAAGTCAGTATGGATAATTATATAAAGTATATCGCAGTGTATGAAGGCAGGCAAACACAGAAGTCTTTGAGGGACTGGTACTTTAGTCCTTTATTCCCTGCTCAACCTTGCACATACTTGAGGAAAAGAAACTTTCACGGTCAGAGTAGTAGTAAAAGGTCCTGGGAGGGGAGAGAGATGTCCCACCAAGTTCAGTCACTTGATTCAACACAGAAACAAGGGAAGTATTACGAAGAGGTTTTTGGCTAGGAAACAGAAAACCTTTTCATGGTACTCCACGGCTTCTGGTTTTGTTTTTAATACAAACATGATGATGTAACAAGTCATCTCATTAAATAGTGATACTTGTACTTTTCATGTTATCAGGTTTTGTTTACACTATAAACCTTTTGCCAGCTATTCACAGATCACTATTGTAGGACACAAAGTACTGCAAATGGAAAGAACTTTAGTATGTATTTCTGAGTGGCAACAAAAATCTAAACTGGAACCTTACTTTGCTTTGGGGCTTTGCTGGTCTTTACACTGTAAATAGTTTGAAACTACTGGGGATGTGGATGAGTAAAGATCATAGTCTTTCACAATTAATTTTTTTGTGGTTGGTAGGCTTCTGCTGAAATGTGTATTGGTGATCCAGTACAGAGATGTAGTGCTGCTGGGAATGCTTTAATCTTCAGTCATGTCAATATGGTGATTCTAAGCATATGCAGAAAGCAGAGGTGACGTTATCTAAGAGGCAGTTTAAGATCTGATTTTTAGGCAGAAAAACATGCATAGGATATTATTGCTTGGTGTACAAATAAAAGTACCTAAAATTAAAACACAAATACCTGTATAATTTTAAGATACCTTTTAAAATTCTGTTATAACTAGATGAAACAATTGCGGAAAAATTCTGAGAAGGAGGAGTTACTCTGTTTGTTGCAATTGCTTTTGTTTCTTTTGTGTAGGAATACCTGGTAAAATGTTCACTCTTAAACTACCATTTTGTTTCTTTGTTTGTTTTTTAAGTACATTTTTTCAGAGCCACTACTTAAGAATGAGTAGCTTATAACTATAAATATGTAGGCTAAGATGGTTTGTGTACTGCTTCACATCTGAAATGTATTCTTAAAGATGTTTTATTCAAAGTCTTAAGCTTCAGCATTTGAAAAATGAAACTCCAGCAGTAGGAGGAGAGTCCTACTTGTTAGCCCCCAAAACTTTAATTAAGTCTTGGAGTATTGTAAACTCTAATCTTTGCTCAGTCCCAAACTCACTGTCTGGAATTATATAGAACATGGGCAACTAATTTTGACCTGTCTGTGGAGAAATACTTTAATTGTGTGCATATGTTAAACAGCAGACTCAGTCTACTTTGGTGTTCTCATGCAAAATATCCAAGAAACATACCAGTACCTAGCTAGACTGGTTATTTTGTAAGGCTGCCCCGTGCCTTTGTTTAAGGTTTACAAAGTTGCTTCTCTTTCGTTAGGTTACTGTTGTGCTAGAGAATATACCAGGCTTTGTTGTGTTGGTGTATACCTAGGTGTGACTTTTGCCATGTGCTTTGCATACTCTTACATTGGAGTCTGAAGTGTTGATGCAGACAGACCCCACCTAGGACTGTCTGTGTTATTTGACAAGCTGTTTGTAGCAGACTAGCCAAACCGCAGGTTTTGAGCAGTAAATGAATGCTTTGAGTCACCTACAGCCTATACAGCCTGCAATGACAGCAGTGTTTCCCTCATTTATGTCTCCTTACCTCAGCAGACCAGGTTATTATTATTGCGTGAGCACAAGCCTTCCTGTTGTGCTGTAATTAGACAAGAATAAGCATACAAAGCTTCAGGATAAAAGAAGAAAAATGTTTGCAAACACTCCTCAGAGTTACTGGTTCTCAAATTGAGATCATTGCCTTCTGTTAGCTGCTGAACTGATCAATTAACTTCCTCTTTCCATTAGCAATCCAGTAAGTCATTAAACTAATTATTGTACTGCTCATTAGTACTCTCACTTTTTTCCTTTTCTGTATAGGCTTGGTTGTAAAGGGGGGGAGTCTCTAACGTGCACTTGTCTTATTGTTAATTTTAAAAGATACGTTTGCTGTGAGCAGGCCGATTATGTTGTAAGATGAATGTACCTTGCAACACCAAGAAAGGAAATTGTTTCAGCAATGTACATTAACAAATTTTTCTTACTATATGAAATGTTAGAAATGTTTTTAGAAAGGAAAAGAAGAGTCATGGTTTGCTCTGTTTCTGGGGATTCCAGTTTCTAGATTTAGCTTGATTTCTTTGGGTTCTGAACTCCATTGTAGTAAAACCCAAACAGAGCGCGTCTTGCATATTACTGACCTCTGAGTTTATTTTGACAAGTCTTTTCAGTGTTTGAACCTACCCAACTTCTTTCTGCTTCATGTGCTTTATGTCACAGAGGTGACAGGAACTCTACAGAGTGGAAAATGCATCTGAAGACTGACATGTCAGTCTGACTGTTAGGGAGCAGAGTACCCTCTGTACCCTAGTTTTTCCAGACAAAAAGTTGTGTAAGGATCCCTATAGTACTTGTGTACTGCAGAACTTATCTTTGAACCTGCTCAAGAAAGACTACTGTGGTTGAAGTGCATTTGTGATCAGTGTGATTTTGCAGCCCCAAAGCAGTTGTGCATCATAAGGCTATCCTACCTCATGTTTTTTCTGCTTACATTTATTCACCTGTGATGTGAGAATAATTTTTTAACAGCCGTATGACCTTATGTGGGGGTCAGTCATTAACTAGGAAGCAGCCACGAACATCTGCACAATTACTAAGTGATGTAGTTACCTTTAGCACTTGCCTTGACTCCTCCCAGTATGTCCATACACATTGCAGAAGTAACCAGAGTTATTAATTCAGAGTTGCCCTTTGCATCTCACAATTTGAACTGTGGTTCCAAGTTTGGTATGAAGTGATGATCTGTGACCGCAGAATGTTGAAACCTAATCAAGATGCTTTCATGTGATCCCACTATTCATGTTCCCTTTGTTAGTCTGCTGCGTAGGCTTGTCATCCAGAGGCTCTCCTTCTAATACACGTAGGAGCTGATGTGGTGAGATCTGAGCCTGGGTATTCTTCGAGTGAGCAAGGGAAGGATATTGGAATTGGATAGGTGTGTGCCCTGATGCAAAGATTGGAACGGAGCTTGTACCTGGCCACATCTTTTCTACACTTGCCCACATTTCTTTTATGTGGGCAAAGACCCCTCTGACCCTTACTATTCTTCCCAGTGGCAGTCTTGCCGGTGTCCACAGTCTCATCAGTGGCATGATGGTCTGGGCAGATGTGCCCCAGGACACAGCTGGCAGAGGGAAGACTCAATGCAGTGTTGATGCAGATGACAGATAGCAATGAGATATGCATCTGGGATGCATGTAGCATTACCATAAAGAACTAACACATGTACATAATCTCTGGCTGGTTGGGTCTGTGTTTAACTTAAATGAATTATGAAAGTCACCTACGTTTGAAGGACTGCTTGATCTCTTTGGCCATGCTGTGATATTATACAATGAAGCGTAGCTTTGCATGTTTCATACTTTTTGCGTCAAGTTGTGTTTGAGTAATTAAATGTTCTGTTAAAAAAAAAAAAAAGCTAAGGAACAAACATCTTTTTATTAAATTAAGGCATTTAATGAGAATTGCAGTCATAAAAATAGCATCTATACTAATTGTGTATTGGAAGCTAAGTCACTTAACTTCATTATTTTAAATAATATCATATGTTGTCAGGTCATGATATACCTTTAATTGTACATTTGCCTTTCAAAAGGGAGATACTGCAGACTGGTGTACTTATTTTTTTTTTCTTGTCCTGAGGCAGGCTACCAAAACACCGGAGTGGTTTATTTCAGAAATAAACACCATAGCAATTATGAAAAAATCTCTTTAAAACTTTTTCCATGTATGGCATTATTGTAGCTCTTGAGCTGAATCTTACCTATTTATCACTGCATCCCTGTGACAGGCTGACTTTGTGATCAGAGGGGCATTGGAAGTTAGTGGGACACTATAGTGTTAAGAAGTTCGTAGCTCTTGGCAAAATTCAAGGGAATTTCTCTTTCATTAGAAGGGGCTCAAGGAAGAGCTGAAATCTAAAATCATCCTGTACAGTTTATTTTTATCTGAAATTATCTGGCCTGTTCATATGATGATGATATTACAGAATTTTGAGTTTAATTTATGCAGCTAACAAATGTGATATGAAATTCCTTCCATCTCCGCATTTATTTGCCTATGCAAGCCTGATCTATCTTTTTAATGTCCAGTGGATATCTGGTTAAATGTGCAGTAAGTATTGGGATAGCATCATTAGCTATAGCAAATGTGAAAGCACATGAGTACATTTTCTGTTTGGAATGGTTAAACTGGAGGTTAAAATGCCAGTGGTAATTTCAGTTGAAGCTAGAAGTGTAATAACAGACTGTGGTAGGAAGTAATTTATAAGTTGTTTGCTTGGGTTTGGGGTTTTTTTGGTCACAGCATGATGTTAGTAGAATTTAGTTTCGCTTTGCTATACCTACAAATGATGATAAAGTGCATGATGAGAGGTGCAGCTCATAAAAATTGCATTAAAAACAAAAGATGCCTTGGGATATTTTTGTTGGCTGCTGTTGAACAGTGTCTTGATTTTCACATAGACCTTCAAAGCAGAAAGAGTTTAACTTGAAACTTAGGTCTAATTACAGGGATGGTAAGTTTCTTTTGGGATTTTAACTTGTCTGTTGAAGTTTAAACATTTTTCTCATTGTTTGCAACACTGTAATATTGTGCTAAAGCATCACAAATTAATGAAAACTGCTAGAAATGTATACGTTTTACTAAGTTGTTTGAAGGGGTAAGTAAGTAGGCCTACTGAAAAATGAGACTCCATTTTGCCATTTGTAATAATCTCTAGGGATATTAGTGATGAGCCTTGGACTGGAATTTGGCAAATACTTGGGTTAAAACTTTGTTGCAGTAGCAACCACATTAAATATTTTGATGTTTGCTTGCAGTGCTCATTTAGTATTGCTTATGTTATATTTTTATGCAGAATACATTTGGAACAGTTCTATATTACATATAGAAGCAGCAAAGCTGAGGGTGAAAAGGTTGGGAGCAAACAATTCTTGGCTCATGTGTTTTGGTGGTACTTCTACTAATTGAAACAAGAAGCGGCTGTTGACACAGGGAGATGGACAGGTAAAGTGTTTCTGTGGGACCTCAGAAATATTCAGTATAAACATTGGTTCTGTGAATGTATTGTTTCCACCTATCAACTGTAAATTATATTTAAAAGGTGCTTTGCAAACTCTGAGAAACACTATGTATCTAGGTAGTATGGCAGTAGTCTACTGGAGGATGGGATTTGCAGGAGTACCCCCAAACTTTGAAGGGGGGAAGTAAAAATCTTTGATGGTTTTCTTATAACTTCTATGATGTTTGCTGGACATTGTGTCTCCACCATTGAAATTAAATGCAAAGTCACAGATTCTATAGAGCACATCTAATGGGACTGCTTTTTAGTGAAGAACGAAAGCTAGATGGTACATGCAAGCTGCAGCTGGTTCTGGTAACCTCGGTTCTGGTTTTATGAATTTGTTGTATAAGGCACTGAAGGTAAAAACATTTCATGAAGTTCAGTATATAAGGCCTGCGCTAAGTTTTTACTGATTAAACACTTGCACTTAGATTGTCAAGTTCAACTCAATACTCTGCAACAAGCTGTCACTTAAAACCTGGGATCTGGGGAGAAAATTAGGGCTCACACCATGGGAGCTGTTGAGTCCCTGCAGTTTCTTCTGACAGAAGTGAGGGATGCAGAGGTTCAGCTCTTCATGTGAGAGACCATTAAGGACTGAAGAAAAAAAGGTTTAAAGAGCTATACCTTTAAGGGCTAACTGTAAAAAAAGAGGAAATACAATGTACTGAGTGTAGGAAGGTGTGACATCCTGTGCTGAGGACCACTGTCCACCGTGTGTGTTTCCTGTGGTTCCTCATGGTAGCGCAGCAGAGGGGTGCGCTCTGCCTGTTACCTGTCTGTGTACATGCTAAGCAAATGCAGGCTGTGAACCCCTTGTAAGAGACTCCCGCAGCACACAGAATCAGATTTGTCACTGTGAAGCACCTATGTCATCTAAGGCATCTTGACAATGTATTTTATTACCTATGTTCTATTAGGTGACTTTTTATTTGTGCCTATAAAGTATTGGAATATATTCTATTCTGCCAGATAATGTTCTGTTGACGCATGGCATTATATGCTTGTAAATGAGAATCAGACCTGGCATTCACTGAATAATTAGCAAAGCTAGCAGTGATGTTGGGAAGTTATAGGGTCATTCTTGATCCTTCCGTCTCTTCGTTTACTTTATCTTCAAGAGAATAGGGCTCTCTGCAGTGAAAGCAGACATTATAGTGAACTAACTCTCAGGCAAGCAAAATGATCTTCTGGAGTGATCTACCTCTCCTGTGTTTTCCTTAGTCTCTTGAGACTTGCATAATATACTTATTTGGGATTACATTTACAGAGATCTCTGTAGCCTGGCTCCTGTAGTAGTTGTGAAATACATTGGAATTTCAGTATTTATGCCCTAAATTGGGGAAGAAGAGGGGTACTATGTACATAGGAGAATAAATACTAGTTTTATTTATGCATACGTAAATACATAGTAAAAGTAACTTTTGCAAAGAATAATGAGGTCTGAATTTTGTCAGACTAGAAGACACTGGATTGATACTACTTCATTGTGTTCTTAATAACTGATGAAACAAAACTGAGATGTGCATTTACCAACAAAGTGATATATTATAGCATGAAAAATAACAGAAGCATGTGGAAAGTTCACAACTTCAAACTTGACATCTTTCTTTTCTTTTAATGTGCATCTTAATGAAGCATAAATGTTCTACTGTTGTTTTAGGTAGCCTAGACAGCTACTACATGGTATCGTAACAGCACTTTCTGTTGTAAAGGAAGCTCAAGAACTCTTCTTCTTTATGTTTAGGCCTGATTTTCCTAAAACACTTCTAATCCTGTCAGTGCCCCTCTCCTCTTACCCTTTCTTTAGAAAGCAAACATTTTTTTGGTACTGTAAACTTGCTGTAACCACCCCTTCTTCTTGACTGGAACAAAATTTTCAGGTGAATATTTTTATTACAGCTCATTCCAAGTTCTATATGAACCTTAAATGATTCTAAATCTAAATGAATCTTAAAATCACACTTTTAAGGGTGACTGTTTACTTGTTCCCCAGGATTTGCACTTTGAAGTAACTAAGTTCAAATAAAATTAGATTGAATATACATAATTAGCAAAATGTGTCATGGAATACAACCTTAAGTGGCTTGATCTTTCGGAGAGTACAGGGACATAGCAGCATCTCCAAAAATTGTACTTGCTGATGCTTATGCCCTATCAAATAGATGTTAGAAACAAGGATGTCAATTGAACAGTGAAACAATCTTCTCAACTATCTGTCTTGCTTTCTTTGATTGATTCCAGTTCCTTGAAATGGGAAATCAGATAAATTTCACCCTGTATATACTGCAAGATTCTTCCACTTATAAAAAAAATATGTATTAGCATGCATTAGATATTTTATGGACAATTAGCGCTTATCATAAATAGACGAATAAAGCCTCTTCTGCAGCACTTACCTCTAATTCTGTAGCTTGAAAGGTGGTGTGCAGCCCTCTTCATGTCTATGGCATGGTAAGATATGAGTTTCAGCTGGGTTACCACTGAAGAATTGATGAGGCAGAAATGGCTATTTGAAAAATCAGATTAAGAGTGGAAAACTGATGAGGCAGTTGTTCTCAAACAAACCAACAGAGTTAACAAATACACATCCAGTAGTGGGGAAAAAAAAAAAGATTTCTGATATTTCTGAAGCCATTCCATATTATACAAATGTTTACAAGAGTCTGAAGGAGCAAAACCATGAATCTGCTATAGTCCCAGTGCAGAACAGGGATTAAATAAACTGCCCTTCATAAGTTCAGTGATTCTGGATTGATCAGAATGCACTCTAATTTTGGAAGTCCAGTTTCTTCCAAAGCAAAGTCAAAACAGGCAATAGCAACAATAATGGTACTTCAAATATACAGGTGATCCTTACAGTAATGTGGCTTGCGTGCAATTTCCATTTTTGGAGGTGAGGAATAAGAAAAGTGGCAAGAGTGTTATGACACACTTCTGCAAAGAAAATAACGCTATCAGAGGCTCTGTAGTTCCATGATTAGACATATATTTTTCTCCTGTGTGTGGGCTCCAGGTTCTTGGCTGTCTAACTCAGATACAGACTCTTTTTTTCGTAAGAGATGTGTCTGTTTCTTATCTGAAGATGCAATTGTTGATGGCATAGTATATCAGAATTTCGCATGAAAGGGTAGTTTCACATGTAAGTCTGTCTTTATACTTACAGCTAATAAAAGCATTCATGTAATTTCCCTTTTAGACCAGTCTGAACTGTGGAATTTCAGAAGGGGGTAGTTTCCCATTCAGTTTCCTTAGAATAGGAACAGCAAAACTTAATCCTATGTGGATGCTTCTGCAGCTATTGCAGTAGAGGCGGGGGTTTTGTTCAGTTTGTGACATAGCTACTTTTTTTAAACAGAGCCTGGTTCTGCAAGCAGTTAAGCGTCAGAGTAATTTTCCTAAGGCCATAGTGATGCAGGAAGTAAGGAAGAAACATTTCTTCAGAGCCAGTATTCCTTCTCTTATTTTTGAGCAACATCTTAAACTTGTTCCTAATTATTTTATAAATGCTGTCCAAAAAACACATCTCAAGAGAGTGGATGTGGACTGTTCATCCTCCACTTAGTCAGTCATTGCATTTTTGCAAATGTTACAGGCCTATGGAAATAAAGATGCATGGTGCCAAGTGATAAGAAGAAACTATATTGGGAAAGGGTGTTCAGTGACAAAGTTAGAGTGTAAGAATATAGTGGTGAAGCTTGCTCATACAGGATAGCACATTCTGCAGCATACAGTCAAAATGACGTTGGTTTAATGAGCTGCAAAGGCAGTTCTTGAACTCGCATCTCAAATTTAACACTGATAAAATGGTGTGTTCTGCAAAAAGCCTACTTGGAGTGTATTTATGGACTATCTTCATGTCCAAAAATATTAATGAATTTCATTTGACACAGAGTGTTGGTGGGAAAAAATCATGCTGTATTTTTTCCCTTATTATCAAGTACATGTTTTTCTGGCAAGAATTATGTAACAACAAACTGCAAAATGGAAAAAAGAAATGGCCTTCAAGTTACCCTGTGAGCATTTGTATAGTTTAGTGGTGGAATTTAGAGATTACACCAGAAATTGTCTAGCAGGATTGTGGATTGGTTGAAACAAGAAGATAGTCCAGATTTTGAATAAGAAATGGCACTCTGCAAAGTCACCTTTTAACAATTTCAATGAGCACATGAAGGAGCAAACCTGATAGATTACATATTTGTAGTTAGGAATTATGTCATCGTGTCCAGGATGAGGCACTGTGAGAAAAATGCAGGTTTCTGCATGGTTCTCCTTTTCTGTGTAGGATGAGGAGCACAGGGCTTGATGTTGAGTGACTGTAGAGTGGAGTGCTTTGTATTCGGGCCTTGCAGCAGAGAGCATGTGCCTGAGGTCTATGCAGAATTAGAAGAGGTGGGCTCCTTCTGTGATTATAAACTGCTATACACGTGAATGCTATTTGTTGAAATTGTGGCCATGAGATGCAAATGCAGGTAAATCACAATAGCGATATCCTGTATTTCTCTCTCAGAGCCTACAGTTAAACTTCTATGTGACTTAAAAGAAGGAAAGTACTACGCATGCAACCTTTACATTCTCTGTTCTCTTTAATTTCTGACCTATTTTGAATGGTATAATGACAGAGGAAAAGAAAGGGCTTGTGAGGTCTAGATGTATGTGGTAAAAACATATCGCAGAATGTACTTCACTCATTTAACCATTTTTCAGGTTTATTGTGGTTGTGCTACTCATCCCTGTGAAGCTAATTTTGGCCTCTGGTAAGAGGTAGGAAAGGAGCTGAAACATGTGTCTTTGTTCAGTTTGCAAGAACAGTGTGACATAGGACTTCTGCAAAATAAATACAGAAGTATAGGTTCATATCTTGCTTCTTCGATTGCTTCCCCTAGCTCTGATAGTTTCTTTTGTAACTATCAAATTATCCCACACAGAATATGCAAGCAAAAACTCTTTTCTGCATGCAGATATTACTTCCTGCTGCAGAACATTGTGCACCTACACTTCCAATTCTGTCTGTGTTGCATCGTGAAACAGCATTTGGAGGATCATCAAAATGTGGACAGTAATGCTGTCTAAGGTACTTGAAAAGGTTTTAAAATATGCTCTACCAGCATCTTCTACTAAAGATCAATATATTTGAAATAACCGTACAGGGGAATGTTTCCCAATACTGACAGCATGTAGTGCAAAAAAAATGGAAGTAGCATTTAATATCTTGCTGATTTCTTCTTGTTTGCTTTTGTAGAGGTTTCATCTGGTTATTAAGTCATAGAACTTAAACTTTATCCTTCTGCTCTGACTTTCTGATAGCAGAATTCTTTCTATGATTGCTTTTTGTTCAGCCAAAATTATGCATGCAGGTAATAGTTTAGATTGATCCATCTGCAAATATTGCTGTACTTGATGTGTTCTTCACAGGGATGCATCAAACTATGCAGTGGCTTAAAGATACATATATATGGTGGTTGGTTTGGTTGTTTTTTTCCTTAATTAAAGAAACGACAGCAGAAAAGGATGTTAAGTAGTTGTCTTCAAGCCAGGGCTACTCAACTGCCAACTGAAAGAAATTAGGAGGCTTGATAATAGAGATGTGAAGGCTTAATTGTTGAAGAGTTTCGAATCACAATGTTATGCACTGATGTGCACAGTTAAGGCTAATAAAAATCACATCTCACACAGGTACACCAGCTGCAGGTTGGTACCAAATAGTAGAGGAAAATATGGGAAAAAGTGTGTGTGTATATATATAATTTTCACTGAATGTAAAGGCTAAATTTCTGTCAGTAGTTCCTGATAAATATCTGAAAGTGATGAAGCCAAGGCAGGGCAGTCCTTTCTTTCACAGTAGCCTGATGTAAGCAAATGTGATTTACTGTAGGAAGCTGCTCAGGTCTGCTGACCTGTAACACGCTTTTGCACTAGCAAGTCGTGGTTTGTTTGCACAAATCCCCTGCAATAGTTCTTTGCAGGTACATCTCTTGAAGCTTTGTGCAGTGCAGGAGCAAGTTACAATGGTTGCCCCTGTAGCTAAGCTCTACGGCACTTTGGTTTTGGCTGGTTCATTTTGTTTTGCTCTGTCTCCTTGATCTTGACCATGGATTGATGACATTTGATATAGGTAGTAGTTGCCTGACAGTTAGGACACGGGGCAGGTCAGTGAACTGACCTTTCTGTATGTTGAGACAAAAATACCTGTATCATCCTGCAGATAAACGTTACATTGGTTTTCTTTGCTCTTTTTCCTACAGCATAACTTTATACTATCAGCTGTATATTGACTTTTTTTAAATTTATTTTTTGCCTCCCCTGAGTATCCTTTTGACTATTCAAAGTTAATGGCACTGAAGGCCTGTTTTTAATAGACCACAGCAGAAAGCCTTTCCTATCCATATACTTCCTATTAACACGTATTTCCCTTCTGCTTTGACTCCCTTGCTTTTCACCCACTATTGCTTCTCATTCTTTCTTTCCTCCCAGTTCAACTATGCAACTATGCACAATCTCTTGCTGAGTTTCTCCCTCGTACTTAGCTAACCGTCAGGCTGCTTATTCTTGGGAACAAGACACAAAAGGGAGAGGTTCAGCGGGTATTGAGTGCACACTGTTAACAGCAAACTTTGAAAGGCAGGTTTCTATAAATACACTTAAGCATATGTGCTGTTCAGCATACTGAGTTATGTCACCTCGGACTGAACACTCCCAATGACTGGTAAAATCATAGGCTGAAAAACGTATTTCACTTTTTAATCAGGCATTCCAGCTGATGAATGCCAGGTAAGGCATATCAGAAAGTAGAGTGTCACACTGTATTGTTTAAATTGTGAGAACACTCTGTTTCTGTGAGAATGTATTGATTTAATTAATTATTTTTTTTCACTTTAGTTTATGGAAACTATGCAGTGTTCATAGCCAGTGACTATATTTTATATTGCTGGAATTTTGTTCTCTTTATAGTTAACAATTCATAAAACAATATGCATTAGGCAAAAAGTGTGATTAGTTTATTTTTTTCTTTTTAAATACTGAAAGATGTATTTTCACCTTTTGTAAAAACACGGTGTAGGCCATTAACTGACTTGCAGATAATACTGTATGCCTTCTCTAACCTAGTCATAATGATGCTTCTAACCCAGTTAGAATGATGCATTGAGAGGAGTAGATAGTATTTCAGAGGGCTTCTGTGTGAAGGAAGACGATTCTTATTCTGGCTCTTAAGAATTCAGAGACTTCTTTCATTTGTGGGAATACTTGCACTTATTTTCCTTGGAGGAGCTGACAGGTTCTGGCCTGTTCTTTTTAAAATTCAGTGGTGTCAGGCTGTGTATGGCTCTGCTAGAAAGTGCTCTTTCACTGCTTGGTCTTGTTGCTGGCAGAGAACTGTCTTCTTTTTGTTTTAAGTCCCGTTCTTATTGTATTCACTGTCTCTTTTTTTTTAATTGAAAAACTAATTTGTGTGCAGATGTATCCTTTGCTTATAGTGGTAGTTTAAGATCTTGAATTTTCCCATAATATTTCTGGCTAGGTTATGTAAAAAAACCCAAAAAACCAACTGGCCATTGGTGGAGAAGTTCCTGGGTAGGAGGACTGTGGTAGTGCTCACATATTGTTTATGAACTTGGAGGTTTTTTATACAAAAATGTTCATATTGGTGCAATTAATGTGGCATATATACCACATCTAAAAAATAATGGAGTGTTTTGGAACTGGCAGAAGTTTTTAGTAAGGTCTTTATTTTACTTTCTTGATGTCAAAAATGTTCAGGGATGGGTTTTTCAAATTGGTTTGGCAAGTGAAAGACTATTGGAAAACAATTTGATTGTATTGTTTGGCTGTAAATAACTACTTAAAAATATTAATTTGAAAACTTTTGTATTGCCATTTAAAATTTCTGTGGCTAGGTTTCCATACCTTAAAAGAACTGTACATATTTCTTCCCAAGATGTACCTCATGTTCCTTAATGTCAGTAGGATAGGTATGTAAGCTGATGTTTTGTTCCTTAAACTATGCTACAAGTATATTAATAATTTCAGATGAGTGCCAAATTCAGCATACTGTCATGCTGCTGTCAGGCAAAAGAAGTAGTTGGTTGTTCCTTCCGATCTGCCCATCGAAGATTGATTTGGAGAAGAGAAGTATATGGTTCCTTATGACGGCAGTAGTAACCTTTACATTTAAGCAGCAACATGGTCAGAGAATGTAATAAATTTTTAAAAATACTAGTAGATCTTTTGGTGTGTTCAGTGGTGCAGTTCTACTCTAGTGTCTGTAAAATGGCTGTCGCCGTTTGATGACAACTAGACAGCAGCTGTGACAAATAGCAACTATCTCCTTACAGGCTGAACAGTTCTTTCCTTAATTGGTTTCAGAATTTTATTTTATTGTATTACTCTTGTTTTTTTAATTACTCTTGTCTGATGGAGTCTCTGAAATTATTTTTTTCTCCCTTGAAGCTGTCTCTGTAGTTTGAAAAGAAACATATTAAAAAACTCATTTAAATCAAGAAAATTCCAGTTTTCGTGCCTAGTAGGGCATTTCTTAAAATGGGATAATGGTCTCCCTTTCCATAGCTTTGCAAGTGATTGGGAAAGGTCTTTAAGGAACTTTTGCTTTACAGGAAACGGAGAGCTCTTAATCTAATCAAAGGAATTTTGGTGATGTAAGCATTGTTCTGTGCTGAGAATGGTATAAGAGAGGTTCCTTAAAATCAATTTCAAGAATAAAGTGAGCTTTTTGTTAAATTCTAACTAAAATTAAGTTGGAGGGATCCAAGGAAAACTTCTACTAAATGCAGTTTTAACTTTCCTGAAGGAAGATAAAGGATTTTTTAAAATGAGTCATAGTAGATTTTATTGTTCAGTACAGTAACGTAAAGTGTATCTCATCTGAATTTAGGCATAACTTTCAGGTTTGGTCCTTACTTTGGTCTTCTGTATCCATTCTTGAGTGACCTTATTTCTCACACAGGCTAGGCCCCTGAAAAACAAGTTACTGTTTAAATGTGTATTTAGGAACCTGATTTTAGCTGTGTGTTACTGTAGATACTTCCCCCAAGCTAATCTTGAGCTTAGTTCTAGTGCTGTTGCTCAGCCCATTGGGCACTTCTGCTAACACTTCTTTCCACCTGCCTCTCAGTCTTGCTTCGTGGTTTGTCACAAGTGGACTTGCAACTCTGAGGTTACGCAAAAACATGTGAGTGAGTGAAACAAAGGCAATCGATCTCTCATTCAGCATGGGCCAAAGGTCTGACATGTTGCATCACCTTCCTTATTCCCAAGATTCTTCTTGATCTCAAGGGAGTCCATGTAAAAACTGTGATTGCCGTTGCGAGGAGTTTCAGTGTTATTATTATACTTTGATAGGCTGCTTTTTTGTTGTTGTCTAGGTGAGTTCTTGTGGGGCCTGAGGAGCCCTGGCACCATAGTAAGGATGCTAGTGAATGCGTGCTTGGAAGCAGGACCATAGCAGCAGCAGCTTGGATCAACTGAAATTGCTGCAGATATACAGCCTGAGTGGTAGACGGTGATACTATGGAAACCAGAAGGAAAGATGAGAAGATATCCACCTTTCCCTTCCTTCAAGATAGTACCAACTGCATTTAAAACAGTTGTCTAATCTGTCAAAAAAACCTCCAGTATTACCTATCACATCCTCCCAGGTAGTCAGTCCCACTCTTCAGCTATCTTTTCGCAGCTGTATAGAAGAGTCCTCAAATGAAGAGAAAAATGGGATTTTAAAGACTTGAGTTTCTTAGATAACTTGGCTGTTGAAAAGTTTAACTTAGCTAGCATTCAGTAAAAGCTGTATGTGTGGAAGTTACACTTGCAGAATGCAGGGTAAGAAAGCATAGAGAACTTAAAGATCATGATAATGCACTGCAGCACCAAGCTCAGTGTTTCCAAGCATATCCTTCTGCAAACTTTGTTGTGAATAATTATATGCTAATATGCTAATTGGCTAAATAATTCCCAGTGGCGTTTCACTTACAAGTTGCCTGTGGAAAACTGATGAACAAATTATGCCATCTGTTTCATATATGTGAATTATTTTAACCACAGCTTTTTTGTGTTGTCCACTCAATAGTCTCTTCTGAAATGTTCTTCTAAGCAAATAATTTCTATTCTTTTTCTCCCGTTGCAAAGTTATGTTTGCATAGCAATGTTGAGTTGATGAAGAAAAAATTAGAATGGCTGACATTTTGATAGGGTGAAAAATATGGATGGGTAGAGAAAAGATAAAGGTCTCAAAATAGAGCATTACAACCATCATGAAGTTCTTGTTTCATACAGATTTCTTGTCCCAGTGGTTTGTTCTGTGCTTTTCTGCTTTTGATCTTGTGTGTTCACTTTGTGCTTTTAATGCTTAGCCTTACCCATTTGACCTATTTTCCATTTTTGCATGATTCTTTCCAGATCACTAAAACCAAATTCCTCTTTTGTGTGTATTCCCTTAACAGCATGGTGTGGGATATTTTGCACCTCTGTTTGTGTCACTTCTTTAGAAAGTAAGTTATACTTGCACTGACCTCCTTTTCCCCTTGTATGAGGTTTTATTCGCCTTGGATCCTACCTTCCAGTTATGTGAGTGATGAAGCTTTCCTCTTTTTCCTTACAAAAATCATGGCCACTGTGTTATGTGATCCCTGTCATTCAATTTTGCACATACTATCAAAGGCAAATGTAGAAGAATTTTACCTCTAATTGTACTTTCTGTTTCATTAATTAACCACTTGTCCCAACACACTGCAGTATTTTGTTGCACAGCATGCATTATGTGGTGGTATTATCTCAAAGGGCAATGTCTGGTATGTGTTAGTGACATTATGACCACTGCCATATCAAAGATGCCAAAGTAATGGAACAGAGCTCTGATTCTGGACTCTGCAATGTCTTCTACCTGTGCCCCTCACTGTGATACTACCGTAACTTCTATTTTCTTCAATTGCATACAGTTGTATATAGTGTGCAGAGGTTTCCTTCTTTCACTTGCTTCAAAAAAAAAACCCATCTTGACAGTTTTTATTCATCTGTAACTCTGGTTGGCTTTATAGAAAGATTGCCAGTCTTCTAAAAGCTCCTGTTGTTTGCACATGAAATCTTAATTATGAAAACATAATTAGGAATTGGGAAGTTGTCTTTGACTACGTACAAATATGCCTTTCTACTTCATATGCTTTTAGTCTATTACAATAATGAGAAATTAATGAGGCCATTTAACTTTGTAAAAGGAGGGGCTGTTAGCAGTTTCTGCAAAATACACGGTATGATGTCAGTTATGTCAGGGATCAAATGTTTGTTCTCTCTGATTGTTGGTCTGGGCTCAGTGATTTGGAAAAGTCCCATAGTTCTTAATACATGAACACCATATCCTATGCAGTAGAAAGTTTGCTCTGCTTTTACAGTTGGTGTTTGGAAAGACATTAGGGATCCTTTGTTGCTTCTGAGAAGAACTCAAGACACAGCAGTTGACAGTAGAGATTAAATAGGCTAGTGCGCAGTAAAGAAGTAAGATTTAAGACTTAAGAATGAAGATCTGAATTCAGAAATCCATGGAGGTTGAAAAAAAAAAACAAACACCAAACCACCTCTTCCTAGAGGGCTTTCAAGTTATCTTTGTGATGCCTAATTAAAAAAATGCAGAAGTTACAAATGGAGAGGGATGTGTTTTGTTGGATGAGTGCAGTATGCTGTGTTTCCAAGGATTTCTAAACTTTGATTCCTTTAGTAAATTTGCGGTTGAATTTCCATTGTTGTAAGCAAGTTTCCATCTGAAAAGTCAGAGCAGCTTATTTGCAAAATGAAGAATGTGATTTGTTACAGAAAGTATGTAGCAATAACTTGTGCTATTGTTATGACTATTTTCTGTGACTCTGGATATTACCGTTGTAGTCTGTTTCACCTTAGAGAACAGGTTAATGCACTAGGTGTAGCACTTTAAATGGAAGCTGGCAGGACTCTTGTAAGCTGTCAAATCTCCCAGGTAATCAAACTGTGTTCTGAGTATTTGTAAACTTTGGTGGAGGTGATATTTGCTGAAGTTCTACTTTTTATTTGTTTTTCTTTTCTTAAAGCTAAAAGAGGAAGACAGATGATTTGACGCTTCTTGCCATAAATTAAAGCATTATAATATAAACATACATAGTTTATAATGTAAATAACATTGATAAATTACTTTTAAAGTTCAACCTGCAAACGACAAAAAATTGATGCTCCTATTACCTCTTTAAAAAAATAAAAAATAAAAAATTAAAGTACTGTGCCATATTCCAGGAAATAGAGGGTCACTGTAAAAATCAAACAGTATCAAAATCTTAGCATTGTACTTGGATTAGTTACTGAGAGCCTGAAACATCTGGCAGGGCACTGAAACTAAGGTATGTTATTAAGCTAGGTAAATAAAGGTGATGTGAACAGTTGAGATGATTTAGACTAGGTGAACAAATCAAATGGCAATTCTGTGATGGTTTTTGGTTGCTACTTCCTCTGTAGCCTTTGCTGTCCTGAAGTTATCATGAAGACCAGGAGGAGGAAGAGATTTTTTTTCCATTTTTCTTTAGGTGTGAATTTCATCACTTTGTATACTCCTTGTGATCTCCACCACCTCCTTATTTTTGAGGCAAAATTTTAAAAGTTATTAGATTTATAGGCTAATCAGGGCCTGAACCTGAACATGAGTAGGTTCGTATTAGGAATAATGGTATTTTGCGCTTGGCATATGTTGTGGCTTGGGTTAGACTGGCCACTGAAATGAATGACAGATGCTGTACCCACCTCTCTCTCCAAGGACAGGAGGGAGAGAGAGAGAAAAAGACTTATGAGTTTAGGAAAAAACTAAACTACTTGAATGAAATATTAATAATAAAATAATGAAATATGTACAATAGTTACAAAACCAGGGTGACAGTCATGGCACTGGCAGGCACTGAGGAAGTCCCAGATTGGACTCACCAATGGATGGGAACTGGATTCCAAAACTGGATTCTGGATCTGGATTAAGGAATGCATGGATCAAGATCAAAGGCAGATCTTTGCATGACAGCCATTGAAGAAAGCAGGTTGATTCTTTGATCCCTCAGCTTTTATACTGAGCATGGGGCAGATGGGATGGAATTCCCTGTTGGTCAGTTCTGGGTCACCCGTCCTGTCCACTCTTCCCCACAGGTGCGACCCCTCCATGCTTTTCCGCTTTCAACCCTCCAACGGGGCAAATAAGAAAGTGAGCTGACTTTGATTGTTATAGCAATGAGTGTAAGAACCTCCCTGTGTACCATTTCTTGGCATAAATTAGAAACAATCAGGTCTTACCAGTTCTCTGGATGCAGACGCTGTCTGAAAAATAGGCTGCTAATTCAGAGAGTTCAGTTAGTTATAAGAGGCTTAGCTGAAAAGTTACTGAACAGAAACTTAGTTCTGTTTTACCTCGAACCAGGACAGCATAACAGCCTATACAATTTCTGATCAGCTTTTTTTAGCTCAGTGCAGCTGTTCACTCTGAAATTGCTCTTGACCAACCTCTTCCAGTTTTCACTAATGCAACAACCATTACAGTACTGTCACAAATTTCACCCAGCAGGTTTGACTTTCAATCACTCCTAAAATCTCCGTAACCAGTTGGGGGGGCAGGAAACCTGCCAAGGTAACAGACCTAAATGTTCTTTTTTTCTTCACTCCCTTTTTCTACCTCTCCTTTACAATTTAAACAATTATTTTTTTTCTGCCAGGTAGACAGGAAAGATAGATTTTTTATGTTTATTTTTTTTTGGATTTAGATTATTTTTTTAGCAGGTTAAATCAGTGGTGTCTACAATGCAGTTAAAAGTTTGGTCTGCTTTCACAGTTGGTGTCTGGAAGGACCTAAAAGATCCCTCAGTGCTTCTGGGAAGTGTGGAAGTCACAGCAGTTGACAGTAGAGGTTAAAATAGGCTAGCAGGCATTATGGAAATCAGAATAAAGACTGTCAGGTCAAAGTTCTGTATTTTAAAATTCATGGAGGAAAAAAGTGTTTTTCAAATTCGAAGCTTTTTCAGAATTTCTCATGATTGTCCAGTGCGTTGCAATATGTAAACATTGACTTCGTTCTCCAGATGCATTTGGTTTAAAAATATATACTAGCTTTTACTGTTTAGATGTATGTTTGATCTTAGATGGCTACATGACTTCTGGTATAAAGAAGTGAATCTGTTCCACAGACTCACCAGTGTTTGGGATATTAAAGAGAAAAAAAAAAAAAGAAAAAAGGAGCTAAATTGTGTATGTATTTTCTTGTAGCTGAGTGGCCACAAGCATTACCTTGATTTTTATTTGAGGGCTATGTAACTGTCCAGACACTCATGTACAAAGAACGCTCACTGACATTAAAACATACACGTTTTTTGGAAAGGGGGGTTAACTTGTGATGACTGTTGAGAAAACTGTAGGATGTTTCATATATTACCTCTTTTCCTACACCAAATTGTGCTTCCTTTCACTTTTTTACATCTGCTTGTTGGCACACTGACTTAACAGTCTGGTCACCTCTGAATGAAGGCAATTAAATCATGAAAATTATAGTTGGCGTTGTTTTAAAGCATAAAGAAAAGCTCTGTAAAGAAGCTAAAATGTAATAAAAGCAATTTAGGTCACACTTTTCACTTGATGTTAACAATCCAGCTGCCTTCTGAGTGTTCTGAAAACAAGGCAATGCAAAAAACCTCTGAGGTCCCTTCTTCAGTTCCTGCTCCCAGGGACACAGAAGTATGCTGATATTTTTAACTTGATTTCCTATGGAAATAAGATGTATGTATGCAATTTGTATGTGTGTCGGAGGAAGTTTTGTGTGTCCCAAGCCCCTTTTTTGCAAATAATCTTATATAAATAATCCTAGTGTTCTAATTCTACTGGAGAGGGAAGGGGGAAGCAGTTCTGGTTGACCTAAATTTGTCAACTAAATGTGACAGTGGTCCAGAGTACCAGCAAGTTTTGTAGAAAAATAAACAAGATGAGATTATAGCTAACTGGGAAAACTGGTGCTGATGCATGTATCATACTAGAGAATCCAGATGGGAGGGAGAATTTATAAATGTTACCATCTGTGCAAGAAGTTTGTTCAGTGCCTAAGAAGGTGTTAACTCTGGTCTGGAGCATCTCAAGGAAGTAGGGGAGTTAGCATAATTAATGCCTTTTGATCTTGGAGCTGCTCTTCTGTAGCTCCAAGATTACTATGAATAGTTTTGGGACAGTCAGCGTGGGGTATCACGAGAGGACAACTATGAATATGTGCTGATGATTTTTTTTTATATTTTTTTTTCCCTGCTGTGAAGCATCTTTAATTTAGAAGTTTTTCACCTTCCTGTGTCACAAAGGTGTAACGAAGATTTCCAGTTTCACTCTGGGGCTGAAATCTGGCAGTGTATGACTCTGCCCCCAAATGGTTTGGTGGAAGCTCGTTGCCATATGGATCTACAAGTCCTTTTAATGAACTGAGGAACTGACTTGTGAAGCTATTTTCACAACTACCACAGGGAAAAGTGTAACTGGGCAAATCTTACCAGTAAAAGTGAGTCTTGCAGTAAATTAAACAGCTGTGACTTTCATAGTTGTATTAAGAGATGTTGCTTTAAAGTTGTAACCAAGTAGCACAAGGGCTTCCGAGGTATTTAACTTGGTGATTCTTTAATGGAATACACTATAAATGCTGTTTATAGAATTAGAAATGACTGGTAATACCTTTGCATGTTGTGCTGACAAACTGCCATTGTCAAGAATGCAGTCTTGTGTTGAAAACTTCCAGTTACTTAGGACAGATAAAATTATTATTCTGATAATTCCCATTTTCTGCCTGGTGCTAACTTAGTATCCTGGTGTGAATTTAATTTGAGATTATATGTGCTTTTCTGAGGTGTCAGCTGCCCCATTCTGGGGGTTTTGTGTCTTCCATTCTGGGAGTTTTATGTCTTCCTGGAGGAAGAGCACTTTTAAGGTTTAGAAAGTGGCTATCTCTAATAAATAGGTTATCTGAAAGCACAGATATGAGAACAAAATTAATCACAAATGCACTCATGTGCGAACACACACCCCAAAAGGGGGAGGGGGTATGTTCCTGAAAATCCAGGTGTGTGTTTCAGAAAAAAAAATATACACCAAACAATCTATTTTGTTTGTGTATTGTTGGTCTTAAACAGGCACAATTACGTCTTGTATTTTTTAACTTCTAGTATTCTCCCTGTGCCCACTGGAAAATCTTAGGTGTCATTTTGGTTTGCTTTTTGTTTGTTTTTTATCTCTCATATTTAAAATAATAGATTGTGCAAGGTGAAAAGATAGCAATACATTTGATTTCAGATGAGGTTTCTCTTTTTGAATGTACTAGCCACTAAAGAAGCCTTCCAGCAGTAGACCTGGAGAGATACTTCTCACAACAGCTAGGAAAAAAAAATGCAATTTTAACTATCACCCGGGACAAGGTGGCAGTTGTAGTGAGAAGCTACATGGATTGCATTTGGAATGTGATTCTTAAATAGCATGTTTCATCAGTGCTTTTAAGAAATTATTTTTTTTTTTTTAAAAATCTAAAGATAATAAGAAATGCATTCTTCAAACAAATACTGCTTTCTTGTTAATGGAAAGAAGACAGAATTTATATTCATTTGGATGAATTAATGCACGAGGCCTGTAGGAACCTAATGACAGCATTTGTCATGGATGTTGGCTTTCGTTGAAGTTGGTGGGATTTCTAAAGTTCGCTTGAAATTGAGCTAAAAGGCCATTCAAGGGTTAGTACTAGTACCTGTTCCCATGAGCTGGGCCTAAGCAACTAAGATTGTGTAAAAACAGTTAATTTATAATCTGGCAAAATTAATGCCTTGTGCTGTCAGTAAAAAGTGAATTTGTGCTATATAAGTAGAATGCAATTTAAAATTCAAGAACAAAAAAGAGAGGCTGGGTAGGCAGCTTGCATTTGTTGTCTGTCACTTCAGTTCTGAAGACCTGAGCTGCATGGTGGGCAGGGTGGTGCTGATACAGCAGGCTTCTGCCTGGGCAGAGAAATTAAAAAGGCACCCGTGTAGTTTTAGAGAAGAATGCGTGTGTCACTTTTTCACAAAATCATGGAAATTGCACTTTGTATTAGTTAAGAAGCGCACGATTCAACCATTCCAGTGTGAGAAACTAAACTGTAGAACATAGATTTTTCATTTAAAGGTTGAAGCATATATTGAGTAGGCGTCATTCTTTTAAGTCTGCATTTAGGACAAGGAGATGTTCTGAACGGAATGTTGGAATTGAGGCTGTAGACTTGTGTCTCAGGAGCTGAACAGATCACACTAGTTTTTGCTGCAGTTAAGACTCATGACCAGAATGTTGACTCATCAAGAGTGTCTGGAAAAAATACTCTTTAAACTGGACTTTAATGTTTCTTTTGTCATCAGGTAGGTTGTGTGGCATCTAAGAAGTTAAACAGGAGACCTTTATAGCCCAGTCTCTCACTGAATACCTACAGTATTTTTAAGACTAAATGTTTTCCTGCTCTACCACCCCCGACTCCCCAAGCCTTACTTTATTGTCAGCCTGCCCTTTGTTAGGTACATGCAGAGATCCAATGCTTAAGTTACAATAGTTTCCTGCTATCGTAATAAATAAATAAGTAGTGGTATCTTAGCCTGGAAGTGGGTCCAAGACTTAAGTTGTGACCCGTCTTCACACTGTTAAACTTTAGCAGAACTGAGACAGTAGCTCTTGCTATGCATAATGCAAAGCACCTGAGAAGCAACCCTGTACCATTTTAGTAGCTGCAGAGTGGAGAAAATAGGTGAAGTAGTACTTGCTGTGCAAAAAATTATTAGCATGGAATAGGAGACAGTTGTCCCCTATTTAGATGTTTAACACAACTCCAGTTAAGTTACAGCTGTACGCTCTGTTTCTCAAAAGAGTAGGAACCAAAATAATTCTATTCTAGGCACCTCTAGGAATAAAATAAACTGGCATAGGTAGGAAAAAATTACCTTCTTCATGATGTGTGAGCTCTTGTATTTGGTGGTTACAGAACTGGGGATCTTATTGTCTCATTTCCTATCCTTGGCAATATTGCAGGGGGTGTATTTTCAAATGAATGAAGTGTTCTTGAATAATTTGTCTGACTGCTGGGAACAAACAGGGTCTTTCTCAGTGTCTGGCATGAGTGGTTTCTTCAGCAAACTTCCTACTGAAAGTAAGTTCCCATGTTGCATTCATAGTTGGCTTTTGCTGAGTATGTGTGATCATATTTTAGGAAGTTTTAGGAGTAGAAGAACGTTTTGTTATGGTCATGGAGGCATGTAGAGAACAACAGTTCGAGGGGTTCTGGTGGTTGTACCTAGGGGTCAGTTGATTAAACAGTCTCCTTCTATTAGTGATAAAAATGACATTTCTTTTCCTACAAAAGCTGTTTTAACAGAAGTTTTTTATGTCTGTGTTCATGCATTGATAGAGTTACAAGCATGGATCATTATTAATTAATATTAAATGTGTGAAGATAGGTAAGCTAGATAAGCTACACTCAGTTTTAAAAGCCATCAAAACTGAATTGTTACCTTTAAATAGGAGTTTGATGTGTAGGGTAATGCTAATCCACATCCAAATAAAGAAATTACTAAGATGCATTAATCGCATGAAGACTACAATGAAGAATGTAATTGGCTGCAGTAGGAAAATACTGATCAGTAACATTAGAAGCGTTTTTTCTAAGGAGGCATTGTTTTGTGCCTTTTTTTTTCTTTTTTTGTTTGTTTGGAGTTTCAGGGGCAATTAATAGTCTGGTTCTCTGAAGACGAAGCAAATACAGTTTTGAAGCCTTTCATGAAAAGGTTTCTTACTGGTGTTATGTATGCTTCCCAGATTACTGGAAAATTAAATTCAGTGAATGAGGCCTAGGAATTTTTATTACTTTTTTTTTTAATAAATTTTTAGTTACGTAGGAGGTGCTACTTGTTCTGATTAAAGAGAAATAGGACTTTCTTTCTTCTGATGTGGTTGAGAAATTAAATTAAAGAATAGCTTTACTGATGTGGCTAAAAACGGATGTAGAAGATGGGAGGGAGAGCTAATTCAAAAGAGGTATCAAATAATATCTGATTATGTAATATTTTCTCAAATGTTTACTCAAAACATTTTTAACTGCGAAATAGCTCACCTCAACAAGACTGCTCACAGAAATTATGCTAATAGTAACTACTGTTATGGAAATCTTCCAAGATGAGTTTATTTGTTAGCTACCACTATTCAGTGTGCCATCCTCCAAACCATCACTCCTATTGCTTATCTGTTGGGCTTTCATTGAATAAAATATGGACTATCACGAGTGGAGATTATAAGGTTTAGTATTTATTGTTTGAAGTTCCTCATGGAAGAGGATACACAACACTCCCCCGCATTTATGTCTACTGCTCTACATAAATGTCTCATTGTACTGTTGCTTGTGCCACAGTAGTGAAATATCTAGGGCAAAGGGAAATTAGGCTACGCTGATTCTGTCCTATGTAATACTAATAGTTTCTAAGAACGTTAAATGACTGACTCATTAGTTACTAACCAAGTTACTTGAAGTGATTCTTGAAAAGCATCACTTGTAGCTGGATTCTTGCTTGGACTAATAAATAATAGAAACAGGAAATGAAAAGCTATTTGGTGAGATGTAAATTTGTGATGGTGTAGTGATAACAGATTTTTCTTTTGACAGGTTCTGGAAAACATTAACAACACCAATGAATGCCTTGATCTTCACTCTCAGATCCAGATGACTTGGCCTGTTGCTCATAAGGGTATGTATACTTCCGTTGTGAAAGTGTTGACAAAATCTAGGATGATTTTAAAATGTGTCCTTGTAGCTTTTTGTTTTATTCACTTTGGCACCCACACTTAAGAGTGTCTGAACGAAGTGATCTCTGAGTGATTTTAGTGTTGCTTTACAGCCATGGTAAGAAACAATGTCAAATATCTGCTTACTCCTTTAAGGAGGCACAGTGCGTCAACGCAGCCAGAGGCCTCACATCTCTCACTCATGTCACCCAATATCTGGCTGGCAAGTTTCATAGTTTTGCCCATCATCATACCTTTCAAGATGATCTCGTGCAGTCTGCTGAGGAGCAAGATTTCACTTCAGTGTCTTCCTGCAGACCTGGTACTGGTGTCGGGGGAAAAAGAAATAAAGGGTTGGGTAGAATTGGTCATATGCTTGACATATTCCTGGGGCCGTGCTGTCCTTTTAGTCTGCCTGGAAAATCCTTCTAGGACCATCCTAGATACATCACTGATCTTGGTGACTTACTGTCCTCTAAAAAGTTTGAATTTAGCAAAAAGTGGATAACAAACTGTATAATGTTTTAGGACCACTTTCTTTTCTAAAGCGATTACTTTTATTATAACTTAAGCTTCTGTTGTTAGATGTCGTCTGTTACTGAAAATGGGGATGTTACTGCTGGAAAGCCAAATGAAGAGAAAACATATAAAAAGGTAAGTAAGGCTTACAACATTTTCAGTGCATGTTTTTCCCTTCATATTGGTAATTCAAACCTACTGTAAGTGACATGTATTTCAGAACTGGCTAGATGGGATTGAAGTAAGTTTATGAAGGACTGTGTGGCATGGGACCTGTGGTGCTGGTGTGTATCTTTGAGCTGGAGTATTTTTACCGGTAATGTGGTCCTCTGAAAAGATCTGATAGCCGAAGAGGTTGTGTCATGAGAGGTGGGCATGGAGGATTTCCATCGAGTAATAGCAGAGCTGAAAGAACGAGTAACTAACAGATCAGAAACGCAGACATCGGAAAGGTTTTGTAATGTCAAGTTTTATGTAGGTAATTCGAGGGATTTCTAGTGATAATTCTGGGAGATAATCATCCTGAAATGTGATCACACTTTCAGTCTCAAGCCCACGCCAGGTAAACAGTCACCCTTGAAAAGCAGAGAGATTAGTGAAGGAAGAGTTATGTCATCATCTGTTGTGGGACCCATCTGTGTGGGTTCCACATGAGGACTCAATAGCAGTCGCACTGTCACAAGCTGTTTGGTTTGGGCTTAACTTTAAAATCTTATCTTCTAACATAGCAAAATGCCAGTCTGCCTCTCTGTCCTCTCCCAGCAACTGCAAATGGGCTTGCTGATTCAGGATCTGCAAACACTTTGTGGCAAAAAGTACGCGATGCTGTGATGCATGCTGGAATGTCTATAATGCCCAAAATAAAATGAAATCTCTGGGGATAAGGGATTCATTGATACCGCCCTGCTGTAAGGTTACATTTTTTTTCCTGGCCTGGGCCGTGAGAAGGAGCAATCCTCAATCCTAAAAAATGAAGTGGCCTTTTGTTTAAAAAAAACTTTGCATTCTGCTTAACTGTATTATATATCCATTCATCTTTCATAATAGCATGCAAAGATTATGTCTGCATAACTTTAGTCATACATATATATGTAAATAACTTACATAAAAATGGGAAACGTTATGTATGGAAAATGTCTGCTTTGTGATGTAAAATCCAGTGACCCATAGGAGAAAACTAAATAAATGTCTTGGCTTTAGAAGTATTTTTCTTGTCCCAAATACAATGAGGAATAAACCTAACTAATCAATATATATTAAGGAATGTTATAGCTCCTCGTTCTAGAAATGTAAATATCCTGTATTAAGAACTGTGAATTGTCTCAGAAGAGAAATCTGGGGGAAAACTAGAGAAGATAATGAAATCAAATACTTGATTTTATCATTTTTTTTAATCAATCTAGTTTATGTAAGCATATTTTCGTCTTGGAGACAAAGGTGGTTTTTTTATCTAGTGTAAATGAAACTGCTTACCTTAGCCAATATGATCAGTCCCATTGATATAGAGATGAACAATGGGTTGCTAAAACCCATTTCCATCAGAAAACAAAGTATTTCTAACAGCTGTTTGCAAAAAAACAATTTTCATCTAGAAAACCTGCACATTCTTTTCCTTGTGGTTCACTCGCCTTTACTTCTGAAGGCTCCAGGGTGGATGATGTAGATACTGCTTTGAGTAGCAGCTGGACTGGGCTGACTAGTGTAGAAAGGACATACAGCTGCAGTTGCACCTAATGATGTGGGACTGAATTGCTGCAGCAGACGGAGAGTGAGTGGGAGCTAAAGACTCCTTAATCCGCTCCCTCTTCTGTTCTCTCTTCATTCTGTAGTTGTGCCTTTTTCATGCTGTCCACGCTGTCAGGGTGTGCGCTGCTGAGGGTTATATTCTCATCTAGTGGACCTCACCTCTGGGGACTAGTAGCTGTGATCAATTAGTTTGTAGGTCTATGCTAAAAAAGCATCTGAATCATTCACTGGTGAGAGTGGCAAGTCCTCAAAATGTGCTTGTCCTTTCCCTGTGCATATGCATTGGTGTATTTTGGCCTGCTGAACTCTTTAGCATAGTTTGGCCTTAAGAGAGTTTCCGAAGGGGTTACTTGCCTCTTCATCCTAGAGGAAAAATAAATCTTGTTTATAATGGAAAAGTTTATTTCTGACCTCTAGTATCTTTGCTGTGCAGTAGCAATATGTTCCAAAGATGTCCTGAATCTATGTAGATTAGTTACGAGAGCTATCCATATATATGGATATCTGTAGTAATGACTGGCTTTCATTGTTTTAAAGTATATCCCAGTTGGTTAAAAACAAACTTTCTCCAGGAGATCATCTCTGACTTAATCCATGATAAAGCTTTCCAGACTAATAAGTAATCTGTAGGCCTATCAGTTGCATTTCTGTGACTTTATATTCTTCCAATATTTTCTTTATGATTTTGTTCAGCTCAGCTAAAGTAGAAGTTGGTAACATCTTTA
The DNA here is from genome assembly GCF_001431845.1 of Calidris pugnax. Taxonomy (NCBI): domain Eukaryota; kingdom Metazoa; phylum Chordata; class Aves; order Charadriiformes; family Scolopacidae; genus Calidris; species Calidris pugnax. The sequence goes on from NW_015090931.1 coordinate 1,187,371, forward strand.
TGTGAATTAATTAAATCTGCACACAAGCAGCTTTTGCATTGCGATGTCATCAGTCACACAGTAGTCCCTAAATCTGCTTCCAGACAAGACAGATTTCAGTAGCGTCCTGATGCTTAATACTAGGATGGTGGCAAGAATGGGGCACAGACAGGTCTGTCAAAACACATAAAGAGCGTAGAAGAAAATCACACCAGAAAACAAAGCAGATATATATAGAGCACTTGTTGTGGAAACCTGCTACGAGATTACAAGTAGAGATTTTGTTAATCAGGAGGATGCCACACATGCATACAATTAGACTTTGTTTCTCATTATTACATATCTTGCGGCTCTTTTGCTTAGCGTATTACAAGCACTTAACATAACCTGTTCAAAGCTGTGTATCATAAGTGTGAGTCATTTTGCCCAGAAGCAAAGGGAATTTGCCTGAATAAAGGAAACAATTACCTATTGTTAGAGCTTGCAAACATGTACAAGCAGCATTGCTGCATCACTTTTGGCATTGGCTGATGTCCTGCGTCTAATGTCTGCACGTAGGGTATCTACTGTTGCAGACGCTGAAACTTCACTATTGGAATTTTTGCTGCACTGAGACCCATGTTTTCAGTGGCAAACTTTTGAGCACCTTGTACATCTGCAAAGATTCTGAAACTACTGTCTTTAGTGGCTTTGCCTGGAGCAATGGTTACTACCTAACTTAGAGTTCTCAAAGCTAGTACCAAACTTACTGGTCTCAAATTCTTTGTCTCAGAGAGATAGAAGAACCAAAGCACTTGGATTCATGGATACTCCTGAAACTTTGGCATAGATATTTTGAAATGGAGGAGAAATAAATTGAGAGCCATGGAGTCACTTGAATCCAATTCTGGAAAATGAAGGGAGATCAGATTCAGCTTGGGTCAGAAAATCATTCTGATAGCAGTTGAGCTGGAAGAATCTAATGTGTAGATGTCTTAACTGCTTCCTGGGAGAGCATCCCAACAAAGTTGTTAAAATTATTCAAAGAACTACAAGAAAGCTGTTTTCACAGACTTTGAACAGTAATATGTATATATATATAAAAGATACAATATTATCAGTTGCACTTGTTTAATGATCTAGCATTTATGCTAACATTCAGCATACTATGCCAGAAAAAAAGTGAGTTCAACTGTTTATATTTTAATAGCACAGCTATTGATATATAAAATTTAGAAGGCACAGCCAACACTACATAGAACTGCATTAGTTTGTACTGAGGCATCGCTCTATGGTGCCAAGAGAAAGAATGACAAGATAACATGGCATAGACTAGCATAATTTAATTTTTCTGAAAGTAGAGATGCACCCTGGATATTTCTGCTCTTTGCTGCAGACCTTTAGTTTTCTAAGTTTGTGGTACTGTTTTTAATTACGTCTGCATTGTACCAGTAAATACCTCTCTGTTCTCATTATTTTAAGCTATAGATTGCCTTATTATAAGAAAAACCTTTGGTAGAGTTTTCCTCTGGACGTCACAGCTGCTTCTTGCAAAACAGACTAGTGATACTAAGGTAATTTTGTTCTGTAACGAGAAAGAACAACTTAGTAATAGCCATTCGCACACCTTTCCCAGCAGCAGGATCCAGATGTGAGGGTGATGAGCCAAAGTCCAGCTTCATGAAGTGTGACCTGCAGCAGCTGGGCAAACAGTTGATAGAGAGAAAAACATTGTAAACTGAAGGAAGAGTGAAGAAGTACCGTGGCTGTAGTGACCCATGGTTGTAAGTTGTAGAGAAACAGTAGAACTAGTTCAGTCAGTGGGATTTTCTAGTAACTCTTCATATGTGTCTGTTTGTGATTTAATGTAAAATGAAATTGAAAGCTCAAAATGTGGCAGCTGCAGAGAACATGCTGATGTGGGGTGAAGCCACCTCCAGAAGCTTCAGCAGAAGCAGCTGCAAGAAGTTTTGTTTCAATGGGACTGTAAGCACAGCCGGCACCCAAGGATGAGAGAGCTCTAGTGCGGAAGCAGTGGCCTAGGCAATAACCACATAGACTCACAGAATCATCTAGGTTGGAAGGGACCTTCAAGATCAACTAGTCCAACCACCAACCTAACTCTGACAAAAAACCATCACTAAACCATGTCCCCCAGCACCATGTCAACCCAGCTTTTGAACACCTCCAGGGATGGTGCCTCAACCACTTCCCTGGGCAGCCCATTCAATGGTTGATAACCCTTTCAGTGTAACAACTCTTCCTAATATCCAACCTGAATCTCCCCTGGCGCAACTTGAGGCCGTTTCCTCTAGTCCTGTCACCTGTCACTTGGGATAAGACACCGACCCCTGCCTCCCTACACCCTCCTTTCAGGTACATATACATCTTGAATCTAGTTGAAACTTCTTAATCTTCAAAGAGAGCTCTTTTTAAATGTTACTTGAAGAACTGTTTTTCAACAGGTACTTTCCTCAGGTGGTTTGGATTAAGGGTTTACACAATTAATGGAGGCTTATTATCTTTTCAGGAGTCTGGAAAAGATAAACTGTGTTTGCATGGGAGTGATAGTGTGTGTGGATTCCTGTTATGTATGGTAAACAGTATAACTAAAGAACAAATGCTTACTTGTAGAAAATTCACATCTAGCTTAATCCCTGTGGCTTGAATCCTTTTGACCAAGTAAGACCCTGGGGATTTAATATACTTTTTCTTTAACTTCGCTGAGAATGCTGCCTGCAGAAGTCCAGTTCATTAAGTCCCACCAAGCAGCAGAGTGGCCTGTTTCATTAGGTAGATTTTAAAACCTGTTTGGATGACAGTTGTACAGAGGATGAAAGAAAGCAAATGTTGTCTTGCCTTCCAGAGTGATAATGAGGTGGAGTTGCTGAGGCAGAGTTCCTTTTCTTTTTTCATTGCTTTATAGCACCTGCAATAAAGCAGATGTCATCTGGAAGAATCACCAGCTTTGGCCCAGAAAGTTCATAGGCCAAACTTCGGTTGCGATAAAATGAGTTATAAAAAGGGAGAACAGATAAACAAGGACAAAGTTTACATCTATGCAGTCCTAAAGGACATCCCTAGGATGTCTGCTTTTAAAGAAGACAAGAATGTATTTTTCATGAGCTGCTTGCCAGGAATGCATTGAGGCTTAGTAAAGAACAATTGAGAGTTAAAAGAAGAATGGAAAAATAATTTTGTGAATGAGAGTAGAGGGGTACTTCTATAAAATTAAATGAAGCCTGCATCCCACTCAGCTCCTCTCTGCTCATGATTTGTTAAATGATTTGTTTTCTGTCATTAATAGTCCCATACAAATATGGAGAAAATATAAGAAAACTTGTTTAAAAGAATAAACCTATTTAACAAATCTGAAGTCTTTGTGCACTATGTACTCAGACCCAATCTTTTACTGCCACATCAGTGGTTAATTAGGTTTGCCAACCATTTACAGCCTTCACACTCTAATGGAATAATTATTGAGCAACGTGTAATATACTTTTTAAAACCATAGTAACTATATTTTTTTCATCCCTGAATTTCTTTTTTCATTGTTTTTACAGGACAGACTTCTCCAATCATTTCAGTAGCCTTGTCCCTAAGTTGCTCAGTTGTTAAATAGCTTCAGTTCCATTGATTTATTTTTTTTTTATCTGAATGTAAACTGCATTTATATACTTTAAGCATGTGTGATTAACACCTTTTTTTTATGAAAATAACAAATCTAAATTTTATAGAACTAGCCTGAAAGTGATTATCTGTGGGAAAACCAATGTTAAAATCCTACTTAGTCTGTTAGTGGGATCATGTGCAAACTTAATACCTGATTTGAAAGGATTTAGGTTCTCATTTATTTTGCTGCTTTGAAAAAGGGTTTCAGTTTGGAGTGGTGTAGAGCAAGTGGAAGACCCATTGTAGAGAACAGTAATTAATGAGATAGCACATCTAGTGCTTGAATATTTATCTGTGATGCAGATACTCCACATACCTAACTGAGTTCTGTGTTCTGTTCTTCTTTCGTTCTGTAACCTGTTGTTATGCTTTATGACTCTGCATATAATTTTTCATCTCTATAGGCCTTTTAGCAGTGCTGTATGACAAATATAGACAAAATATGTAGTTACTAATGACAAAAAGGGGCAAAGGTATGTTTCATCAGAATGAAGCCAATTCAAGCTTTTATATATAGGGATAAAATTGTTGAGGGGCAGTAGACAGGAGGAATAATTAAGTTTCATTTTGAATATGTTCATATTGTGCATATCAAGGCAGACTGACTAAAATTTAAAATGTAGGAACTGTAAGTGTTACGAGATACAGTGAAGGAATTTTGTAGCCAGAGGTGAAAATAACAATGCCGTTGCAATAAATCCCTCTAATGTTTGCTAATCTATTACTTGAATACAGAGCAACCTAAAGAGGTGGAATGATCTCATTCATTGAATGTGAAGCTGGATCTAGCAGAGTCTGGGAGGCTTTTTGTCTCAACAGTTTAGAAATTGCAGGACTTCTTGTGGAGTGCTTTATCCCAATTACGTGTCTTCCTGGAATGCAGCTCTTTCCCCTTTGCTGATCTGTTCCCATTTCAAGGCAATTGGTGGTAGGGAGGAAAAGAAATGTCCCTGCCTGCCTTTAAATACTGGCAGTGGCACAGGGAATGTGCAATTTCTCAGTTTGCATGGATGCAGGAATTGTAATTTACATTATACGTAATCATATAGTTTCATTTTCAGTATCTAAATAAGGTATAGTTTAAACTGAATTTTTGTGAAAGTCTTGCTTTTCTCTCCTGAACTAACTTTTGTTCAAAATCTAGAGTGGGAAGAAACCATACTTTATTCTGGTTGTGGTTTGGAGAGAAAACCAGGGGTCCCACTAGCAAGGCAAGAGTGTGCTGGCTGTATAGCGCAAATTTAGTGGCCATTGAAATGTGTTCAGGAGGTGATTAATTTTGTGGAGGTAGGCTTTTTGCTAGTTCAGGCTTCACTTGTCCTCCTGCAGCCAGTAGAAAGACAAACATAAGCCCTACCCAGTTTGTATTATGCTGTGAGGGTGTGATTGATTTATTTTTTTTTATTCAGCTGGGTGGTTGACATTAGCGCGTATGTGGATTGGTGAACTGATCCTGCTGAAAACTTTTATCGGCCCTTTTGTGACTGGTTAGCTGGACACAGAAAAACCTCTTGCTGGCACAGCGAGAAGAGTACCAATACATAGATTTTGGGGGGCTGGAGAGCAAAGAGCAGGTGTGTCCTTTTCAACAGCAGCACCAGAAGTAAAGATTAGTGTAAGTCAATAAGACCTTGGCTGGTGTGAGAGAGGTGAGGTTATGTGCCTACACCCATTCAAGTTTATGCTCTTATATGTTGCCAAGGAGAACAGATCCTGGCCTGGCACATTAACGTCCACAGTATCAGAGCCAATAAAAATGAATTCAGTCTGAAACTGGCAACATTTTTATGGGTTTCTGTTTTCATTGTGTACAAAAACCACCAAAGCGGCTGTGCAGTAGACAGAAGTACCCTAATCAGCAAAAGGAGGGTGGTAAATCTTTTACTGTGTTGTGCACCTTTAGGTAGCAAAGAAAGTTGTTGTCACAGTGTGCACCACTTGCTACAATTAATTTCATAGTCTAAAATTCATCAGCTTAAGTTTTTTATCCTGTTGATCATTCTCATCCCTTCATTTCTTAGAGTTTCAGAAGGTGTTGATAATAAATTACATGATTCAAGAGTCACTGTACAATTGCTGTACACTGTCAGCTGTACAGTTACAGCTGAGGCAGGGACTCAGTGCCACTTTCTGAACCTCTGCATGAGGTTAATAGGAAGAAGAAATTATTTCAGTCTCTAAAAGAGAGAACTTGTGGCACAGGTGGTTGTTGAATTTTATTGCTTGCTCTACAGTGGGAGATTATTCAAGAAAAATTGAAATAAATAAGGTGCTTAAGTTTGAAACTAGATTTTGCTGCCTTCATGGGCATTAGAAGAAGTGCCTGGGTAAGGAAAAATGCATGAGAGAGTTCAGTTTTTTCATTTGCATTTGTCAATTCCAATAAATATATTTTTGTAGTAATAAAATGGACGAATCAAGAACATTTTCCCCTAAAGCTTGAGGAACAGCTTTTTTTATCTCTTCCTTGGATTCCATTCTTTATCACAAAATAATAATAATAAAGAAGTTAGATCAAGACAACTATATGTATCGAGACAAATTCCAAGGTTTGTTTTGTTTTTATTTTAAGGCTTGCGAAAACAAAAACTTGTCATTTGCTAAGGGGCTATTGCGTGACCAGCCTTTGCTGGGGTTAACTTATAACAGTGGTTCACAAACAGTTGTCTTCGGGCCAGCAATTGTCATCAGCATGCTGTAACTGCTATCAATTTATTTTAAAGCAGTTATTAAAGTTTCCCCAATTATAACACTGCTTTTCTGTTAAATCCATTGCTGTGATTGCTGCAAAAATAATGGCACTCTTGAATAGGAGTTGAAATTAACAAGCTTATGCTGCAGATCTTGTAGCTAAAATCTGCACCACACTAGTAGAACGCCTCCAGAGACTGTGGGTCGTCTTTTGAATTTGCAGAATTCCTAGAGAAATTGTTCATGAGCTTGAAAGGTGATCCAGAGTTCTTATATTTGATCCAGAGTTCTCTTGAAATCACATTGCCAGATTACTTGCCCTTTTTTTTTTTTAATGGCTTATCCTCTCTCATGAATAAGATACAGTACTGTGCTATCTGCTGCTCTTTCAGACATAGTCCCTTGCTGTAGCAGTGAACAGGGTGGGCATCCAGCTATGAAGCAGAAACTGTATTTGTACGCGTATTGGTTTGATCAAAGTTACATAATTGCTGCTTTTGTTGGGCATTAATCATTCATGAATAGAGGCCTTTCAAGGAAAGAAAAATGTGAATCTTATGACACAAAGCCAAATCTTTTTAGTAGTTAAAGTAGTGGTCTAAGAATGGTAGCGTTGTTTGTTCCCACCAAATTGCCTGTTATGCAAGTGCAAGTTCTGCTTCGTGTGCAGTCTTAATTATTTAGGAGCTACACTTCTCTGTCTTTTCTCTTCTAAAAATAAGCAGCCACTCTAGCGTATGCTGTTCGGAGAATTGTAACAAGAGTAGTTTTGTGTACTTGAGCCCTTTCTTATGTAATTCCCACTCCTGAATCTTTCTCACGTGCTGAAGTAGTTCTGACCATGAAACTTTTGGTGATCTTGGCTTCTACTGACACTCTTTGCTTGTTTGGTGGGTGGAAAGTAAAAACTTAAAACAGGGACCAAAGTCTTCAAACTGGTGAAAACACACCATGCCAAGGGAAGATATTCCCTTCCTGATAGCCTTCTTTCCCTTGCCAATGGTATTCTTTATTCACTCCTCCTGTCTTGTCTTAAGAGTTCCTTTCTTGACTAATTTCTTGTTTTGACTCAGTTCTGTAATTTTTTAATCCATCCAGCAGGATTGTCTAGTCAGTTTGAGTAGGTTTCAGAGATTTAATCTCAATTAAAATAAATACATTATCTATCACAATTTGGTGCTGTTCTTTTGAACCCTTCTCTCCCCTACAAGCCCTGCTCATTGAATTTAAATCATTTCACTCTATGAGTAGGGATTTTTGTAGTGAGATTTTTCTTTCCTCATTACTTTGATTTTTCTCTGGATTCCCCCAGGTTAATGCATCTCTTGTATTGACTGTTAAGCAGAACTTAATAAATATGTTTATATCCAGAACTTGTATTTAAACCATTAGCCTGTATTTTGATGCCTTGGCATGCACGTACAGTCAGCTGGAATTTGTGACTTTTTTTTCCAGAAGATAATGCATGCTGTTTCAAACTCCTGAAGCAGTTTGCAGGACCACTTAGATTGGAAATATCTTAATAGGACTGTGATGAATGGCTGTAGGCTGTTTTGTAAAGACAGGCAGGGAAGAAGAGGAGTCGTCGTCACACTGTTTTTTAAGTAGAACCTTGAATATATAGAAGTCAGCTACACCAATTGTGGAAGTCCCTGTCAGATGCAACTGGGTCAAGATCAGTCGGGTCATCTCCAAGGTGGATTTTACAGTAGGCATCTGATACTGACCTCCAAAACCAAGAATGAGGCACTGCTGGACTTGCTACTCACACACCAAGAGAACCTGCTTTGTAACGTCTTGGATAGTGATAGCCTTGGCTGCAGTGATTGTGGAGTTTGGGATCCTCCTGAAGAGGCTGAAGGTTAGTACAAAGTAAAAGGTTTTGGATTTAGAAGAGCAAACTTCAGCTTGCTCAGAGCTCAGCAGGGAGAGGTTCCATGAGAAGCTTCCATGGATGGTAAAGGAGCTAGTGAATTCCAGGAGTTTTTCAAGAACACTCTGCTGGAAGCACAAAAACAGTTCATCCCCTTTAAAGGTAAGGGAAGTATGCGGAACAAGAGACCCCTTTGGCTTAACTGCGAGCTCCAGAGTCTCAAAACCAAGAGAACCAAGGGAAGGAAAAGCAGACAAATACCCATTGAGAACTTCAAGGCCATTGCCAGGGCATGCAGAGATGCAGTTAGAAAATAAAAAGCTCGGCTTGAATTGAAATTGGCTGAGATGTCAAAAACTACAAGGAAGAGTGCTTCAAGTACATAAACAACAAGCAGAATCAGAAGGGAAATATTGGGTTGCTGTTAAACAGGAAAAGTGAATTAGTCGCTGACAACACTGAAAAGGCAGAGGTTCTGAACACTTTCTTCATTTCTGTCTTTATGAGAACTGTTGGGCGCCAGGTCTTGGGAACAAAAATCCAGGTTGATGCAAACACAGGCCCACTGCTAGTGAAGGACAACTTGATATGTGAACTAGTACAGGAGCTTGGCCCCTGTAGATTGGTGGGCCCTGACAATATCCACCCAAGGGTGTTAAGAGAGCTGGCTCATGTCATTGTGATGCTGCCCTCCCTAGTCTTTGAGAAGTCATGGAGATCAAGAGACATCCCAGAAGACTGGAAGAAGGCTAATGTCACTTCTATCGGCAAGAAGGGCTTAAAGGAGGATCCAGGAAATTATGGGCCAATGAGTCTTACTTCAGTCCCTGGGAAAGCTATGGAACAGATACTCCTGGGGGCTGTCACAAGTCAAATGAAGCACGTGATTGGGAAAAGCCAGCACAGATTCAGGGCAAATCATGCTTGCCAAACTGATCACCTTCTATGACAAAGTAACTTTAGTTATTGAAAAGAGAGCAATGGACATTATCTACCTGGATTTCTCCAAGACTTTCAACCTGGTTGCCCACGGAGTTATGTTCTAGACCAGTGGTCTGTGTGAGGGTGGGAAACTGGCTGACAGGCCACAACCAGAGGGTGGTGGTTAAATAGCTCCTTTCCAAACTGGCAGCCTGTAACAAGTGGGGTCTCCCAGAGTTCAATACTGGACCCAACGCTGTTCAGTATCTTCATAAGTGATCTAGGTGATGGAATCGAGTGTACCCTGATGAAGTTTGCTGATGACACCAAACTGAATGGTTCTTTGGAAGGGACAGCCACCCTGCTGGAAGAGAAGTCTAACAAGAGCCTTACGTAGTTCAACAAGGACAAGTGTAAGGTCTTGCATCTGGGAAAACATAATCCAGGAGTGTAGCACAGGCTGGGATCTACCTGGCTGGGGAGCAGCTCTGTGGAAAGGGACCTGGGTGTCTTGGTGGACAACAAGCTCAAGACTAGTGAACAGTGTGCTGTAGTGGCAAAGAAAGCCAACAGGAAGCTGGGTTGCATCAACAAGGTTGTCACCAGCAGAGATAAAGAAGTCATTATCCCACTCAGCGCTTGTCTGGCCACACCTGGAATACTGTGTTTAGTTTTGGTCCCTGCTGTACAAAAACGATTGGCCACAAAGATGATCAAAGGATCAGGAAGCCTGCCATATGAGGAAAGGCTGAGAGAAGAGTGTTTATACAACCTTGAGAAAAAAAGGCTTAGGGGAGACCTTATCATCATATTCCAGTATTTAAAGGGTGGCTACAAAAAAATGGGGATTCCCTTTTTACAGGGAGTCACATGGAAAGGGCATGGGTCACATGAGGAGCAATGGGTACAGATTAATCCTGAGGAGATTCTGACTGGACACAAGAGGAAAATTTTTCACAATGACAACAATCAGCAATTGGAATAATCTCCCCAGGGAAGTGGTGGATTCCCCAATATTGGACCCCTTGAAGATTCAGCTGGACAGGGTGGTACTGACCTCCAAAACCAAGAATGAGGCACTGCTGGACTTGCTACTCACACACCAAGAGAACCTGCTTTGTAACGTCTTGGATAGTGATAGCCTTGGCTGCAGTGATTGTGGAGTTTGGGATCCTCCTGAAGAGGCTGAAGGTTAGTACAAAGTAAAAGGTTTTGGATTTAGAAGAGCAAACTTCAGCTTGCTCAGAGCTCAGCAGGGAGAGGTTCCATGAGAAGCTTCCATGGATGGTAAAGGAGCTAGTGAATTCCAGGAGTTTTTCAAGAACACTCTGCTGGAAGCACAAAAACAGTTCATCCCCTTTAAAGGTAAGGGAAGTATGCGGAACAAGAGACCCCTTTGGCTTAACTGCGAGCTCCAGAGTCTCAAAACCAAGAGAACCAAGGGAAGGAAAAGCAGACAAATACCCATTGAGAACTTCAAGGCCATTGCCAGGGCATGCAGAGATGCAGTTAGAAAATAAAAAGCTCGGCTTGAATTGAAATTGGCTGAGATGTCAAAAACTACAAGGAAGAGTGCTTCAAGTACATAAACAACAAGCAGAATCAGAAGGGAAATATTGGGTTGCTGTTAAACAGGAAAAGTGAATTAGTCGCTGACAACACTGAAAAGGCAGAGGTTCTGAACACTTTCTTCATTTCTGTCTTTATGAGAACTGTTGGGCGCCAGGTCTTGGGAACAAAAATCCAGGTTGATGCAAACACAGGCCCACTGCTAGTGAAGGACAACTTGATATGTGAACTAGTACAGGAGCTTGGCCCCTGTAGATTGGTGGGCCCTGACAATATCCACCCAAGGGTGTTAAGAGAGCTGGCTCATGTCATTGTGATGCTGCCCTCCCTAGTCTTTGAGAAGTCATGGAGATCAAGAGACATCCCAGAAGACTGGAAGAAGGCTAATGTCACTTCTATCGGCAAGAAGGGCTTAAAGGAGGATCCAGGAAATTATGGGCCAATGAGTCTTACTTCAGTCCCTGGGAAAGCTATGGAACAGATACTCCTGGGGGCTGTCACAAGTCAAATGAAGCACGTGATTGGGAAAAGCCAGCACAGATTCAGGGCAAATCATGCTTGCCAAACTGATCACCTTCTATGACAAAGTAACTTTAGTTATTGAAAAGAGAGCAATGGACATTATCTACCTGGATTTCTCCAAGACTTTCAACCTGGTTGCCCACGGAGTTATGTTCTAGACCAGTGGTCTGTGTGAGGGTGGGAAACTGGCTGACAGGCCACAACCAGAGGGTGGTGGTTAAATAGCTCCTTTCCAAACTGGCAGCCTGTAACAAGTGGGGTCTCCCAGAGTTCAATACTGGACCCAACGCTGTTCAGTATCTTCATAAGTGATCTAGGTGATGGAATCGAGTGTACCCTGATGAAGTTTGCTGATGACACCAAACTGAATGGTTCTTTGGAAGGGACAGCCACCCTGCTGGAAGAGAAGTCTAACAAGAGCCTTACGTAGTTCAACAAGGACAAGTGTAAGGTCTTGCATCTGGGAAAACATAATCCAGGAGTGTAGCACAGGCTGGGATCTACCTGGCTGGGGAGCAGCTCTGTGGAAAGGGACCTGGGTGTCTTGGTGGACAACAAGCTCAAGACTAGTGAACAGTGTGCTGTAGTGGCAAAGAAAGCCAACAGGAAGCTGGGTTGCATCAACAAGGTTGTCACCAGCAGAGATAAAGAAGTCATTATCCCACTCAGCGCTTGTCTGGCCACACCTGGAATACTGTGTTTAGTTTTGGTCCCTGCTGTACAAAAACGATTGGCCACAAAGATGATCAAAGGATCAGGAAGCCTGCCATATGAGGAAAGGCTGAGAGAAGAGTGTTTATACAACCTTGAGAAAAAAAGGCTTAGGGGAGACCTTATCATCATATTCCAGTATTTAAAGGGTGGCTACAAAAAAATGGGGATTCCCTTTTTACAGGGAGTCACATGGAAAGGGCATGGGTCACATGAGGAGCAATGGGTACAGATTAATCCTGAGGAGATTCTGACTGGACACAAGAGGAAAATTGTACAAAAACGATTGGCCACAAAGATGATCAAAGGATCAGGAAGCCTGCCATATGAGGAAAGGCTGAGAGAAGAGTGTTTATACAACCTTGAGAAAAAAAGGCTTAGGGGAGACCTTATCATCATATTCCAGTATTTAAAGGGTGGCTACAAAAAAATGGGGATTCCCTTTTTACAGGGAGTCACATGGAAAGGGCATGGGTCACATGAGGAGCAATGGGTACAGATTAATCCTGAGGAGATTCTGACTGGACACAAGAGGAAAATTTTTCACAATGACAACAATCAGCAATTGGAATAATCTCCCCAGGGAAGTGGTGGATTCCCCAATATTGGACCCCTTGAAGATTCAGCTGGACAGGGTGGTGGGCACCTTGTCCAGACTTTGCTTTTTGCCAAGGAAGGTTGGACCAGATGATCCTTGAGGTCCCTTCCAACCTGGTATTCTATGATGTTAGCACCCAGTGTTTAAATTTGAAAAGTCTCAGTCTGTACAACCAGAAAATTGGTTTTGTGTAGTGTTTTTCTTAAATATTTTAATTGAAAAGCAGTCATCTGTCTCAGGTCTAGGATATAAAGATGACTTGGTGTTGTTATTACAAACATTACTAGGAGTTCAATGTATAATAATCTGTATAAAAATCTATTTTTAGCACACTAATGTTTGAATTTTATTTCTACGCAGACTGCATCCTCAGCTATTAAAGGTGCTATCCAGCTGGGAATAGGATACACAGTAGGAAACCTTACATCAAAACCGGACAGAGATGTTCTTATGCAAGACTTTTATGTAGTGGAAAGTGTCTTTCTACCGAGGTAAGGACAAGCCTGTTCATTTATTTTCAATAGAATTTCGTAATGAAACTCTAACTGGATATTTCAAACAATGATTGTTTTCCAGCTCTTACAAAATGAGTAAGTTTAATGTACAAGAACTTGAAAATTATCCTGTCTTCGTGTTGTCATGGCAAGGTAGGGAGAAAACTGGGAAGATCATACTTCAGCTGAAGAGTTGAGAAGTGTCGCTTCCAGGGAACGAAAGTAATTGTGACACTTTCAATTGAAGGAGCTGTTAATTACAATTGGAAGTGATTTGTGGATTTGCATGCAATTGTCCAACATTCACATTCGTTAAGTTTCAGTTTAGTTTCTAAAAACTAGGAATTATACTTGCCATTTCGTTGAGGTGTTGTCAAAATTTATGAAAATGAAAGACCTGTAGTATTAGGTGTAATACAAGACTTTACACTACACTATAAAATTCTAGCCAAGACTTTGGCCTGTAATGAGGCTCAGGTCTTACTAGCTGACTACAGGTTGTGCACCATTACTCCTTTGCATTTGGCCATCTCAGCTTGTATTGCTGCTGAGTTGATGGTATAGAATTTGTAATAATACAGTTATGCTGCTGAGAGAAATCAAGGTCATACTCATTTAGGGGGGTTCAGAAGCTGAAGTACAGTGCCGTGTAACTTTTCCAAGTGACATATGCTAGGAATGGGTGAAGAAGGTTTCGGAAAAATATATTTCAAAACCAGGATGACTTGCTCTGTTCAGTGTTGTTTGGGTTCTTAGAAGTGCTAAGTACCAGTAGTGCATATCATTTCCTTAAGGACGTGCTATGTATGCAGTATTCCCTGAATTTGGGAATGTTTTCTATGAGTTTTTCAAAGTTTTGTTAATGTGCAGTTTGAATGCTACTTCATAAACTGTTTCTAATAATTTACAATCCTTAAAAATTACTGATGTTACTAAAATGAAGTTAAACTGACAATGTACAAAATAATTGCAGCCACTTTAAAGTTGTTCTCCCATGTAAATTTGCTTGATTCAGCTCCTGTTTTCCTATGAACTGAGATATTCTTTAAGGAGAAGAAAATTTATTTCTTATGTAAAATGAAGCTTTTACATTACATTTTTAAATTCCTGGTAATGAAGGGTATTCATGTCCTTGTTCTGGTTTTAGCTATAAGGCTTGTGCACAGTTTTGTAGTCTTTTTTCTTGTAGAGTGGGTAAATATAGAGAAGTTAACTATGTGCATGTGTTTTCATACATTGTAATTACAAAATTTTGTTTGTTTTAAAAAATCCAAATTACAGCTGAGAAATTTGTGTATTATGTAACAAAGTTTTTATTGGTCCGAAATAAGTGTGAAAGGGACTGAGCCATCATATTTGTGAAATGTGTGACTGTGACAGTGATGCAGGTTTCTGTAGATTTTTTGGCTATGATACCAGCTTTATTGTTCATGGAAATTAAATGAAAGATACCTGCTAAAACTGTTCTATTACATAGCACTGTTTTAGGAAAAAATCTAATCTTTTTTTAAAGATTTTTTTAAAGGAACAAGTAAAATAAAATGGTTTGTAGTCCATAGTATTCTATGTGTCTCCTCCCCTGTGAAACTTACATGCATGTACACTCAGAAATGAGATTTCTCTGTTTTGTGTTGGTTTTGAGGGAGAGCTGGAGTGGTCCCTTCTGGCTTAAACAGAAAACAAAGGCAGAAGGAATAGGCTGTTTATGGTAACATAAGATTTATTGTAAAATAATAATTTTAGTAGCACCTTCCTGAATGTTTTCCTATAAATTAGTAATTAAATCATATGAGGAAGATTAGAGAAATGAAAGTAATGGCCAGAGCAGCATAGCTTTTTTTTTTCCCCATAGCTATCTAGTAAGCAGGAGTATATAACACAGTGAGTCATCTTGACTGTAACAAAGAGTGTCTCTGATAAAATTCTCTGCAAAACTAAAAATGGGTGATCCATAGCAATCTCTTAAAACCATGACACTTGATTTCTCAGGCTACTGCTCAAAAATGTCAAATTTCAAGTCCTTCTATGTCCCAATGTAATGTGTACATTCATTTGTCTAAAATGTTTTCAATTCAAAGTGGTATTAGTTGACATCAATTGTAGTAATTTAGGACTGCACGTAATGATGCAGGCTTCTTTCTTTCTGATTGAGGGTGTTGAGGCCTTGAGACTTTCATGATAGCATTATGTGGATGGCTTCTGAGTTGTCTCTATAGGTAGTAAAAAGCTAAGGTTGCATGTTCTTTCTGGACAGGCCTGTGCTCCCAAGGTGCGCTTCAGGTGCTCTTCACATTTTCCAAGGACAGTACCTACATGTGACGGCAGTATTGCTAAAAGTCATTACTTAAATTACTTCCCCCGGGCCCCCTTTGGATTGGTCTGGGCTGAAAGCAATTAGTTGAAATTAGTTACACCAGCAAGTCCAGTGGGCTAACCTCCACCTGGAAGGAGCCTAGAGCAAGCCACAGTTAAGTAAGCTTTTTGCCAGATGTCTGCAGCTGGAGGAGAACCCAACAGTGCAGCAGGAGTGGTGCTGGCAGCAGGAGCAGTACTTTTTCCCTTGCTTTGGGTACACGTAATTCAGCCGCAACCCCAAGCAGCTGAACTTCCCCTTCATTGTGGCCAGTTGACAGCAGCCTGCCTCTTCCCAAGCTGTCCTGCTCCACATTCCTCCTTTGTTGTCCCGGTGTTCACCTCACCTCACCTCACCTGGGTCCGGCAGCGAGGTGAGGGGACGGCTGTTCTGCAGAGTGGTGGGCTCACCTGCTGCTTCCACAGGAGCACTGCGGATGGGGGCACTCATAAAATAAACCTGAGATAGTAGAAATGCAGGGAAACAGCAGCCTGCACGCCAGTGAGCTAAATAATATTATCTGCCTCCTTTTGCTGTCGGGGGAGAGTAGTCACCAGTTTCTTATAAATTTTACCGTTTGCAGAAGATAAATAGTCTCTGTGTATCTCTCAGCCCCTGAAGTAAACCTCGGCACTGCCTGTACCTCATCTTTGGTAACCATCACAAAACACTTCCAGCGGTCTTCAGGGTTCATCAAGGAGTGAGAAAAACACCAGGGGAAAAAGGTGGTCCGTTCAAACCTGAACATAACTGCCCTGCTCATTGTGGGAGCTAGGAAGTAACTCCATGGATTGCAGGTTATGCCAGTCCAGAGTTACTGTGTAACTGGGGTAAATTGGTCACGTAGGTGTTTATTTCGGGAAGTACAGGTATCTCTGCAGAGTGGGTGGATTTGAATTGCAAAGGTGCTTGCTTTCATTTGTACATTGTAGTGGTGGAGAGGGTGGAAAAGTGCCTTTTTTGCTTTTTGCTTCACATCGTGACATGCCCTTCCTCCCTTTCTCTGGGGCTGCTCAGACGTTATTTATAACATGTTGCTTTTGGGAACTAAGTGAGGTATAACTATGGGCTGCTATAAAGGAGCTCATTGAGAACCACCGTTGGGATTGAGTTTAGATGGCACTATGTGATTGTGCTCTGCTCCTTTGGCTGAGAAACAATGCAGTCTGCAGTGACCCAGTTGATTCCAAAGATAACAATGTCTAAAGTCTCTGCCCATCTCCCTTAGTTAAGGTGGAACCACAGGGGGATCTACTCCAGGTGACCTCTCTTCTGGCTTTTAAACACTGTTTTGGAAATCCAGCAACGGAGCTGCTTGCCTGGTGCTGGTAGTGCTGCAGCAGCGGCTGGATGGTTGGGTGGGAAGGTTGTGCATCCCGCCTGTGCTCTCCACCCTCTGTCCTGTGACTGTCTGGGACATATTCTCACCCTCCTGCATTACGCTCTGTTCCTTGGTTACGCTCTGTTCCTTGGTTACGCTCTGTTCCTTGGTTGGAACCAGGTCATTTCTTGATGGCACCTTTTGTCTGCAAATCAGTCATCTGTGCAATGTGGGCTGCAGCAATGTTTGGGCAGCTGTTTGATTCAAGTGGGGAGCTGGCTCCAGGTGATGTGGCCATGGTTAGAAAGGCTCATGGCTGAGCTAATAAACCTCAGGCTGGTCGCTGGGCTATGGGGCCATGCAGCTGCCTGTCAGCTGGCAACGTGGGCAGCTTGCTAAGCTCTTCCAGCAGACCCATACTAAGTAAGCACATTTTCTACAGTGATGCTTGACAAGCTGAATGGAATCTGCTCCATTCTGTCAGCTAACTTTGGCTGCTCAGTGGTATGCAGCTTCAGAAATGCAGAGCATTTGGAGCAAGGCAGTATGTCTCAGGCTCTGTCTTTTTGTTTTCTTAGGTGGAGGCTGCTGCTAAGCACAGCTGTGAGTTTTACCTTGTTGCCGCAAACTGTTGATCAGTGTGGTGCACTTCTTTTGCCTAATATGCATTATTTTCAGGGTCTGGACCCTACGTATCAAGAACACTTGTTATATAGTTTCTAATTTAACTAGTAAGTCTGTTAGATGCTGTTGCTGTATGCACCCTGCAGCTACAGTCATCTGTACAGGAAACTGGTTCAATTGCAAATTGCTTTCTGGTGATGCTAATGAAAGATCATTCAGTGCTTTCTGCTGTTTAACATCAAAAGCTTAATATTGTATTATGATAGTATTTGGATGACATCCTAAATACGTTGTCAAAATTACTAAGTAAAGTAAAACCTTGGACATATTTTAACTAGTCTCGGTTTTACCCTACATCTTAAACTGAAGTGTGCTGTTTTCTGGTATGTTTTTGAGGAATGGTTTAGAAAAATGAGGAAAACTGACACTTGCCCTTGGAAATATCTTTGTACCAAACCTGTATCATAGTTCACCTGATGGACTAAGTAATGTCTTTGTAATTGAAGAAGTATAGAATCCTCTGCAGGCCTGGTGTGAATAGTACTTGACCGTTCACACTAACATTTAGTTGTGTAATTTATGCCACTGTGTTTGTTTCCAGTTGGGCAGTTTCACAAGACAGATAAGGAAGTGGCCTGAAGCCTTTGATAAAGCGCAGCTGTTCTTCTTTGGTGCTTCAGTTGCAGAGATGCACAGGGTGACCCAAGTTCTGACACCCTTTTTATGGTTTGTGAGTAGAGTGATAGAGAGATAGGAAGTTGTTTCTGTTTGCAAAATAGCTAGTATTCTAAATGGGGATACTGTGGCAACAAAACCAAAAATATGCTTATTATGAATTACTGGTCTTAGTTACTTCTGTTAGTGTCAGATTATTGGTAAACCTGTGATAACCTGGATACTTGTATGATTATGTAGACAAACTATTTTAAGTACTCTGAGATCGCTTGCTTTAACGGCATCTCCAGTTGGTGGTGAAATAGTCATATCATCATCATCATATGAAAATGTCTGTGTATGCAGCTGTTATGTAGATATAATTGGCTTGACTTGTTTTGAAGATAATTACTATTCACAGTTGTATTTTAAAGCTGCCTTGCAGAGGACTGTTTAGGAGAGCATATGGTATTGAGAGTATAGGAGAACATAACAGTGAGAAACAATATTACTACCACTGGACTTTATCCCACAGTATGAAAAAACCAAACACACCCCTATTTGTACAGCTAACTGTAATCCCTAGTTCCATCATGTGGGAAACAATTACTTTCCTGAAACGATATATAGGAAATAAATACACCAAAGCACTACCTAATCTGTCAGTATGTGTTTATTGGATACTATTTGTAGAGTTTAAAAAAGTATTTATGCATTGTAAAAAACCAGCTTTATCCAAGAACAGTGAAACTCAGATTGGATACTCCTAGCTTTTAATATTGGGAGCATTTAATTTTAGATGTTTTATTTTGCTTTTAAGATAGAAAAAAGATTTACTTTCACATGTGAGAGAATTAAACTGTTCCTCCTCTTCACTCTTTTAAAAATACATACAAGAAGAGTATACATGGGCACACGACTACAGGGTGACTATTTCTTTTGTTAGCAGCTACAGCAGAGCCTATTAACATTGCTCAGCAATGAAGGCTTGCTACCAAGAGATGCAGCTAGCCTTCTCTGTCCCTTCAGATAGCACACCTATCTCCTGACTACATCCTACCTTCGTAAAGAAAAGCTGCCAAGAAACATATCTGGGTGTCTTGTTTAGCAAAATTTTTGCAAGCCACAGAGTTAGCTATTAAAAATATAATTAGTTCATTTTTAATTTGATAGCGCATGACCTACACTTTAAATCAACCCTCATCATTTGCTAAGAGTGTTAAGATGCACATACTGTCATTTCTAGGTGTGCTTGATTTTTTTAAAAAAAAACCAACCCTAAAATTTAGGTATTAAAGTAAACTCGCATAGTAAGCTTCATATCTGTCTTTTTTTTTTTTTTTCTTTAATTTTACCTACCAATCTTTTGTGGGGTTTTACAGCTAAGGTTATTAAAATGCCTCATAAGTTACAGTTGCTTTCTAATCTTTCTAAAGCCTATATTGTTTGTCATAGCTCATATACAGAGGCTTGAATTCCTCAAGATTGCCAGAATCAAAGCTGGTATTAAAGGCCTTCATTTTTTTTTTTTTTTTTTTTTTTTTTTTCCTGGTAGACCAATGCCCTAAACTGTCTAAGAGGACTGACTACTTTTTTATATAGAGTACATTTCTGTTATGTCCAAAGCTCCATTTTGCAGTTTAAGTTATTTGTCAACAAATCATGAGTATTTTTCTTGTTCAATTTCAAAGACATAATCATCCCCATGAAACTCTCTGGCCTGATTAAAAGTTGTTATATGTAGTGCTTTGCACATATACTTTAATCCAGCCAGCATGAAACACACTTGTAAAATGCACTAAGGAAACATGGCAAGAACCACAAAATACATTCACTCAAGAGCTAATAGAGTGAAAAGTGAATCATTTTATAGATAAATAAGGTAGAGTTGTATTTACATCAAATACTCTATAGAGTGGGAACTGTCCTTTTTGAGTCAGAGCAAGGACATATTCAGCCACAAGGAATTTCAAAGTTTTCTATTACTGTAGGAAATTACTGGAAGTGGGGGTGCTTTCTTGGTTAAAAGTAGCAACAAGAAAACCTTACAGACTTTCTTGCAGAGGGGTAACTAAGAAATCTTAAATTTGTGTCAGGCTTGCTTCTCACATCGCAAAAGAGCTTACTGCTGGGATCCTGTAAACTATTCTATTAGGCAACGAAGCTGAAACTAATTAATACGTTTAACAGAAATGGTAGGGTATGATAAACACCTCTGCAGACCTTTAGTAAGAGGGATTTTTTTAAAGATGATTTTACAAAGAATAATGAAACTTGTCTACATAATGAAATTGACTATCGTATCTGTAATAAAGTAAACTCGTGCTCTAAATACATGGAATTGCCCTTTGTGTAGATTCTATTCCAAAATAATTGCTGTTTTATAATTATTCTGGAATAAATCTCCACTTTTTATCCATTACTGTCCACCTGCAGACCCAGTACGAGTAATTTTACTCCATGTGCACTTATGAAATGGCTTGGTGTCATGGTATTATCATAGCAAACCTCCTATCCCCATTTCAGCCTGCTGAAGTTCCAACCGCAGTACATGTTCTGATATAGTAAGGATACGTGATCTATTTACTGCGATGCTTTCACAAAATAAGTTTGTACGTTATGACTGCAGGATGCAGATTTGTGAAGGTATTTATGTACTGAAAGTAGGGTTTTTTATAAAGTTTAGATGACTAATCTTCTCTGACAATGATGTGATGCTGTAGAAGAGAACACTCTGTTCTGTTCTTGTTTGCATCTTAAAACAATTAAATGTGTTTACAAATATGCCTCTAGGTTCCCAGTGTAGCTATATATTACCCCTGTGGCATCCACATACTGCACAAAAATTCAATGAGATGCATCCAGCTATATAAAGCCTAATGTCAGACAAGACTTGCAGTGTTCTGAGTAGCTGAAAGACTTTATAAGAAAAAGCATTAGCCAGTATTAACTGTAAAGAAAAACTACCATCTTAAGCCTAGTATCCTATTGATTTCCATTTTTTACTATATAATGGGAAATCCATGTGGATATGTCATATGGTAGACTACGAAGTGATCAGACAAGTTAATTAGGACTAGGCAGGCTTCACTAGCTGCTAACTGTATTGTTTAGCATTTGAAGAAGCAGCAGTATTCTGTCTTTGTACGTATCCTTGGTCATCCACCACCATCTTTTTATTTGTGATTTCCACACAGTAATCAGGGGGTTTTCCCTCCTTTAGTCTCCTCAGGTGTCTAAAGTATGAGTTTCTGAGAAAGCCTGTTCTCCAGTTCACGCTTTTTAATTAGCAGCAGTTCAGTTCTGTTGGGTTTTGGTGGTGTGCATGCACGGGCAGCTAGGTGGGTTGACTTCTGTCATCAAATGGTTATTAATGGCAGGTGACAAGTTCATATGACAAACATTAATTTTACAAGGATCAAAGCTCTTAAATATTTTCATGATATTTAATTTAGTCTTTACAGAAACGTTGTTTAGAGTTTATTCCTTTTAATATCTAGTTCCTAGCTTTTTTTCTTTTTTTCTTTTTTTTGGGGGTATACTTTGGATATTCTTTCTGCCAGGTGTAGAGGGACATGCTGCATTTCGGAATAATTTAGTTAGGGTAAACCAGTAAAGAAGTGCTGGAAGGGCTGAATTCAGCCACTGTGTCAAGTCTTGGATTTTGTACTCATCTATTTATCAAACCATTTGGAGACTGACCAAACTTTGCCTTAAAGCTGTTCTTGTTGTGTTGAAACCATAGTGTAGAACTTTACTCATCTGCTTAAAAGCCTTCTGTTAGTTTCCATCATAAATGAATTCATTGGCAGTTTTTAATTATTTTTTTTCTTCTGGCAGCATTTTGCTGCTGACTTCTTCCTTTAGCTTAAATCATGTAGTGTTCATACCAAGATTCATACAAACTGCAGCCTAAAAATACAGTGAGATGGTAAATATAAAACAAGGAAAAGAGTTAGAGAGTCTAGAATGATTTATTTTATTTTATTTATTTTTTTCCTTGAAGAAAAGTTATCTTCTAGGCTGTTCACGCCAGTAGTCTTTGTCTGTGCCGCATCCAGATTGAATCTGTATCTTGAGTGTAACCGCATACCATTTTCCAGAATTCCCCAAAGGGTCTGTACCCTCTGTTCCTATTTAATCAACTAGCAAGAAAGAAAGGGATACTGTGACTGCAGTTAGCCTGCAGAAGAGACTAGTGCTGAGGATGCTGTTTCATAAGTGAGGATGAGCCAGTCAGTGTCTGCTGGCAGCAAAAAAAGATATGTAGTCCTGCTTCCTTCCCGCTGCTCTGGCCACACGTTTCTGCCTTCTGTGTTGTGCTGTCCTTAATATCTGTCTGACTCCCCTGCAAACCAATTCAGGTCACCAAGATTGTGCAAAGTTGACTTCCAAACTTTGTGCAAGAGCTTACATGAGGTGGGGGTGACCCTTCCTGCGTCAGGTAGTAAGGTATTAGATTGGCTTACCTCGGAGGGTTATCAGAAGCTGTAGTGTTAGTTTAAACTCAATAGTTACGCAAAGAGATATGGGT
Organism: Calidris pugnax; assembly: GCF_001431845.1. Lineage (NCBI taxonomy): Eukaryota > Metazoa > Chordata > Aves > Charadriiformes > Scolopacidae > Calidris > Calidris pugnax. The sequence continues at coordinate 1,209,866 of NW_015090931.1, forward strand.
GCTCAAACTGGTCACTTCCTTTAAGGCGGGAGAAAGGAATTTGCTGGCAGTATTCTGTATCTCACAAACATTTCTATTACACCGATTAATGGTGATAGGGAAGTTAATCTGCATTCATGACTCTTGTCTCAGAAGGTAAATGGTTGAGTTAGGCAGCTTTACAGTAAAACTAGCTGCAAGAAGGAAGTAATAAAAAATTACTCAGTAATAATTGGGTTTGGTTTATTTTTGTTCTTGTTTTCAGTGAAGGGAGCAATCTCACCCCTGCTCATCATTACCCTGACTTCAGATTTAAGACGTATGCACCTCTTGCCTTCCGCTATTTCAGAGAACTTTTTGGTATCAAGCCTGATGATTACTTGGTAAGAGCTTGCAGTTTTCCTTTGAGTTAAAAATTATTATAATGTGTGCTAGTTTCATAGTAACAGAAGAGGATGTTTAATGTTTTTACTACCCAAATGGGTAGTAAATTTTATGTCTGGAGTGCTTTATAATTAGTGAATATTTATAGTAAAATTTTAATTCTTCATCTTTGAGAAGATTCCTATAAAAACCTTTCTTGTTAATGGACTAGAGTAGCTTGAGTATTAGTGCTCATTCAGGTCATTGTTTCTAGAGAGATTATAGTCAGTACTTGTGTGACTTCTACCAATTCAGTTCTAATAAAGTGCTCTTGTGTTATTTGCATTATTCACTTCATTAAAGAAGTGTTTGTCTGCAAATATTCCCATCTAGCTTTGAGAGTGGGTGGCAGGCTAAAAAAGAAGCATTTTAGAGTATCTCCTTTGTTCTCTGTTATTTTATAGTTTGAAAACTTAATCCTTCTCAGTATTCAGCTGTTTACATCAGGAAAAAAGTGATGCATTTGCTGCCATCATAAAAGCAGGCTTTAGTTTGTACAGCCACTTTGTGCACTGCCAGGGACAACGATCCACTATTTTACTTCCGCAGTTCTTGTGGAAGGGTAGTGTGAAAGCAAAGAGCTGGATTGTTTTCTGTGTGTTTGCCTTGTGTCCAGTTTGTCTCATGCTGGCCCACCCAATGAATCAAGAGTCTCAGTACAAATTAGCAATTTTGTTCATCAGAGTTTTATTGTTAACTTCTTTTGAGTGAGTTTTTGGATCTTTTTGTTCTGTTATTAATAACTGTTTCTTTAAAACCAAAAGAATTTGAAAGAGCTTGAATGAATAAAAAAGAAAAAAAATATTAAATGGTGCTGAAACATTGCTTCACAGAACACTGACTTCTGTTGTGTTCAAATGTATTATAAGGGGGTTTTGTCTTCTTGGACAATGAGCCTAAAAGCAAACTTAGCTAGTTTTGCTTTTATTTAGGTTGAATATGGGTGTCTGATTTGAAGTCTTCAGTATTATGTATGGATTTTCTATTACTTACCAGCCCTCATGATTATAATTATATATAAAACCTGATCATTCTTTGTACATGTTTTAGTGGCAGGGGAGTGCAGTTGTGTTGGAGTTTTATAAAGGTGTTATTAAGTAGTATATTGTTTATCTGTCTCCTTTTACGGACAAGGTGAATAAGTATTTGGGCTGTGTTGCCAGCTGCTAAAAAGACCATACTTCCCACAGTAAAGCTATTGGCACCTGCAATTTCTGTTCCAGCCAGGGAAGTAAATCACAGATTATAGAAAAACTCTTTGTGGTTGGTAAGAGGTTTGTGACATTTGGTTTAGCTACAAAATGATAAATCCCTGAGGGAAGTTCCCAGTGAAGACAGCCTGTTGCAACAGCAAAAGACTCTAGTGGTACATTTTCAAGGAAAAAGGGCAACTAGAAAACTAGTTTCAAGATTAAGTGCACCTTCTTTTCTTGAAAATGCAAAAGTAGATTTTCTTCAACAAACAAATATTTTTGTGAGGTATTGTTGGAATTATAGTGTGCATTGTTGTAACTGATGCATGCCTCTGCCTCAGGGTTATGCTTGCTCTATGAGCATGTCAGAGTCCATTTCTGTTGTTTCTGATTCTAAATGGGCATCAGAGCAGGTTGCAGTCCTTTGCAGCCCAGAGGCAAATGTGATCAGAGTGGTACTATGATCATAAAACAAAACTATTTTTCGTTTGGGACCCTTTTCCCAATTGGTTATGAGCAAAGCATCAGGCTAGGAGTTTGCTCCATGTGTCAAGGTTCTGAAGGGCTGAATCCCTCTTGTTTCTGTGAAATCTGGATCTGTCACGCAGTGACCATAGTTCCGATTCAGTATCTAAAACACTCTACTGTAATAATATGCCAACTCTTTGTCTACCTGTGGCTGAAAGGGAAGGAAAGTAAAAAGAGGAGAAATTACAGCAAGTATGTGTGAGTTTACACTGTTAAATGGCAATGACAAAGCCCAAAGACTTGCATTTTCACATTTTTTAAGGAGATTGAGTGGTAATGTGCTGTAGGAATCAGACTGGATAGTAAGGGTAAATATGTTTGAACAGCTGGTAGAATTAAATTGTCACTGGAAACTTCATGGAGTACTGGCATTTTGCAGGGAAACTTCTTGATCATAAAGTACTTAATTGTCAGGGCGTTCGGGGTTTTCTTACTTTTCAGTTTTAATTTGGCTTTCATAAGTGTCCAGTCAAAATTAGCTGGGATCTTTGTACAGCAGCGTTTGGTGGGTAGATTTTTATTTTACAGGGGTGAGGTCAATTGTAAATTGACCAGCACACAGTGTAGGTTAATAACTTGTGTTTATGCTTACTTATGTTTACGATAATTGGTTTCAAATGCTTAACAATGACAGTTACTCATGAAACTTTATATATTTTGTCAAGAAAAATGCAGGGGTTGTATCTCAACTGCTGATTTGCTCTGAAGGTCTGTAGTGCTACAGACCAGTATTTCTGTTCTATCTGTAGACAATTGCAACTATGGGATTAATAAGAAAGGTCTCTCATATTAATTGGAACTAAGTGAAGAAGCGAGGAGAGAAACAGGAAACATTTTTACAGCGTACAGAAGTCTTTTAAAAACTGCAAGCATGGGAAAAGCCTCAGCTGGTGCCAGGATAAGAAAATGCATTAAGGCAGTGGTTTGAGTCCATACAAAGCATGCTTCTTTAGTTCGAGTGCTCACAAAATAACGTATTTATTAGATTTTCTTGTATCACTTTTCTTTGCTATCACCACACGCTGAAATCAATGGCAAGAGTCCAGTTAAATTTAATGAAAGCTGTTTTCAACATATAAAACTGTTTTTTTCTCGTGTAATTGCTCAACTCATCCCAGGCAATGACCCAATAATTCAGATATTTGTTACTCAAACAAATACTTGCTTTGGGAAAACCAAAATACATACTGCACTGCTAAGAATAATTCCCCAGTGCCTACACTACTCACAGTTCATGCGTTGTGTAATTTTGGTTCTTTCAAAGACTGAAACCTTAAAATATTGTACTGTACAGTAGATCTCCAACTGTGTAAAACTGATGATATATAACAAAGGAAAGGAGCATGTGAATGAAAGTTTAATGATATTATATTTTAAACAAGCTCTCGATTTATATCCATATAAATCCATATCCATACAAATAGATTTTTTTTTTTATATTTTTGAGTTTAATGTCTTCTCTCCATTTAGTTTGAATGAAGCATGAAGTGTGAATTAATGGAGATTTAATACATGTACATTAGCCTCTGTGTGAGATCTGGTTCTACTAGTAAGGAATACTCCTTGGTGTCTTTTTCCTCCTTAACATGATCATAATTATTATTGTCTCCCTGTGGAAGAGAAAGCCTGTCTTAGACAGGCTTAGCATCCCAATAACACTACAGGACGCTTAGCGTCCCAAATAATGGTTGTCCAAAACTGAGTTTCTCCTCCTTTACTGGTATTTAGTTTTTAGTTTTTTAGTATTTGAGTTTCAAGCAGTTTTCAAACAGAAAACTACATTAGCAGCTATATTGAGACTAGTATTCTAATGGTTCAATCCCAGTTTTACAGAAGAGCACTGGCCTGTTTGTCTATGGTGAGAAACCTCTTACTCCCAGTGTGTTTGTCTAACATCTTCCTGTACTTGTTCCATAAATGGCTATGAAAAGCAAACGGTTCCAATGAAAATGTCATCTCAAGGTTCTGACTCAAGAATTTGCAATGCTGACGATGTGGGGATGTACTCTCTCCACCTCAACCACTTGCTCCACTCTAGGAAAGCTCAGCTGGTGAGTGGGATGTGAAGAGGGACCGTATGCTCAGCTGCCAGCTGCTCTTCCACAGTTGTCCAGTGTGTTCTGGGCAGAATGGAGTGTAACAACCACCCTGCCCAATCCCAGCCAAAGTACTGTAACCCAGCTGCCTGTGCAGCAGTAGAGTTGCTGTAGTTGAAGCCCAAAGAATTAGCTCCATGAATCTCCTGTGCCTGTTTGAACCTGCAGTTCTTTGTATTAAACTTGTGTTTGAGTAACACATGCATTGGCAGTGAAAAAACATTTTTGTCTCTTCCAGTACTCAATCTGCAGTGAGCCTTTAATTGAATTATCCAACCCAGGTGCCAGTGGGTCCTTATTTTTTGTAACTAGTGATGACGAGTTCATCATCAAAACAGTTCAACACAAAGAGGCTGAGTTTCTTCAGAAGCTCTTGCCGGGTTATTATATGGTAAGTAATTGAAGACTGTATTTTACCTGTATTTTTCCTATTTAGTGTCACACTTCTGAAGATTCCGTTTCATTTGTTGTCTTTTGATCTTCAATCAGGGCTTATCCCTATTCTTCATAATGTTTTTGACATTTTTTACCTGTCTTTCAACTTTGTACCCTTGACACCCATCAAAAAGAATAGATGTAAATCAAGAATATATTTAAGATAATTGCTGTTCTTGTAGCATTCAAGGTGAAGCTGAATGTCACCTTCTGATTTGATACCAAACTTCACTTCTAGTAAGCTAGTAACAAAAAAAAAAGGTTTCTAAATTTCTAATTCAACTGGTTTTTTCCATTTTGTGTTTGTCTACCCTCTGCCTTTCACTCAAAGTGGACAAAGAAACTAGACTGGTCAGTTTCACTTTTGTTTCTGGACTATTTCTGATTTCCATTTCTCATCTATTAAAACAATGATGTAAAAATAATTTTTATCCATATATTTTTGTTTAAAACTTAAATTTTTAAATGGAGCTTTTTGAGAGCTAGTGCTCAGTCAATTTTGTTTCATGTGTGTCAGTCATCAGAAGGGAAAACTTTGATCAAAGCCGAACTTAATTCATTTTTTTTAAACAAAAGCCACTCATACATATGAACAGAGATTCTTGTGGGTGGTATGCAGTACTTTGCAGTATTAGACCTGTGTCTGACTTTCTTTTCTTTCTTTAGTTTCTTAAGTAAGCGCTTGAAAAGTACCCTCTCACGTACTAAAAATGAGGAATATTGTCATTATTACACTAAAGTAACATGGATGCACTGTTTGTTTTTTAAAAAAAGTAAATACAGTGACAGCATCAAAAAGAGCAATGGTGGCAGGTACTTTTTTTCGTTGTTGTTTATAATCATGATAATTAGCTCAGTATAAGTTTGAGTTATTACAGTAAATATAAAGCCACTTTGTTTCTGGGAGCTTTATTCTCACTGCTGCCATATACAAGGGTTTCCAAAGTATAAAACTTCAATCACCATAATTATTCCCTATGAAAGTACCTTCTTCTCATAGTTGTATGTTGTGACTTAATCATGTAAGACTGGAAATGGTTTTTCCCCTTCTTGCTTTTTCATGCCAAAGCCTGAGAATGGTTGTACTCAGGGGATTTTCTCTCTCACCTCTCTCATCCTCTCTCAGTTATTCTTGTGGGTTTTTTTTTTTTTTTTTTTTTTTTTTTTTTTTTTTTTTTTTTTGTGGAATTTGGATTGTTTCACACTTTCTGCTCTGATGGTCAGTCACGTTCTGTTCTGTTATGACCTCACACTGCTATGGACACAACCTGGTAATTTGGCACAAAACCTCAGTGTGAAAAGCCTCATGGGGACAGAGGCTCTGTTTTTCAGAATCTGAGTCAAGGTAATGAGAACTACATTAGACCTAAACTCCTTCCAGCAGGTGGAATGCGGAGGTTGTTCAGGTCAGAATAAATAAATTGAATCTTCAGGATGCTTTTAGGTTTGGCCTGGTCTGTTCTTTCATGGGATGTGAGAAAGAGAAACCTGGCATAAATGCAGTTACTGCTCTGCTCTTGGCTTACATAAGTTCCTGGCAAGAAGGCAGTGTTTATGCTAGCTTTCTGAAATACAGACCCAGAGACTAAATCAACCGGTCAAAGAAACTATACTGAATGACAAAACATGCACAGTGTGTTTCATGTTTGTTAATGTCCTTTGGTATTAACAAAAAAACTTTCTTAAGCATAGAAGTTTATTGAACAATATCTCTTTTGTTTTAGAATCTGAACCAGAATCCAAGGACGCTGCTACCCAAATTTTATGGGCTATACTGCGTTCAGTCAGGAGGCATTAATATTAGAATTATTGTAATGAACAATGTTTTGCCACGAGCCTTGAAAATGCATTTCACATATGACTTGAAAGGCTCCACATACAAACGGAGAGCATCGAGAAAAGAGAGGGAGAAGTCCAACCCTACATTCAAAGACTTGGATTTCTTGCAAGACATGCATGAAGGGTTGTATTTTGATTCTGAAACACACAGCGCACTAATGAAAACACTACAGCGGGATTGTCGAGTGAGTAAAAATTATTGACTCCTTAAACTTCTGTGTTCACATCTGTTCTAGATTTACCACAGCAAAACAGAGAGATGGCTCTGTATGTTGTTTTACCTCTGTTCCTTTTCCATGTAATTTAATCATGAAAAACTTCAGATTTCAAAGCACTGATGAAGCCTGTATTTTAGTTAAGCTGTTGGGATCTGAGATCAAAGAATGGGACATCCTGATTTGGAAGGGATCCACAAAGGTCATTGAGTCCAACTCCTGACTCCACACAGAGCAATACAGAAGTTAAACCATATATCTAAGAGTGTTGTCCAAATACTTCTTGAACACCAACAGGCTTGGGACCGTGACCGCTTCCCTGGGAAACTTGTTCCAGTGTGTTTGACCACCCTCTCACTGAAGAGCTTTTTCCTAACATCCAATCTGAACTTCCCCAATGCAGTGTTAAGTCCTTCCCTCACATCCCATCACCGGGCTCCAGAGATCAGCACCTCCCTTTCTGCCCCCCTTATGAGGAAGTTGTAGACAGCAATGAGGTCACCCACCAGCCTTCTCTTCTCTAAGCTGAACAAACCTAATAGCCTCATTCAGTCTCACAAAGTCATGCCCTCAGCATCTTTGTTGCCCTCCTTTCGACGCATTCTAATATATTTACATCCTTCCTGTATTGTGGAGGTGAGGCTGCATCAATGCTGAGTATAGTGAGACAATCACTTCTTTAAACCATTTGGCTATACCCACCTCAGGATGCAGATATGGTTGGCCATTTGGGCCATTAGGCCACATTGCTGACTCATTGAGCTTACCATTCAGCACGGCCCCCAGATCCCTTTCTGCAGGGCTGTCCCCCTGTTTGCCTGTACATCCAGGATTACACTGATCCATCTGTGGAAATACAGATTAATATAGAAAAACAGGCTAGTAGGGTTTTTTTTAATAATATACTTTCTTTCCATTAATTTGGAAATTTTAATGATTTTTTTTTTTTTTCTGAGGCACAATAAATAGCCCTGTGGTACCTTTGTTACATACAATAAACTTGGTGTAGAGCCACAAGCTCAGTACTGCTTTGGTAATTCTGCCTCTTTGTCAAGGTAACAAAAGTTAACTTTGACAGTTACTATGAGCTAGGAAATTGAATACAGGAGGCATGTCTAGTGGCAGCAATCTTAGTTGTGGAGCAAAGTAATTTCTTCCTTAGCTGAAAGGTAGCACTTAATGTCCTCATAACATTTTCAAGGCAAGGGAGGTATGTCTGCCATTATCCCTTGAGAGGACCCTGGTGAATGGAATCAGTCCCTCTTGTGGGCAGGGAGAATTATTGTAAAAAGCCATTTTTTCTGTAGCAAAGGTAAGAAAATGGAGTTACCCAGGTCTCTCGGAGTTTTGCAAGATTCAAAGGGCTTTTTGAGAGAGAAAGATTGGCTTTGTCTGGGGGGAATCCTGAGATTTGCATAATGAAACAGCAAAACGGGTAGAACTTATCACACAGAAGATGCATCATGAACATCAGAATTTGTTGTTCGCTGCCACCTGTGGTGCGAGATGGAAAGCGTTGTTTTTGCACATGAATAGTACTTTTTGTTTAATTACAGAAGTCTGCAATGCCTTGTGCTTGGTTTGTAAAGCTGGGTGACCTAATGTTCAGCTGCATATTCAGTGTGAGACATTTATCTAACACCACACATTGTTCTTTCTGTAGCCTTTTGCAGTGAGCGTTTCCTGAGCTCCTGCCATGGGTGATAATGCAGAATGCATCAGTATGTCACATCTGGGCATCTGGATGCCCTTTTGTGTATCCTTCCACTTGTTGAAGGTTAGTTACCCAGTCAAAGCCCGGGGGAGGGTGTGGAGATCTATTATCTAGAAAATAATAAACAGAATCTAAAAAAGGGAACTGGACTGAAAAGTAAAAACAAGAATCAATCATTTAATTGTTAACATATAAAGGGGACACTTACAAGTTCTTCGAAAGTACTGGTAAATTCTTGCGATGTGTTACTGAATGTTGAACTAAATATCAGCTTCTTCAGTGTGTGATCTTACATTTAAAACTCTAAAATTAGTCTAAAGTTCTTAAAGGTCCAGCTAGATCTTAATAATATCAAAAGAAAAGAAGATTTTATTTTTAAATTATCTGTTTGTATGCATAAATACATACATACACACTACAGTACATGTCTTGTGTGTCTCTATATATACACACACATGCAGAATGTTATATGTGTATTAAAAAAATCAGACTGCCTGTTTTTTTTCTATTTAAATAAGTGTTTCTGTTGTAAAATAAAGGGAGTAAACACTGTTGCCTTCCACATAGCTGAATTTGCTCAACAAATGAGGTTGGATCTGCCTACCTGCCTTGTAGTGCCTTTAATGTCCTTGTCCTGAAATGGATGGAGTATTTCTTTTCTTTCTAGTTTTGCCACTGCTTTTTTCTGCCCATATGGTCGTTGGATGGCTGCTTAGCATGGGTGATAACTGACCTTCATTTTTAGAGCTTTAAAACTTGTAATCTCTTTTTCCTTTAACTCCAAAGTGGGAAAATTAGTGTAGGCACTGGAATTAAAAATTTTTTAAAGAAAGGAAATTTTTGATCTTGCCAGTATTTGGATTATATTTTCATTGTTCATATTAGCAGTCAGAATCAATAAGCAATTTTTTTTCCCTGCTTCTTTAATATAAATATCCCCAGCTCATAGCTCCTCTCATCCTTAAGTGCCATCACTAAGTGCAGAGACCTGGCAGAATGTGCTGGTGACAACAAAGAAGGTGGTGGGGGCCTGCTGTCTTCTATGCCTGCTGTCATGATATCATCTGTCCCATTCAGCAATGTGCCCACATTTTCCTGGGTCAGTCTTCTACCACTAGAAGTTCTTCTTTGTGCCCTTTACATCCCTTTGAAGTCTTAATTCTATCTGAGGTTTGGATTACGTGACAATAATTGCCATCCTTACATGCCCAGGCAATATTTCTCAATTCCTCCTTTGTAGCTTGTCTGTCCTCCTCCGTCCTATATGCTGCCTTTTCACATTCAAGCTGTGCTGTGTCTTCCTTGGTCCTGATGTGTCTCTCAGCTGACACAGAACATCTTGTCAGCTGACACAGAACATCTTGTCAGCTGACACAGAGCTCCTTCCTCAGGGAAAGGTAGAATAGCATGGAATATTTTAGGTTGCAAAAGACCTTTGAGTCCAACCATTAATGTAGCACTGCCAAGTCCACCACTAACCTATCACATCTACACATCTTTTGAATACCTCCAGGGATGGTCACTCAACCACTTCCCTAGGCAGCCATGTTCCAATGCTTTTCACTGAAGAAATTTTTCCCAGTATCCAATCTAAACCTCTCCTGGCACAACTTAAGGCCATTTCCTCTTGTTCTGTCAGTTGTTATTTGGGAGAAGAGGTACCCATCTGGCTACAGCCTCCTTTCAGGCAGTTGTACAGAGCAGTAAGGTCTCGCCTCGGCCTCCTTTTCTCCTGTTAAACAACCACAGTTCTCTCAGCTGCTCCTCATACGACCTACGCTCTAGACCCTTCACCAGCTTCGTTGCTCATTTTTGGACATGCTCCAGCACCTCAATGTCTTTCTTGGAGGAAGGGGCCCAAAACTAGGCACAGTACTAGAGGTGGGGCCTCACCAGTGACGAGTACAGGGGGATGATCACTTCCCTAGTCCTGCTGGCCACATTATTTCTGGTACAAGTCAGGATGCTATTGGCTTTCTTTGGCCACCTGAGTGCACTGCTGGCTCATATTCAGGCAGCTGTTGATCAATACTCCCAGGTCCTTTTCCATCGAGCAGCTTTCTAGCCACTCTTCCCCAAACCTGTAGCATTCTTGTGACCCAAATGCACTTGGCCCAGTTGAACCTCATACCATTGGTGTCAGCCTATTGATCTAGGCTGTCCAGATCCCTCTGTAGAGCCTTCCTACCCTCAAGTGGATCAACACGCCCACCCACTTTTGTGTCATATGTAAACCTACTGAGGGTGCACTAGATCCCCTCATCCAGATCATTGATAAAGATATTAAATAGAACTGGACCCAGTACTGAGCCCTGTGGAACACCACTTGTGGCTGCCCACCATCTGGATTTAACTCCATTCACCACCACTCTTTGGGTCCAACCATCCAGCCAGTTTTTCACCCAGCAAAGAGTATGCCCGTCCAAGCCATGAGCGGCCAGTTTCTCTAGGGGGATGCTGTGGGAAATGGTGTCAAAGGCTTTACTAAAGTGCAGGTAGACAAAATCTACAGCCTTTCCTTCATCCACAAAGTGGGTCACCTTGTCATAGAAGGAGATCAGTTTAGCGAAGCAGCACCTGCCTTTCATAAGTCCATGGTGACTGGGCCTGATCACCTGGCTGTCCTGTGCGTGCTGTGTGATGGCACTCAAGATTATCTGCTCCATAACAAATGGTTCTAAAAATAAATATTTTTACTTGCCTGAATAGCTTTCCTAAAAATCTTTGCCTTGAAGCCTTATGCACTTTGGAGTGCTTTAATTTGTAAAGCCAATGTGCCTGTGTCTTGTATAATGGTAAATATTGAGAGTATTGGAGGGTAGTTTCAATAGCTGTGATATTTTTTTTTAAATCATGCTGTTAGCTACTCTGATCATCATATAAAATAATGAATTATTAAAGAATAGAGCAGATTCTCCAATTTCCAAATAAAGCTAGTCTTTATAAATATTAGCAGAAGCTGTTCTGCTTATGAATGAGATCAATAATTAAAAGATTGATGGCACATAAGCAAGTACTAAATAAAACAAAGTCAGTAAAGACATTAAAGAAAGTTTAAAGTGCATTTGGGGATTTCTTTATTTTCCCTTAAAGGTGCAAAAAATTAGACTCCACATCAGACTTAGCTGCTGTTGTGTTTTGTTATAAACACCTAATTCTGCAGAAGTTGTTTCTGTGTTGAGGAATATTTGTGTGGGGCAAAAGATAAGCTATGGCACTAAGTGGTGTGTTAGGAACAAATAGCATTGGCACAACTTTGTATGAGAAAAGTTAATTAATAGTAGTAGTCTATTTTTTGTAGTTGTTACAGAATAGAAGTAAAGCTAGGCATCCGTTATTACTTACTTGATCTTTACTGGACCTCTTAAGCAGTTTAATAAATACAAATTACCTGTGTTCTGGGTAGAAAGTATGAGGAAGACACCTGTTCTCTAGCACAAGGAATTCACAGTGCAAACACACAAGATACAAAGTTAATATTTTAATCATTCCATGTTAAAAATTAAGATAAAGTTTTATAGAGGTACATGTCAAAGATTGCTGTAGAACGGTGCACAGCACATCTCATGAGATTATGGTCCACTGCTTGAATTACGAAAACACTGTTAGTATCTTCCCTGTAGTTCCTTCAAGTACGGAAGAACTGGTAACCCTTTATTTAAAAAAAAAAAAAAAAAAAAGAAGTCCCTTTTAAAACAGGCGGTGTCATGGTTATACAGAAATATTGTTCTATTTGGTTCTCTGTTTCTCAGCTAGTTACCTAAAAAAGCATGTTGATATAACTTTAAACGATAATCACAGCGTTCTGTATTTGTAAATCTTTGCTTCACACGCTCACACAGTTACAGTATGTTCTTGAATGTCAACTAGTCATATGCTGGAATTTGGGGTATTCTATTAAAAATAGCCTGGTTGTGTTTTTCCCTTTCCATCTGCTGCTGAATCCAAGAGAAAGGAAAATTGAAAAGCACTAAAAGGAGGAGTGCATGTAAATGGAGTTATTAACTGGGCAAATGGAAAAAAAAGTTACTATTGTTCCTCTGCTCTTTTATTTTGCTGGTAATGTCTGCTTAGTAACATGTTTACCTGTATGCACTTAGATAATGTCTTTTTGTCAATCAGAAGTCAATTCCCAGTGTTTATCCCTCCTCTTGCATTACACTTTTTCATGTATGTAAATATTGGAGATGAAAAAACTATCTATGCAAATAAAGCAGTATTCATTTATCCTGAAATTTGTGATAAAATTCCCTAATGAAATTACAAAGATATGATATTCTAAAAACTGAAGTTAAGATTTATTCACTAACTGTTTGAAAAAGTGAGGGAAAGACTGAGCCAGATTTTTTAAGAGCACTACTGATCTTCATTTGTTACTTAAGGATGACTTTTCTCAATGAAGCATGTTTAAGAGCTTGCCTATAAACTCAAAACCAGTTCTTCTCAGTTAACTTGGTGACCTCAGGGATCCTGTGACAACTGTCACATTTAAGACTACATTAATGGATGTTGTTTTACACAGACAAGGAAAGTCACTGTAAAACTAGGCAATTTTGCCTTGCAGTAATTAGATTTTGTGTCTCATAGGAAGAGTATTTTTCAAGTCTCAACTTGAGACTTGATAGTCTTCAACTATCAGTTGAAGTGCTAATAACCTTCAAGTAGGGGAAGTATGCATGTTTTGTGATTTCTTGATGTAGACTTCTCTTTCAAATTCATGAAGGTGAAAAAAAAACTTTTCTTCTTTTCTCTGTAAATACAGCTATTACCAAGAAGTGAGATTACTGGTTCCTTCTTCACCTCTTTCCTTAAGGTCTTGTGTCTTACTGCAAATGAGGAAACCAAAATCCTTTCTGGAAGGTTGAAGATTGACTCAGTGTTGTTCCCTCTGTGGCAGAATGCTTAATTCTTATAGTGTATTTTTGCATTAGAAGTGTAGAAGAATGATTGGATGCGTCATAGGAGTATTGTCAGGATTATTTAACTAGTATCTCCACACTGTCTAGAGGGTTAAAGTTCATGAATACCATATTTTGTCTGGTGGTCAGAGTAGGATTTAAGTTGTGGGGGTTTTTTGCTTTCTTACTGTTTAAAAAGACGGGACAGACAAAATGCGTTGTTGCTGACACTTCGAAGTGGAATCAGAAACCAAAGAACAGAATTCAGCTTTTGTATTACGGGATGTCTTATTTGATAATTTTAAATGGAAACTGAGCCTATTTATTACAAGGTTGCACTTTACCAGAATTATTTTTATTTAGTTTGAGGCAATACTGTCATGCTTTCTGTTTTGGTTTTTTCCTTTTTCAGACATTTGGTAGAAATGGCTGGAAATGATCCTGTTGCTGAAAAGGCAAAAGGCCTAGTTTGTTAGGGGTGTTCCCCACATAAATTTCTAAGAATTTCATGCAAGTGTTGAGGAATGTTCTAAACAGAAGTATGTGTTTACCCATTTTTTCAGTTTTAAGTTAACATTAGAACAATAAATATATTGATTCCTATATTGCAAAATATCTGTTACAGAAGCAATGACAATTAATCCAGTTATAGTCATGCGGTTTTTAAGAACAACAAAATAACTTCAAGATGTTTTTACTAGGGAGGATTGAATGGCTTTATACAGGCTACATTTTTTCTTTATTATATTAGCAAAGGACATTATGGGCTTTTTTAACGAAATCACATTTTTAAAGTGGCATTGATGGTCTGGCTATTGTTTTCATCACTGCTGCTTTAGGCAGTTGCTGCAAAAGTCTCAAGCTTTATGGCATGAACACATATCTGTTTTGTGCTGAACAGTAACCTTGGATGATCAAATTTATTCACTGGATTTTTCAAAACCTTGCATAGTGGTGGTCTTTGTGGCGTTGTTGGTTTTCTTGTCTTTTTTCTGCCTCAAAGGGTCTTTATTTATTCTTTAATCCATATCATTTCAGTGACTCATTCTACAGCATGTCCTTACAAGCAGTAGCGTTGGCACAACTTGAAGGAGTACTGAACTGCAGTATAGGGCAGAAATAATAGATAGCATGGCATGGAAGTAGAGAATGTGCTAATCTGAGATGAAGGGTCTCTTTGTCAGAAATGGTAGTTTGGGGAAAGTGGACATGGAATGGTGATGCAGATCTGTTGTGTCTTATCTCTCCTGTAGTATCAATTGAAACACTAGATTTCTCTTCTACTTTGGAAATCAGAAGGCATATTGTAATTTTTAGGAGTGTTAGTTAACAATACGTTTCCAAAATTCTGTTGAAATGGGAAATGACTTCAAATATGCATTGCTTTTATTTTCTTGGGATAGATTTTTCTTGGGATAGCCCAAACTAGGCCCACCATTTCTGCAATGGTTTCTAAGAAATGCTTGTTTTGTGAGGTGGTCCTTTATTTTATGGGATTTTTGTGTATCTCCTTACATTGGAGAGTAATTATTGATTCCGTGTAAAATCAGTAAAATCTTTCTGTTACATTAGTTCCTATGTCCCTTTTCCAAAATGCTTGTAGAAGAGGAAGTGGTTGCTTGCATGGTTATCCATTTAGTTTTTACATTTCATAACCTTGTGAAACTTTTTTTTTTTTTTTTTGAGTAGCATTTTCCTTGATTCTTTTATGAAAATGACCTGCTGACTTGTTTTGTATGGTTAGCAATGTGAATGCAGATTTCTCTGTCAGACAATACAGAGTTTGGGCTGACTGCATCTAAAGCAAAAATAAAATTCCATGGCAGAAATACTTACTTTTCTCTATTAGTCACTGGCTGAGATAGTTGAGTGTAACCATGCCTAAGACAATTCACAGAATGCTTCAACATCTGATTAGCTCAGAGAAAAGAAAATTGGATTCAGGGAGTTATTTTTCTGTGTTCTGAAACAACGTATTTTGTGATGCCATTTCACTGGAGATCTTTAATGATATGAAAGCGAAATAGTGCTTAAGGCTGGAAGGAGATGAATGACACTTGCCATCTGCAAGTCGTCAGAGCAGCTGAAGCCAGCCTTGCAAGCAGTACTTGGTGACCGAGTGACAACATTGTGTTGACAGAATCTGTGTAGCTAGTGATATAACACATATATAAATACAAATAGGATGAACAATTTAATGTCAAGTTAATGAACTGAATGTTTACCTGTCATTAACAAATGCAAGACTTAATCATGTGCTGTGTACTAGCAAGTAAAAATATTCTTGCTGAAATTTTCCAGTGTCATTTTGTTAGCAAGGTGCATTTCGGAGTGGTTGCGTGAGTAAAGATTCATTTCCCTAACTTTAACTACACAAGAAGTATTTCTGGCAGTTAATGTCAATTTCTAGTGATCTCACGTGGATGGTATCAGGTGTTTTACAGGGCTTTCTCATTTTGCTGTGAATATAGCCCTTTAATACTGTAATTTGTGTGAGTATTTTTTCATTGCTGCATGTTCAGAAATAGCTTGATTTGCTGCATTCTGTAACTTTTCCTTGGCAAGCCAGATTAATTTGTACGACTGTGTGCACAAAATGTTACTTACAGATTTAAAAATAATCATGATTTCCTATATTAAATATTAATGATGATATATATGTGAGAACTCTTCAGATATATTCGGCTGGAAATCCCACTGGCTGAAGTAAAATTTCTGTCTTAATACAAACTGAAGAGTTTGACGTGAAGTAAGTTTTTCTTGAATGCTAATGTTTGTTGTTCTGGTTAATTATTTCTTACCAGAATTTTCCTTAGAAACAAACAGGGGAGTAAAACAAGCTTAGACCTGGTCAAAAGATGTACATTTGCATAAGGAGGGGCTGGTTTGGTTATCAAACTTTGAAGGGGTGGTAATCAGAACTGTATTTCAAAGCAGAGGGGCAGATCATATTGCAAATCCTGAAGACCCTTTGTGGACTGGACAGTCCTGACTCTGAGTAGGACCATGAATAGGGTGTGTGAGGAAAAAGGGCCAGAGTTCATATGCTACGTGCTGTTTGTAAGAATACGTACTGCAGTTAATCCATTGGATGTGCAGGTGTTTCAATTTCACAGAATCACAGAATCACAGAATTGTAGTGGTTGGAAGGGACCTCAGAGATCATCGAGTCCAACCACAAAAAAAAAAAAAAAAAAAAAA
>NW_015090931.1:1227396-1262350 GCF_001431845.1 Calidris pugnax
GGGGGCCCAAAATTGGACACAGTACTCGAGGTGGGGCCTCACCAGTGCCGAGTACAGGGGGACGATCACCTCTCGGGCTCTACTCGCCACACTGTTCTTGATACAGGCCAGGATGCTGTTG
The DNA here is from genome assembly GCF_001431845.1 of Calidris pugnax. Taxonomy (NCBI): domain Eukaryota; kingdom Metazoa; phylum Chordata; class Aves; order Charadriiformes; family Scolopacidae; genus Calidris; species Calidris pugnax. The sequence goes on from NW_015090931.1 coordinate 1,227,518, forward strand.
GCCTTCTTGGCCACCTGGGCACACTGCTGGCTCATGTTCAGCCGACAGTCGACCAACACCCCCAGGTCCTTTTCTGCCCAGCAGCTCTCCAGCCACTCTGCCCCCAGCCTGTAGCGCTGCCTGGGGTTGTTGTGACCGAAGTGCAGGACCCGGCACTTGGCCTTGTTAAACCTCATCCCGTTGGTCATTTCATAATGAGCTGGAATAACAAAATAGCTACTTATTTTCATGGTGTTTTTTCAGTAATCCTAGAACAAAGTCATAAGTGGTCAAGAGATTTTTAGTCCATTGCATAGTGTAAGTAGCATGGGTTTAAATGACAGTGGTGAATTGGTGCAGTCAGATGAATTGACTTACGAAGATCTAAGAGGTCCCTGTGGAAGAAGCAGCAGCACATTATACCACACCCTTCCATGAGGCTACGTCCAATCCTATATGTATGTTATGTAATTAGTGCAGTTAAATCATAATACGTCTAATGTAATCTAATTCTAAAGGCAATAAAGAATAGGTTGAAGGCAGAACTGTCAGCAGTTATGTTTATAACTCTAAATTTAAAGTGGCAACGCCTTTTTCAAGCCTGAATGGTTGTTCTAATCTGGTTTTGCATAAACAGTGTTCCTGACTGTACTACTTAAGTATTTTTAGAGAGCATAAATTGGTTTTTAGGTTTTGCTTTGTCATCCACTGATTACACATTTTTAACAAATTCATTATAGAGAAGTTTCTTTTTTGAGAAAGTCTGAGTAAAGGGTAGCAATAAGTAGGTAGTAAAAAAAATTCTAGAACTTATTTAGCTCCAGGTGTCTGTGCCTTTGTACCTGCTAGCTGTGCTGGTTTTGCAATTCATGATCATAAAACAGGAAGTTATTAGTCACATTGCCACACAATGTGCAATAAAATTTCGTTACCATGTTCTGTGGTGATTTAGAATATGCTTGGTTGTTGTACCATGACTCGCTGTGTGAGTTCTGTCATGGGTGGCGTACTGAGGGCCATACGTTTGCAGCCTTTTTGTTGTTCCATTTGAACTAACCCGCCCCTGTGCAGGATTACTCTGAGCAAGATTAAACCTATCCTGTCTCTGAACTCCTCCTTTGTGTCTGGAAATCAGAACAAGGATATGCCTTTCCGCGCTTAGACTACAGCATGTTATGCTTTGTTTCTTCACTTTAAATGCTTACAACAGTGCTAAAATTAAAACGCCATGTTCCTCATGGAAGATAAATGCCAGAGATTGAAAAGAATTCAGCTGTATTGTACATTTGGCTTCTACTTAGTATATTGAATACATAAGGAATATAGATGGAGTGGAACAGAGCTTTTCTACCTCTTTGCCTATATACTTAGACATTGGAGTTTAAATTATCTCTAGGGCTGTGTTAAGTAGTAGACTCCTTTTTCTTCTTCGTACAGCTTTGCACACCACTAGACTTTTCCTGGTGATCTCATTTTGGATTTGTAAAATGTGTCTTAAAGTTCACAAACTGTCTCAGTGTTTTGTGTAAAACTATTTATACTTTGATAGTCTTCATCAAAATGACATTACTGGAGTACTGCTCTTTATTTGTCATCCCTGCAAAATCATATTTTTTTTCTTCTTCATGTAAAATGATGTACTGTTGCCTCTTGATTCCATGCCAAAAATGACACCATTATCTTAGGGCATTGTGTGCCAAAACATATCATGAGTCACTGCTGAGGTGCATGAGGTAAAGGATAGGTGAGTGGCACAGCATATCCTTCCTGGTTGCTACTGGTTTTTCTCCCTCAATTTAGCACTGCTGTTACATGAGATATTGAACACAGCTGCTCCCTGCTAACAGTTTGGCCGCATTATGAAATGTGATCATAGCTTATTTTAGTTCATGTTTACATATTGACTTGAACTGTATTTCCTATTAATGGCAGTATGCCAGAATTCATAATGATTTAACAGGCTAGAAACTTATGGCAGTACATGTACATGAAAGGTAAAAGAGAACTCACCTACTGACAGAGACAAAAATAATTGGTAGAGCTAGAAGAGAAGGCTGGTTGGTTATGTCATGCTTCAGAGATAAAACTGCCTTTGCAGTTTAGATAGGCTCTGTTTAGCTTAATAAAGAGAGATGCATGAGTTTGTACCCAAATCCCATCAGCTGTTAATGAGGGGGTGGTAGCAAATGGTTTTTTTTGACATTTGAAAGTTCTCCAAGAATGCTTCTTCAGTTATAAACAGGAGGTGGAGGGGAGGTAGAGAGTAGTCTAGGCAAAAATGCTTGGTAAAGTCTGGAACATGCATTAAGAGGTGACTTCAAAAATGTCTGTAGTTTATAAGAATGTGGTGGAACTATTAATTGATTATTTGCTATAAATTAAAAAGGTGCTGATTAGACATATCTTCCTTGACGACAGAATAACATCAGGTTACATTTCAGCTATGCATCTCTCTTTCCCACTCGCAATAAGAGCATTGAGCTTATTAGATAACTAGCACCTTGGCTGTGTGGGATAGTAAAAGATTTTTGTTTAATTGTAATTTCACACATTTCCCTAATAAGAGAAACTTGTGCTTTGGAGGCCTATTTTTACTTAGTGCTGCTGTGTAATTCATATTGTATGTAGCCTTTTTGTGTTTCAGTACAGCCATTTCTTCTTTGTTCATAGGTTCTAGAAAGTTTTAAGATCATGGATTACAGTCTGCTACTGGGAATCCACATACTGAACAGTAACATGAAAGAAAAAGAGGGAGAGTGTTCCCAGAGCGCATCGGACACAAAACGTCCTGGAGGGCAGAAGGTTCTCTATTCTACAGCCATGGAGTCCATACAGGGCCCTGGGAAGTCAGGGGACTCCGTCACCACAGAAACAACAAACACGTAAGTGCCATAACCTGCTCTTAAGGCTACTGTTACAGCTTGCACATTCTGTTTCTTCACTCTTTGCCACTTGATATTAAGGGGCAAATCAGAATACACAGCATTTCAGGAATTGAAAGATTAAGCCTTTTTTTTTTTCCCCCCAAAAAGCTGGACCACCAAGATTTGCTGCAGAGCAGGAAATTAAAATGTTTATTAGTAAATTGATCATCTTTAAATATATGATAGCAAATTTGCTTAGTTCAGAGTGACTTGTGTATGCACAAGTGCATTCGTTAATAAAAGAGACATTATGAGACAGCTATTACAGGAGGCCCAGGTATTATCTAATTTTAACTGGAAGCAGCTTGATGAGCCACAAGCAAAAACTGTTTAACAACATGGAAATGGATATCCCTACACTGGTCATTTTTATCTCAAAATAGTATACTTAGTACTATATCATCAACGACTGACATGCAGTCATATCCACATATGATATTTTCTGAGTTTAAGAACTGCTTTCCTCATATTTTTCTATCTAGCAAAAACTGCATCAGAAATTTGGGTATATAGACAATAGTTATTCTGTTGTTTCCTTTTAAATATTTTTAGTGTTACTGAGAGCATTATGTTCACCATTCTCATTTTATATAATCAGTCTTTCATTATAATGAGGGTTTCATTTCAAATTAAGGATTTACTCTTCTCCTGGTTGCCAAGGGAGCTGTCTAGGTAAATACAACTGATGATATAGGAACATGTGCTTAAACCTGTAGCAAACAAATGAGAGAATGGTGATATTTAGCATTTAGAGAGAGTTTCCAGGTATTCAGAGCTCTAGAATATAAATTCAAGTTGAATTTCACCCAGTTTTTACAGCATTACTCACATTCACATAGGAGGTGGTGAATGCTCTTGAGTGGTGACAGAGGTGTTGCACTGGCAGTTTAGGGAGTGTTGGGTTTTGGTTTGGTTTGGTTTTTTTAACTAAAAGCCGAAAGTCATATAGGTCATCCCAGAAAGTCACTGTGGTTATTATGTATGGAAACCCACCCTGGGCTCCCACGTCACTTGAGTTAATGGAGCGTTGCCTGGATCAGTAGATCCTGAGCAGTGTAGTACCACTGCTGAAAGCAAGCCTGCGTGGCAAACCTCACTGAGGTGGATGAAAATAAGCCTAGGTCTTAGCAAAAAAAACCCTAGGTAGGTCTTCTGCTGTGGTTTGTTGTAAGGCCATACCAGTATGAGGATGAGAATGGATACCCAATAGCAATAACTGCTGCTTGTATGGGATTGAATTTACAGTTGTAGCTTCCAGGAAAAGCTGACAGAATATAGTTTTGTAAACCACTTCACACTTGTGAATGTCTGACCAGTTAATTGAGATGGAGTTTATGGTAGCGGGGTTTTACAGTAATGTAAACTCGGCTTGTTCTTAATGGTTTCCTTTGTGCCTAGAATAATCAAATAAAACTTCCTCTCCTCCCCCAAAAAAGCTTGAGATGATGGTAGCCCTGTTTTGTTGGGGGAAGGGTCTACTGTGCTTTCATGGCAGAATGGGGAATAGACTCTCTACTATGTCTTTGGTAGTTGTTTTAGGTATGTATTACTTATTTCTCGAACTTAAAAAAGGTTTGGAGGTATTGCATGTGTTGCATTTTCAGTCTGTTTTTTTTTCTGCTTTTGTGGTGGGTCCATCAATTTCAACAGAAGCTCACAGACTGAAAACTGGGTTTCGGTTTCTGGTTCTGAAAACAATGGACCCTTTTTTCTAGGTGATGGAATAGGAAGAGAGAGTCTTAGGATGAGCACCTTCTTCTTTAATGTCATGGCTAAATAAATACTCTGAACCAAGTGGACATCCAGGCAGCCAGGCTTCTCAGCTTGATACTGCTACTTTTTCTATTGCTAATTTTCTGTAGAGAAATTTTGGAAAGGCACGTAAATAATTTTTAGTGAAAAATACACAAAACAACCTTTTCAGATTTGGAATAATGTGCAGGCTCTTTACAGGTTTGTTACATGTGATCAATAAAGTGACAAATTCCCCGTTAGCTAGGCAAAATTATTTATTTTCCTTAATAATATACTGTTGTCTACTTCTTTCCAATTTTCAGACCATCTAAATATTTCCAATTCTATCTAAAAGTGATCCTAAAATAGTTTTTGTTTTTAATGGTTTTAATGGATATTTACCACTGGATCCCAGATACTTTAGGTTTGCCGTTTAAAATCAGTTGTATGCTAAGTGACCCACATTTGGCTTACTTTGCACTGTAGCATCTAGCTTTGATGTGTGCATTTTGTGGGTTATAGTTCACCTGCTAACTGATGATCAGAGAATTCTTAAAAAGTAATCTAACTACATTTTTGTTTTTTCTTTCAGAATGGGAGGTATTCCAGCTAAAAGCCATAAAGGAGAAAAGCTACTTTTATTTATGGGTATTATTGATATTCTTCAGTCTTACAGGTAAAGTTGAATTTCATGTTTTATGAAATAAACTATTCTGAAATTACTTAAAAATGTGGAATTTTTATAAAGCAGCTCTTATTTCATTTTTATATGCTTAGATTAATGAAGAAGCTGGAACATTCTTGGAAAGCTCTTGTTTATGATGGAGTAAGTAGATTTTATATTTATTTTTTAAACTGCTGATATTTTAGCTAATGGAACTTTGACTTAGGTTAACCAGGAAAGATCTAGCTTCAGTATATTTGTAGTCACCACATGATTTGGGCTGTTACTGAAATCTTAGCTCCATTTCCCAGTACATGCTCTGATTCTATTTGTTGATTTTTCAAAAAGCAGCTAAAATGATCAGGTTGTCCTTATAACTTACACAAGACAACAGCCACTTAGCAGGACATCGATGAATCTATAACTGAAAGGTGTACATAATGTGGAAAGAAATATTCAAATGCTAGGAATATTTTGCAGAATATGGCTGTATAATTCATAACTCCTAATTTCATATATAAAATACTTAAAGAACAGTTCTTGAAGAATGAACCTTTAAAAAGGAAAAACTTGTTAGGGTTGGCTTGTTCTGAGTGAAATGTGTGATGTAGTTTACCTGAGGTGTCCAGTTTCTTTCTTGACAATTTACTTGTGATTTACTTATGGCAAATGTGACTGAGAGCTTTTTCAACCCTGTAGGACACTGTTTCAGTTCACCGGCCAAGTTTTTATGCAGACAGATTTTTGAAGTTTATGAGTACAAGAGTTTTCAAGAAAGTTCAAGGTAAGAAAGTTGTCACTTTGAGATATTTTTATAAATGTTACTTTGTAACACTCCTGTCTTGGCAATAAAAGGATCCTTTATTCAACTTCATATAGCACTTACATTGCCAGAAGTTGAGTTTCTTCACTGGAGCTAATGAGATTTTACTCTAGCAGTAAATTATAGAGGATTATTTGCTATGTATTTTTTGTCACATTAGGGGCATCTTATGGTTAAGCAGTTCCCTTATATTGGCATTGATGTAAAGATAAATTTCATGATCTAATCGTGTGTCCAGTCCTACATTTGTTACTCATAGGAATAGCCCCTTTGACTTGACTTTATGTAGTTTGCAAATTAAAGATTGTTTAAATGCCACCTCCAGCATGTTTGAAAAGACAGGCATTCATCGCTTTGATATGGATTTCTTCGTGCTCTATCAAGGAAAACAATCAGAAGATGGATATTAATAAGGTCTTTTGTCTTTGTCCCTATCACCTGTATCTAGTTTTCCCCCTCATTTCTCCTTCCTTTATCTTTTAATTTATTCTCAAGGGTAAGATACATATTACTATTAGCAACTTAAATGGTGTGGTGGGTTGATCCTGGCTGGAGGCCAGGTGTCTACCAAAGCTGTTCTATCACTCCCCTCCTCAGTGGACAGGGGGAGAAAAATATAACAAAAGGCTTGTGGGTCAAGATAAGGACAGAGAGATCACTTGCTCTAAAAGAGCAAGAAAGAAGAGGAAAAACTGGTAAAAAAGAGCAACAAGAAATCAGAAGTGTAGGTCATGGGTACTTTGTGAAATTGCTAAATAAGAGAAAAAGGATAGGATACAGTGATGAAAGGAGAAAGCTGAGTAGCTGAACTAAAAAAGAAGAAAAAAAAAGAAATGAGATATTTTAAGTAGAGAGAAGTAGTCTTTAGAAGAAAAAGAGAGAATTTGAATTAACCCTAACTAGTGATTCCCTATGTGCCTGATATGTTGTGACAGCTATTCAGGAAAATAGAACTTTTGGAGAGTCTTATAAATATTAATGAATTGATAGATAATTCCTCTATGAGTCAGGCTAGTGAAAGGGTATTCAGTCTGAAGCATCACAAGAGATGGAGAGAAGGATGGTGACAACCAATGAGATGCATTCAATGTGTGTACGGTGAGAAAGGCTTGCAGGAAGACCTGATGAATATTCCAGCATGGCAAAGATGGGTGCCTGGGGTTCACTGTGGCCCGAGCTGCTCTTTGGGGAAAAGCTCTTCTGGTTAATTAAGCAATGAGGTTTTTTTTGACAATTGAAGCAAGTGGTATAAAACTTTATTATAAAGACCTACGGATCAATTTGTTTAAATAGTATGCATCCATACTAATTTACTGCTTTACTGCCAAATTATTTTTTAAATCTGTGGAGGTGCTGAAATAGCACTTTTTTTTTTTTTTCTGTTAGAGAAGGGATGTTTCTGCGTAGCTTCTAGAAAACAGTGTTTTGTGGGTTTCTTGGGTCTTCTTATAAAGCAGAGTTCTTGACAAATAAATATAAATTGACTGGGTAGAATTATGTAGTTTATAGAAAAACTTGTAACCTAAAATGGATCCTAGTTAGCAGTTTGATAATCCTACTCGCAGAACTGTATTTGGTTTGGAGTTGAATGTCAAAATGTGGAATGGACACTTGGCTCAAATAGTACAGAAAGAGTATCGAGCATATGGCATTCTATCAAACTGAAAGAAGGTGTTTTGTACATACCTTTTTGACCAGTGTTATGCCAGTCTCTTAGCATTGTCATTAGTTATCTGGAGCAAGAAACAAGTCCAGGTGGATAGAGGATAGAGAGATGAAGGACAAAGCTAAATGAGATGTAAGTGAAACATGGATGATGACAAATACTAGCACAAATTAATAACTTAAGGTGTTAAAAGTTAAATCCTTCAGAAAGGGGTGATTAATATCAAAATAAAAGAATCTCATGTAATATGAAAAAACATGAAGCTAAATTCAGCTGAAAGGAGGAAGGAGTCTCCTGAGGCTCAGATCTCTTACAGAGAACTGGTGGGAGCTCTGTTGTCTGAGACAATACTCAAACTCCTCCGTACTGATAGAGAGTAAGGAGTCGTCAACTTGATACTTTGTGTGTTGGACAAAATAAATGTCTCACACAGCCATATATGTTTTCTGAACTTTTGAGTCTTTTTTCAGTTCTTTCTAATTCTGACTGCTAGATTTTTGTCAGCACAAGACACAACCCATTCTGTATTTCAAAACTACAATGTACAATTAAGGACATCATGCTTAATTTTCTCTCTAAACTTAATTTGTCTGTCTCATTTTTGCAGACTATTAAGCTGTCCTAATATCCCACTCTTACTGATCTGTTTTGTATACAAGGCTATTAATCTACTTTTTATGTGGTTCGATGGTTAAAATGCATTATTGTTCTTTCATAAAACAAAGAATTGCAAGCATTCTACCTTCAGGAACATTGTTTCTGAACTTTAATTTAGACATTTCAGCTCAAACTCTTAAGCCCTGTTTTGAATGTGTGTTTTTTCCTCTAGTGCACAGAACAAGTCTCCATAAATAACAATAAAAACATAATAAGCAGATTCAGCCTCAGGCAGAGGCTAGATCAGCAGCTATCTACAATATTATTTTTTCAACAATATCCTGGAGCTATGTATCTGAATCTCTTCTACAGTCTTAAGCCAAGTGGCTTTGATACTTTTAATTTGAATTTTATATTAGGGCTCAATATGAACTATTGCAGTGCATCTGAAGTAACCTTGCAGCCAATGCATGGAGGTCAGCAGCTGACAACTGAAAAACACTAAATGAACAGGCTGACATCCTTCTGGAGAAGAACTAGAAATGGGGATCATGGTTCAGTAGTAGTGGCAATGGTCAGATCCTAGATTTTCACGCAAAATGCCATTGTAAGCAGAGAGGCCCTGTTAAGAATTAAAAAGGGGATGCTTTTTACAAGTGTACAAGCCAGCAACATTTTGAAATTGTTTATTTTACCCAAAGATGATGTTTGACATGTGTCACTGAAGTGGAAATTTTGTAGTAGCACATACATCTACTATAGCAGTTGTTCACAGATCGAGGAAATTATCATAACCTCTCAGAATGCTCCAAATGGCGTTTTAGTTTCCCTGTATTCCATTTTTTTTCTTTATCATTCTGTCTCTGATTACATGGCTTGATACTCCATAGAAGATTTGTAACTTAGTGATGTCAAAGGTGATCAACTGACTTGAGTTTTTGTTCTATGAGCAGTAAGAAACCCCAGAAAAAGACAAAAGTACTCCATGCATAGATGAAATAACAATATTTTTGGATCTAGTTTTAATATAATAGTTGATAAGTGGGTTGTATCTGGATATGTTCTTCAACTGTATTCAGAAACTCTATAGATCACTTGCTTTTCTATGTGCTGTTAAAGATGTATAGGGAGATAAGATGACATCATTCAACACCTATGTTCATTTGGTAATGCAGCTTTAAAGTCTTCACCTTCAAAGAAACGGTGCAATTCCATCACAGCCTTAAAGGCAGCATCACAAGAAATAGTGTGCGCAGTTAGCCAGGAGTGGAAGGATGAAAAGCGTGGCATTCTTGCTGAAGGACAAAGCTACGCCAGCCTTGATGAAGAAGGTAATGTCTTTCAAATCAACAGCCTCAACAATGTTTTAAAATAACTTAGTATAAGCTCTAGAAGCCCTATAACTGGAAAGCTGCCAATCTGGCTGATCTTTCAGAACTTGAGAGTCAGGTTATTCTCATGAAGAGTTTTTAGTCATATTTGGCAGAATGGACTTTCTCTTGCTTCCTGGAGCAAGAGGAAGCCAGAATCAAAGTTATAGTATGAAGCTAGTCTTTTGGATTTCAGGGAATCCTACAAAAATTTATCCAGCCCAGGTAGCAGATTAAGGCCAGAGCCAGTGCTATTCTTTTCCCTGACTTTTAAACAAATATGTCACAGGAAGTGTTTTGAAGCTCAGTTCTTTGTTCCCAGAGTCTTTTGAAGAGACACAGACTTTTCCCCTTTCATCTGCAGACAGGCTCAAAGGAGAACCAGCCACCTAATCCCATCTGAAAACAGGGCCCTGGTAATGTGAGACCAGTCCCAGAACTTATAAGAATTCATCACATATTCATACCACTGTATAATATTTGACCTTGGGGGTTGCTCTGTATTCTGCTGAATGTGCTGCGGCTAGCAGCTGGAATTCACCCTGTAACACAGAAGAGCATGTCTATGGGCACATGAACAGTACAGTCTCATCTATTCAAAGCTTCAAGAAGCTGCTGAGAGCATTATGTGACTCCATATACTTGCATAAAGACTCTTGGATTCAATTTGAAATTAAATTTGTTAACGTTGCGCTTTACTTTTGTGTATGCAGTCCTAGCTTCGCGACACCGGCCGGATCTAGTGCCAAGCACTCCATCTCTGTTTGAAGCAGCTTCCTTGGCTACCACAATTTCTTCTTCTTCCTTGAATGTAGATGAGCAACGTGATCAACCTATGCTCTATTCCAGCAGGTAAAGGCTGTACATGTGGTAAAGGATTCCCCACCATTTTGCTAAAAGTCTGACAATGTGCGTGATGGAATGGGGCTCTGTGAAGGAACAAGCAGAAGGGGCAGGTGTCTCTGTAGCTCAGTCTTGAATCTCTCAAGTGAAGGAGAGGTGCTATAAGCCCATAGGATTTGTTATGTGTGTGTTTGTTATTACATGTATTGTGATGGGACTCACAAAACAGAAAGCATAAACATGGCAAAAATGTTATAGAATGCTTTGAGTTTTTTGTTATGTTCCAAAACTAAATCAGGCATTAAAAACTTGCTTAGGCCTTAGTCTGTAAACTAAACTAAAACTGCATTAACATTAGGGTAGGAAACACTTGTAACTTGGCTGTAGCCTAGAACAGCTGCTGAAAACTATGATATTCTCAGAAAAGGGATTAATTTCAAGTTGATCTTTATTCTGAATGTACTGAATTGCTGAAGTGCTGAATGATCTGCTTTAGGTTCTTTCAAAATTACCATTTTCTGAAGCGAATTTCTATGAAACTTCACCCATGGGTGTGATTAAAGCCTGCCTGATTTTAAGCCAGGAAGGATAAAAACAGGCAAGGGTTGTGCAGATGCTTGTGAGCTAGATTGAGTGTGACTTGAGCTGTCTTTGAATGTACTTCAGCTGTGACTGTAGGGTACCATGCCTATGCCAGTAAGTCTTGCTGAGAGATTATTGGGGTGTGTGCCTGTACTCTTTTTGTTGTGTCGTCTTGCCTGCCTGCAGATCTCTTTACCATGTGCAGCACCACAGAATAGACATTTCTTTGTCAGTTTTTGTCAAGAAGGGTAACCACTGTGAACTCAAGCATCTTAAATTTCATTTGAAATAATTTGGAATCCTGGACTACACAGTGTCTATATAAATTTGATAAGCTTTCTTATGTGCCGAGATGTTGTTCTTTAAACTGCATGTTGTCCGAAAAGATGAAGTTATTTTAAAAGCCATCTTGAAGCAGTAGGATTTTACTTCCTACTAAAATTTGACCAACTGCATTTTCATAAGAAGTAAACTGACTTGCAGAGTTACGTGATCAAAGTAGTATTTGCAGCTTCCATTTTCATTAAGTGTAACAAAGATTAAGTTTTAATTACAGAACCCTCACACGTTGTCCCAAAATGCATCTACACAAGCTCTGGGAAATAAAATTACTAATGAATACACATTAGTAGAAATAGAGCTCCATCAAGTCAACTTCTGTCAGTGTTGTCCAGTTTGTGACAATGTTAGCTGTAGGACTTCAATATTCCATGATCTTTTGCCAAGTTTTAGCTTTGGTAGATAGAAGATTATAGAGTACTAGGGTTTTTATTTGCTTTAAGCATCAAATACAACTACAGAACTACTTTTTATTAGCATCAGTCAGCAAAGGAGAACTGCGGAGCTGTCCGTATGAAGAATTCAGATTTACTGCAAATAAAACATTTAAGTACTTTTTACTCTTCATAAATTAATAGTAGAGAAAAACTTTAAGTCCATTATATTTTCCTGTAAAGGTATTCCAAAATAATTCTAAAATAAAGAAGGTTTTCAGTAGATCTGCACTTTGAACACTTAGACTTGTTTACTCTTCACTTGTGATTTAGTCAATGAAGTAACCTAATACGTAACACATGTTGTCAGTTATGCAATTACGCTGCACATCCTTATCCTACAAAATCAGATTGGAACTGCAGTCTCTGCAGTCCAGTTTTGCATACTTTGCATTCATCATTACAACAGGACATGTCCTCTAACACAGCTGACTGTGCACCAGCATTCATAGATGTGTGGCTCTCTGTGTCTTGTGTCAAAACAAAAGGCCTTGCCCCATAGCCAGGAGATCTGCCTTGGGGGCTGACCAACTGGCACCTTGCTGATCTAGGTGTATCCTCTTCAGCTAGGACTTTGTGGCAGTTTTTTCTCCTGATCAAGTACTGGTTCATGTCACAACATCAGTATGTGTGATTCATGAGGATTAGCTTCCCTGTCATGGCTAGCAGCATTCTTCTAGGCTTTAAGGAAGCTGCTAAGTATTAAACTAATTTTCCCAAGATGATCCTGGGTGGTTTTGTAGCCACCTCTATTTTCTGCATCAGTATGGGGAGGTTCATCCTTCTTCATGGCACTAAATAATATATCCATCTGAAGTTTGATTTATGGTACACTGGAGGAACTTCAGTCCTCCCACAAGAAAAGCTGGCAGGCAAATAAAAACACCAAAACCCCCATGCTGCAATAATGCATTGAGTTGTAGATGTTTTAGATTTTTCTCTCTCAGAAGTTCTGCTTCTGAGTGTTACAAAATTTTACGATGCAGGACTCGTCACTTTGCCATTTGTCTCTGATAAACAGAAAGCCTGGAGCAGTCCTTGAAACGAAGCCAAAATGAATGATTTGTTTACAAATGCGAGCCTGCTTTCAGTCTTTAAATATGCAATTGACTATGACATTCTGCTTGAAATTATTTACTAGAATTACAGTTTGGCATCTTCTTTGTCAGGCTTTTTCCTCCTCCTTCAAAGTGTCCTGGCAGATAGGAGAGAGTACACGAATTTCCTTGTAACCAGTCAGAAGTCCCAAATTCGGGGTAATACAGGTAGATAATCCTGTGTGCATAGTAATGAAATGGTATCTGTACAGCTCCTTGACTCCTCTTAATGCTAACGAGCAGCATGTGCCCGTACCAGTGAGAAGACAGATGCTGTTATTTGCCTCATTAAAAAGAGAGACAGTAATACTTTTCAATACCTTGAAGCACATGCTGCGTTTTTAACTTTGTTTTTTTCAGAATTACCCTCTCTTTCTATCAACCATGAATGTAATCATTATCCAAGGAGAGGGAAATGGCATTTTATATGAGAAAGGAGCTCAGCACCATCTCTTCTTGAGGGTGCTCAGCACTCCTGGTAGGAAGCAAGGAAGTGCTGCCAGTGTGGTTAACCAGACAGAGGTGACTTGGCAAGCCAGAGCTGGCTCGTGAGGCTGTATGATGTGAGAAGGGTTTATGTAGGCCTGGCTTGGTACAGATTAGAACTGGTGTAACTAATTGGTAGATAATGCAGAGCAGCATTTAGGGACTTGTGATGAAAGCAAAGAAGAGAGACTGAGCAGCAATCATAAACATACAGCTTATTAGGAGGGTTTTTCTAGTCTGCTAGCGGATTATTTTTCACCACGTTATTCCTCGGTCCTTAAAGAGCTAGAGGAAACTCAAGCTGTTACTCAGGCAAAGAGAAGAGGAGCTGGTAAAAGTAGTAAATGAAGTAGTAGTGAAGAGGGGGAAATGGCTGTCTTTTTCAGCACAAAAGGAACTTTATCTAAAAAAAGCGAAAGAAAAAAAGAAAAAATGGACAAACATGACATATGTTATTCAGCAAATGTAGGCTTTCTTGTTTGTCAGAAGACAGCTGGTTTCTGTTCTGTGAAGTTGTTTATCAGTCGAGTGGTTCTGTCATAAGCAATGTCAAGTATTCATTTACTACGAAAACAGAATCGACAATTTATTGCTGCTATTGAAATTTTCAGAGATTTTCCACTCCTCCTCAAGTAGGTTTATATTTGATGCAGAGATACTTTAGTACCTCAAAGGTCTGTTTTCCACTAGAATTATGTTCAATTTTGAGTCGAAATACACTTCTTTGAAAGTTTTGGTTTTTTCATTATTTTAGGAAATTTAATACTTATATATTATATCAGGGATAACAGACTTCCCCCACCCCCCACCTTCCCCAGGTAAGGTTTTCCTAATAAGTACTGATGAATTAAATTAGAGATGACAAATAGCAATGTCCTGAGCAGTATGACAGTCGTCTCAGTTGACATTGTTTTTACAATTCAAAAAGCTGAAGGTGGTTAATGCCTTTACAGGTGCTTCTGGAATGTTTTAAACTGGAGTTGCAAGACAAAACAGAAGGTCTCTTTCCACTGTATCTTTCAGCAGATCTTATAGCTTCCAGTCACAAACCCAAACCAAATTCCATGATGCATAAAGGGATGCTTCACCTCTCTGTCTTTAGAGCAATGCCAAGATATGGCAGGTTATATAAGGAGGATTGCTGAATTATTCTGATATGTTTAAGCCTAGGAAAATGATCTATATGAAATCTATTTCTTGTTTCTTTTCATCTATTCTGTATCTCCTTTCTGTAAGATGTGTGTGTGGTATAGACCTCTGCCTTCTCTTTCCTCTTCTTTCTGCTTTTCTGTATGTTTTTCGGTTGTTTGCCTTACTTTTGCATTGCTGTTTTTTGGTCCAGACCACTTGAAATTTTGGAGGGCTTTGAAAGGTTGTGAGCTGTTTTCTCTTACGCAGCCAAGACTTTCTGACATGACAAAAATTTGAACTGAAATGTCCCATGACTTGAAATTCTATCAAACAATCTTTTCAAAGACAGCTTAGAAAATGAAAGTGAAATCTTCTGCTGTTTTTTCAGTGGAAGGGATTTGTAGGTATTAGTTTTCCTGTTGCAAGGAATATTTAATCACACCTTTTGCCGCTCTGTTTTTCTATGTAAAGAAACTTTTTTATGTTGTTTAAATGTTCTGCCTGTCCACCCACCACCCTTCCTTCTGAAGCTTGGATAAATTTGTTTGAATCTGACTCAAAGAGGATTAAATTCATGCAAGCTTCATGAAAAGAAGCAGCTAGATGAAGGGAAAAGACAAATGCTCTAATGCTAGGAACAGATGCACTGACACACTAGGGGAATCCCCATAGGAAAGAAAGAAAATTTAACTATGATTGAAGCAACATGTAATTGTGGCTTAAAGAAAAACAAGGCTTTCCCAGTTCTCTTGTGATGGAATTCCTTTTGCTTCTTTTTTTCTTTTTTAATTAAGAACTAAGATAAAACAAACTGCTTTAGCATTAGGAGGGCAACAGTTGAGGACACTCATTGTGGCTGATCATTACCAAATGGGAGAAAGTAACTGTAAAAACTGAGGGGTTTGCTTAGCTTGTCTTTCTTTTTCAATCTAAAAATTAACAATGAGACGTCAGTGAGCAAGTGATCCAAGGTGGTGTTTTGTAATTAGCCATGAGTGACCCTTTAATTTCACTTGTTCCTAGTCCAAGCCTATAGATATATATTGATATATAAAATGTACATATATTTTTCAGAAAACTAGCCTGTGTGATTTCATAGATGACTATATTTCCTGTCACAAAAGTTCCTCCTCTCAAAACATCTCTAGAATAGTAGCACTGCTATGTAACTCAACAGGATATTAAGCGAACATAGCAATTAACAGAAGAGAGAGCAGCAAATAAATATAGTACCCAGTTTACATCATAAACGTTTAATTTATTTTTGGCGAAAAGGTACTATCTAGAAGTTGCTGATACAAAGTTCTGGTGAATAACAAGAGCTATCACCCCCTATTTTTGAGTCTTTCCTCAATTCTGGTGCTATGTAGGTGATGCCGAATTTGCCCCAAAAGGCGAAATAGAAACTGCAGTCTCAGAAAATAGAAACTGTTCAGAGACTAAGTTTTCAAGTCTATAAGCAGGAGGTATTTATTAACAACGCGTTGGGGAACTCTCCAGGCCGCCCTGGACAAAGAGTTCCGTCGGTTAGCGATCAGTGCAGCTTTTTTTTACAAGTTTGAGTGTAGGTTACATCATCTTTACATGCATATTCATATCTTTACATGCATATTCATATATAGGCGGAGTCTTCCATTTTGGGGAGTCGTCTGGTGGGAGTTCCGGTGCCTTCATCAGGGTGGGGGATCGTCTTGTGAGTCTTCCTCGGATTAAACTTCTGAACTCTTCCTAATTTGGGTAGCTTCTTGGTGTACTTGGCAAGGTCGGAGTGACCTTGGTTCATCCTAAAATTGCTGAAGCCACTACTTCATGTTCTGGTGTTCCTTCCTATCAACTCGTTCTGTTCTTTCAGACAATTTATTACCTTCGTGATTTGGTAAGATCTAGCAAATGTAGCCTGACTGACCACAAACGGGGCCTGCAACTACTCAGAGCTATGACAAGAGAGGATGCAGGAATGTAGGGAGTAGTCCTGAGACCAGCACAAGCGGCAAAACAGTATTGTTGACCTTGTTGGGAAATAGGGGATTTAAAGAAGGAACCCATCTTACATTTTAACTCCTTATTTCTCGAAGACTGCTTCCTTTTGAGCGGTTTCATAGGTAGGCAGCCTCAAGGCACATTGAGAAGACTTTGCTCTGTTTCAGGGTTTATTTCACTTTTATAACTGAGGAGCATCAGTTTTCAGGAGGTTTTTATTTTTTGCTGAATGATGTTCTGTTTGCAGCAGGCCAAATGTAGATCTGAGGTTCTGCTGGTACTTGTGATGTTGCCTGACTTTACCATCAGGTAATTGTGATTAGCGATTGTAAGGGAAAAACCTATGGAAGGAATATTAGCTCAAGAATGTGTCCTTCACCAGCAAATTTATATATAAATATATATATATGACTTTTCTAACAGATTTTTTTTAATATCACTGTTGTAAGTTTAAAACAGCACTATGTATCTGAAAGCCTAGCCTACCCCCATAGTTTGGACCGAATTGCATTACCATGAAATACATGATGTAGCTTCATGCTTTGTACTGTCTTTCTTTGAGACTTACCACCATATCATAAGACAGTCTGCAGTTATCCTAAGCTTCATCAACATCACTTTAAAGAGTGAGTTATCATTTTCATGTTTCCTACTATGATGGGATCCTTTGTCTCCTTATGCTGGATGAACAGAGTGAGATAATTTGGCATTACAGTTGTTTGGGTTTGGGGGTTTTTTGGTACATTTTAAAAGCAGCCCCTTATGTTGCTGTGAGCTTTCTTGTGAAGATCTCTGGATATGTGCTGAAGTAGGAATGCCTCTGTGCTTACTAAATTAATTGGATCTAATCCCGTTCAGCTGTGATGCCATTTGCAGCACTTAATAGAGCCATAAAAAGATCAAGTTTTTCCTTCACAGAAGAAAAGAGTTTTATAAATTATTTAGCCAATGTTTCTGGAAACAACTTGGTTGTTGATAAGCAGAAAGAAAACCTATACTTCTTTTTAACTTGAAATTTATTGAAACTTGAAAGTTATTGTTCAGTTAAATACACAGATGTGCATGGGAAACTCCAGTGGTAATAGTAATTATTTAATACATAGCAAATGTTTTCTTCAGTGAACTTGTTCTTCTGCATACTGCTTTTCATATTCCATGCTCATCCTTTGCAAGTCTGGTTTCATTACCTTAACTTTTTCTGGTGAGGAGGATCCAGAGCAGCTTCTCAGAACAGACTTCAAGGTGTAGATCCCTCCAAGGGCTGATAGACGTTGATGTGTACCTCTCAGTGGTTTGTAATTTAGACAGAGGTCCTAAGCTCTGACTGCTTACGCCTTCTCTTTTCAACTCCATATGTGTGTCAGATACAAAAATGACGGGACTCATGATTTCAGCTGGCACCCGCAAAGGTGTGTAGGTTTGTTGACTGTGTGAAATTAATGTGCCTCCTTGTGATGTTTACTGATTCACAGCTCGTGGGTTGCCATTAGTGGGAGTGTGGTAGCACAGACTCGCTATCAGACTCCTTTACTTGGAGCAGCATTTAGAAGATGAGCCATATCTATTGTTTTCTTAGGTCTGGAGTTTTGATGCTTGTCAACAGCGTTAGAGAAATATTATTCGGGAGCTTTACTTTGTTTGACCTGCTTTTCCCCTTCCCCTCCTGCCCCCCTCCCCAGACACACATGGAATTTATAAAAATGAAAGGCAAGGTTGGGTTTTATATGGCATAATATTTCTACATTATAAACATTAGACTAATTTAGTTCAACACGTTCATAAATGCCCATTGTCCCTGCTCACATTTACATGTATGCAGGGCAGATTTTCTGCAACAGTTGGTATTAAACAGTAGTTTTAGAACAGTAATTTTACTGCTTATTTGTCCTACGAGTTCTTTTTCTGACTAACTTTTTACACGGAGATTTAAAAGATCAAACTTCATGATGCAATGAGCTGATAATTTTTTCAAAAGCTTATATAAACACATTGGACATTGTAAATGCACTGCTATTTAGGGGATAAATATTCTGTGGGATATGCTGAAGGAAAGTATATTTAACATCCAAAGACAGACATCAAAGCCTATTTTTATTATATCTCTTAACAACAGGGGAGACACAGTGCCTCATTGTAATTCATGGCTGTTGTATTTTGGCGCTATCTGAAAGAAGCGGATAATTATATTCCTACAAGGGCTGTTCTTCACATTGCAGGAGAAAAAAACCGAACAAACAGCAACAAAACCAGCAACTAACCAAACACAGCTAAAATTTGTGCTTTGGTCAGTTGTTACTAGCTGGCAGTCTTTCTGCCATTCTCCAAAGGCTGTCTCCAGGCAGACTGGAAAGGAGGCTGAAGAGTTCTACCGCAGTCCTGCAGGCTGCCTTGCAAGTAGACACATTATGATGAGGCATATTTGTTTTTCCATGAAGAAAACAGAAGTCTTCTATTTCTAAAACTGTCAATTCAGTTTAGTATAAATAAAATATGAACAACAGAAATAGTAATTAAAATTTGGGAAGGTTTGAAGTACGCTAATATTTTGATTTATTTTTTTTTTAATTATTATTACTCTTATTATTTTAGATAATTCTGTCTGGTTATGCTAATTCCGTGACAAAGTGTGATCTTTTTTTCTTTTATTCCTTAGAAAGTTAACAAGATCTCATATATATATAATCCTTAGATTAAAATGTGTAAAGGTTACGTTGTTCTACAAATCTGCAGAAAATCAGTCGAATTTAACTGTTCCTACTGAAGATCTTGTGCCTGACACCCCATTTTTCATATTTGCAAGTTGCAATTTCTAACTATCTTTAACTTTTTGAGCTGATTTGAGGGAGGATTTTTTTGCATCTTGTGTCCAAGAGAGCACTTTAGAAGGAATTTGGAAAATGAAGGATTTATATTATTTTCTACTCAAGAATAAGAGTACTTGAGCCTGACTTTTTGGTTAAATGCGTTAAGTGTGCTGATTCAGCATAAGGACAAAATAGTGCTTCTTAAAATAGGATCCACATTAACACTAAGGATGAGACCTTAAAGAAAAAAAAAATTTGATTTTCCCCCTTTACATAGGAAAATTGGAAATCCTTTTCTCACACATATCTCTTCATGTAGTTCATAGTCACTTAGCCAGTTGGGGTGCGCGTTCTTCATGCTGTCATTGCAAGGCAAGTACAACAAACAAAGTGATTGTTGTATTCTGCCATGAAAATGGTTTCTAACTAGGCAGCTGTAACTAATAAGGTGTTATTACATTATTACGCATTAGCATTATACTGCAGTTGCAGCAGAGTTCAGCTCTGGGAAAAAGTAGTTTCTTTATACTGACACCTGCACGGGCTCCAGATGCAAGTTAAAATGGCAGTGACTTGGAATTTCCACTTTCCCCTTGTATACGTGTTACAGATTAGTGTCCCAAAGCGGGCAGGTCACGTTCTTTTAAACAGAGAAGAAGCTCCAGTTATTGAACTTCAGGTATATGGAAGACCACTCTGTCTTACAACAGGTTTCCTACACTTCTCCTTTTAATAAACAATTCTTCGTGCAGGAGATGCCTCTTCCTTACTTCCAGAGTTTGTCTCTAATTGCACCCTATCTCCAGGGTGCAAGTCACTGCAGCACAGAGATTGCCATCTGCAATGGTATCTGTGAATGAAATAACACAGTGCACCTACTCTGCAAATGCCCCTTCCTCGCAGAGCTGCGCTGACTGCAGTGCACTCCTCTTCTTCTCCCACTTTCCCTTCTCAACTGCTGGCTGTGTGAGAAGGGCCAGTGCTACCGTGTCTAATTACTACATCTTCTTTTCCTATTTGGAACTTTTTGAATTAAGAAATGCTGCCAAGATTTACACTGTGTGTAATGTGTAATTAACGTTTTTTTGAAATTAATGAAATTACCCCACGTTTAGTGTGACACGGTTCCATTCTTTAAATAATTATTTGAGTTCAGGAACAGTATTGCATCCTGATGAAATTTTAATTAATGCAAAAGTAGAAACTCTGGTTTGTGTGCGTTAGTCAAATATAAGCTGCCAGTTATCTAGCCATTGTCAACACATCTATATATGTCCATTTACATTCCGTCTTTTCAAGTATTTGAAGCTTTCATGTTTAAGAGAGAAACATATTTTAAAATTTTCAGGTATGACTGAGCTCTCTGTGATTTGTATTTGTAGTTGACTGTAGTCTCCCTTCTCTTTGCAGCAAAGGGTTGCCTTCGAGTTCAACATTCACTTTAGAAGACAGTGCCATCTATTTGACTTCAGAACAGAGCACACTGGAAATGGAAAATGAT
Source organism: Calidris pugnax (assembly GCF_001431845.1). Classification (NCBI taxonomy): domain Eukaryota; kingdom Metazoa; phylum Chordata; class Aves; order Charadriiformes; family Scolopacidae; genus Calidris; species Calidris pugnax. The sequence continues at coordinate 1,248,472 of NW_015090931.1, forward strand.
AATGCTTCCGTTTTGGATGTCTACTTAGTAAGTTGACAAAGTGCTTCTGATGGGCTTTTTCCCCTGTAATTTCTTTGACTCAGGTACAGTAAGTGGCTAAAATACATGCTTAATTTCAATATCTAGAGGTTCATTTAGGTATTTCTTACATGAGACATATGCTTAAGTATTTCATCAAAGCAAATCCTTAAAGAATCGTAGTTAACTAAGTCAATTTTACTTCTGATTGGCCACTGGTACTTGCTACTGTATCGTTTTGGGATAGACCACAATTCCTCTAAGTGGGTTGGGCTCCTAAATTAGTAGCTATTAAGTGGGTACTGTATATACATAAGTGTTGATGGCTTAAAAGAAGAAAAGAAAAATCAGTGGTACAGTCTACAGAGAAACAACATGGGGATCAAACACAAAAATGTGGCAAACATGTTTCATCTCAACACAAAAAATTTTTCAGGGCGAACAATCAATCACTGGAACAACCTTCCCAGGGATGTCGTAGGGTCCCTGTTCCTGGAGGTTTTCAAGATATGATGGGACAGGGTGCTCGATAATCTCATCCAGGCTACCTTTCCCATGAAGGGTTGGACCAGATGAGTTCAAGGTCCCTTTCAACCTGGGCTGTTCTGTGGTTCTCTTGGCACCACTTGACAGAGAAAACATTTCTTGTTTATAACTTCTGAATTTGGTTTATAATATAACATCACTAACACTGCTCAGTACTGTGAAGTCCTTTTTTTAGAGTTTGAAGTCTCAAAATCTCGTGACAGGCACAGGTAATAACATGCTATAAAGTGGTTCTCTTGGCACCACCTGACAGAGAAAACATTTCTTGTTTATAACTTCTGAATTTGGTTTATAATATAACATCACTAACACTGCTCAGTACTGTGAAGTCCTTTTTTTAGAGTTTGAAGTCTCAAAATCTCGTGACAGGCACAGGTAATAACATGCTATAAAGCAGTCCTTATGAGTTTCAGGTGTGATGATGATCTCTATAGTTAGTTTTCAGCTTGTGAAACATTCATTATTATTGTATCTGGGAGCCTGCAATAAGTATATGTGAATTCCACTGATCAATTTCAACAGAAAAATAAATAAAAGCCAACTCTGGACATTATATAACCACCCAGTGTTTATTCTACTAAGCAAAGGTCTGGAAGACTAAACAGGTCTTAGGTGGAGAGAATCAGAGATGCTTTTTTGACCTAGCGGCACCCTTTTACTGCACCCTGAAAAATCCAAATTCAAAATTCAGTAATCAAGAGAAGGTAGTAGTGCATACCTGAAGTGTCTAGGCATGCAGAGGCTGGCTGACAGCTTCAAGGAAATTGCATACTGTGGCTAAACACATGCTACTTCTTAATTGGCAAACTCATCTTAGGAAATTAGTTACCCCTGCCTTCTTGGTCATGTCCCGCACACTGTATTGATGCCTCCTTCACTATTTCGAGATTGCTGTGGAAGTGAACTGTAACTTAATTACACGTAGCCTTGTATGGATGCTGAGGTGTTTGTGGAAGAAAGAGGAATAAGATACTATTTTGTGCACTAATCTTTTACTTCATAATGCCCCCCAATACCCTTCAGAGGACTCTGAATCAACATTTAGCCTGTGGTTGGGAAAGTCTGGTAGTAAAGGATCAGCAATGCGTGGTATCAGTTTGATTCACTGCTGCTAAGCAGCAGGCAGTTTTATTTTATTAGGAGGATGATTAAACACAAACTGGAAGGGAAAGATGCATGTTTACGAGAACACTAGGAAGAGGTCAGTCATTTCTAATGTATGTCTCAAAAATAAAGCAAATCAATGATGTTTGCATTAGTTGATTTAAGCCTCAGTTGAAAAGGTTACAAGATACTTTCTGACCTTTTAAAAGCATGAGGAGAAAATGTAGCTTTAAATGGCACATCCAGATTTTCCTTTAATCTTGTAGTTAATAATCCTTGTCTGTGTTTCTACTGCAAGTCAAGCTGCTGTCGTCTTACCCTCTTACTTGCTTAATTTCAGTCATTCCACTAGTCCTCTGAATGCCTTTGCCTCCTGCTTTGAAATGCTAAATTTCTTGGACAAATTTTAGTCCTCAAGTAAATTAAGAGATAGGAATTTTTTGATCCTATGAATGGAAAAAAAAAAAAATGGCATTGTAGTAAAATGACATTGTGTTAACCGAAACAGCTAAAAAATGGCATTTGGCTGAACAGTGGTGTGTACAAATTCGGACAGTCAAGTAAGGTATGGTGGAGCAGGGATTGTACAAATTCTTAAATGTAAGAGCACTGGTTTTGGGGTGTTACATTAAGGGAACACCATGGGAGCAGGAATTGTACAAATTCTTAAATGTAAGAGCACTGGTTTTGGGGTGTTACATTAAGGGAACACCATGCAGACTCACACTGTGCAGCTGATGTCAAAATTGAGAATTTACCTGGTAACATCAAGAATTTTAGTTTCGGAACACAAAAAGGTACAGAGTTTGCAACTGAAGGGACTGGTCTAGGCCCAGAGTTCCTCAGTTCTGTACGAAGACCAGGTTCAGCAAATCAGCATTTTGTGAACCAGCCACTCTAAGCAGCACTGTTAGATCCTCAAATCCAAGTTTACTTTAAAATTCCATGGGGTCATTTTCTCTTAAATTCTTTAACCCAAATAGTAAACATCCAAATATTCTAGTACCATACAGTGGGAAACAAATACTGAATATTCTAGAAACATTATTTTAATTTTTAATTAAAGAATGCAGAAAGATAGAAGCAGATCTGTAAAATGGTTGGAAATTCAAAATGTTTCCCTACAGAGAATTAAAACATTAAAGTATTCTCGCTTTTATGAATATGTAATACAATGATAGATCAGATACTTGGAAGCAAAAGATGCTGCCTGAAATAAACAGCTGGTGTCCTGTACTGTAAGCCAGTAACAGAGGAGGTAACGCTCTTCTATTTACCACTGTGATGTAGAAAAATCCCCCCCAAAAACCCAACATAAGACAGTATTTCCTTCTTCTCTGGAAATAAACTTAGTCTCTTTTTAAACTTCCCCTGAAGCCCTATTTATTGGTGTCAGTTCAGGCGCCATCAGCTGATACATAACCAGAAAAGCATTTAATGTCAGCAAATGTTGTTGAACCCAAAAGTCTACTGTGTTCTGAGGAATTTGATTAGTAGGAAATAGAAGCCAAATCCTGCAAAAGTTTCTTAAGAGAGAGATAAGCAAGGGCCGCCGATCCTGAAGACCTTAGTCCGGTGTTACTAAGGTCTGGTACTTAAAATGGAGGACCTTAAAAGTGATAATTTCACTTAGAAAGTAAGGAATAACTTAAAGTCACCTTATTCCTTCCATTCCACAGTGAAGTCCCAAATTCTTTGATTGAATTATCCATCCCTGAAAGAGCAACATGTGCAATTATGAACTACTTTCTTAGCCTGCCCCTGAAATGACTTATAGAAAGGTAGCTGACATTTTTTTTTTTTACAAACTACAATATCAATTAAATAGTAAGGTTTAAGAATTACTTAATTGCAATTGCCTTCTATTGTTGAAGGAAGGGCCTACAAAATTTGTATATAATTTAGAAGTCTCTACCACTGAAGGTATGGTTGCAAAGGCTTGATAAGGGATTCAATAAAATAAAAGAATGGAATAACTATAGTGATGAGCAAGCCCAGTGTATTTAGACTCTGGTTAGTGTAGCTATGATTTATGTCAGATGAATTGCGTTGATAATATTATTACATTTACAATTACTTATGTTGTGGCTTATGTCCAAACGCCAATTTTATTATAGGATTTTGAAGTCTTAAAACATTGCTGGAGATTAATTTTGTGTTTCAAAGCTGCTGTAGATGCATAGATAAGCAGATTTACAAATATTGGTCTATAAAATGCCTGTTTCGAAACTGTCTGGCTCCTTTTACTTTTCAGTGCTCTTCCTCTTCTGTTCTCACCCTCCTATTAAAGCCTGTCTCTTTGAGCATTTCCTGGGTCATATTCAAACCCTTCCAACTGCCAGGTACTGTCTAACTCCTCATCGTTGCAGTTACTCTCTCTTACACCCCTTCAGCTATTCTCAGTTTAGCACCCTAAGCTCTCTCTACCATTATAAACTTTTCTTTCAGAGAAGAAAATTCCCTCTTGGCTGTGATGGAATGAAGCATCCTAGTCAAATGCAGCTTTGTTTAGGGGATTGTACTTTCACCACATTTTCCTTGATGAGGTGTTCAGTTTTCATTCAGAAATATTTTGCTTCTCTGTCTTCCGTAACATTTGATTCAATTCTAATCATCTTGTAGTTTTCTTCAGGGTGCTGTTCTGGAATAATAACAAGTGTGGCTGAAATTAAAGTCACCCCCAGACAGGATACATGTAAAAACGAGCTAAAAAATATACAGTCACACTGTGCTGCTTATCTTCGACTTTTGATGTTACGGTCTTTCTGGAGGCTTCAGTTTCTCTGCCTCACTATTTCCTCTGAGATACTGATGGGAAAACATGGTTGATTGAACATTAATTCTGGGACTATGAGAAGTGAATTCAGGCCTCCTCACTTACAGACATTTTTCTTTTCCCTGAGAACAGAATAATCTTTAAAATGTTACGTGTGCGTACTGGAACCCATCAAGCACTCTTTCCTCAGGGTAGAATACTGTTTAATTAAAGCTGAAGGGGGCAAACATACTTGTGATAGGCAGTGAGGTAACTGCTCCTTTCCTCTGTTACCTGCCTTATCCATGTATCCACCCGTGCATGATCTTAAAAGGGAGAGGAAAGAGAGGCCTATGTCTCTTATAAAACTGAAACCTGGTGTGAGGTGCAACAACAACCAAGCGGCCAAACGTAGTTTGGCTGAGGCCTTCCTGCAGAAGCAACATTAGGTGGGAAGAAGCAACATAACAGCAACGTTTCAGTCACCCTTGCATGAAAATCAGACAGGGCAATTATGTCCTTGATTAGATTAAAAAGGTACCATTTCAGATTACAAGTAATACATTAGGTGAGTAAGCCAAGTGCTAAAATGCCAGCACATGTTGTCACTGAACTACTAAACTCTCACACCTGGGGCTTTTATGCACCATATGATAAAATCAGTCAGCTCAAAAACAAATCCATGAAAAGAGAACTGGAGCACAAAAATGCTCCCTTACAAAAAGTCTCAAATAGGCTCAAGCACCGTAAATCCATTATGTACCCAGTGTGAGACATCTCAGACAGCGATTACAGGAATGAATCCTGTAGTGTCATATGTCCACTTTGTCATTTCAGACTCTATTGCTGTGGTCAAACTCAGTCCCTAACACAAAATAACGTTTCTTATATCTGCAATCAAAGTAACCCCAAAAGTTGTGCACTGGTTACGATCCTTAGAGGATCGTGACTGTACCTGACACAAAGATGAACATATAAAAATCCCACCTCCTTAAAAAAGAGTTCCTTAGAGGATCGTGACTGTACCTGACACAAAGATGAACATATAAAAATCCCACCTCCTTAAAAATGGCATCTGTACCATGAACAGTATTTCTGTGACTGACTCACTCAGCAGTTGCTACAAGTCTCTGTTGAGTCTTTTTGGTTGTTTTCTCCAACTCCGTTATGCAAATTTTGATGATATTTTTTCCATCACTGATCCCTCTGAAATGCTTTGGAAGGATCAGTGGAAAGGAAACAAGAGTAAACTAGCTGTAATTGCATTACATAATTAGTGGAATAGCATAAAGCTAGTATCAGCAACAGTGCTAGTCTCCTTAGAGAGTAAAAAGTAGTGATAAGGCTAAAGGGAATGAAGTTGTGTTGAGTGACTTTTATATCTGTCAAAAATGGAACTGTGGTCATTCAGATCTGAGCTTTTGGCCAGAAACTAGATGGTGTTAGTGAAAATTTTGACTAATTTATCTTGGCTTCACAAAACATTATTCTGTTTGTCGGTACTATAATTTTTCAACTTTTTTGCCAAACTGATCTGTAAAATATTTTTTTTTTTAAATCTTTGTTAGCCTTATGTCTTACTTGTGTTAAAATATCACTTTATTTAATTCTACTCACTTGTCCAGCAATTTCACTTTAAATTGTTCTGCATCCTGTAATCCTTTAGGACATTCAGGTGCTAATAATGCCGTAGGTAGACTTTCATTGCCAGGCCACAGCTATCTAGAGAGAGAGAGAGAACGGCCTCTGAGAAATTAGGACTGTGCTCTCTATCGTCAGTGATTATGAACACCCTAACACCAGTGCACAATACAGTAACAGGTTTAAAACTTGCCACAGAACGATACTGAAATACCATTCTTCAAGGTTGAAGGTCTAGTGCTAGAAGTCCTAACTACGATACTGATTCAAATCTACTGGTTACCTTTTTCTAAGATAAGCTTTAAAAATACCTTTGGAGGCTTTTTGTTGTTTTTCATAGTCAAGATTAGATTGTTGCTGAACTATTTAAAGGTTAGTTAAATGCTTGTATCGAAAAGTACAGTTTAAAGGTGACCTTAACAATCTGTTTAATAAATGGGAATTTAAGCCTTCATTATATTTTTCACAAGCTTTTAAGGTAAGACACTACAGATGTCTTTGTTTTGGTTTTGTGCCCTGCTCTGTTGCATCCATTGGCTGAGATGCATTCAATTTGCTGCAGTATTTTGTTCAGCTCTCAGTTTATTCTGAGTTGTACTTATAAGGTGTTCAGCAAAGAAGAGTTTCTCTTCAATTCATCCATGACTCCTCAGAGATGCTCAGAAGTGATCAAGAATTTGCATTCTGCTGCTTCTGTAGAAGATACTGAAGAAAAATCCAATTCATTATTAAGGTGGTTTTGGGGTTTTTTTTGTGAAAAAGAATGATTGCTATGACATTGACTAGAACATTAGTTGTGTCTGAAACAGTTTTTGGATAGGTGTGATTTTTCAACATGTGGAAGCTAGCAGGACTTGTGTACATGCCATACGAAGACTGCTGGTTTTCCCCCTGCCACTTTTAACCACAAAGGGCCCGATCAATTCTGCAAGGTAATAAAAGCTGCTGTGAACTGCTGAGTGCTCTCAGTTTGGACTCTCTTCTCTGATGTCCAGAGCATTCAGCGTTTTGCAGCAGCAAGTGGTTCTATTTCATACAATACGTGAACTGCAATGTCTGCAAAACCCATCGGGGTTACCTGTTGTACAAAAAAGGAGTCACGGTCCTTTTGATGAGGGCCCAAAGTAAGTAAAGAGCCACTGCCAAACTGTGCTGCAGCTTGTTTAGGGGAAAAAGGTGTTACCTGTTTATAATTCTGTAAGAAAATTGACACAGCCCTTGACTTTACTTGTCATTTCTGTATTTCCAGTAACACGAAGAGTAAAACTAAGAGAAGTGGCCATGGTTAATGAAGAGCACTTTCTGCATTCCTGATTTAAGAAGGAGGAATTTGCTGAGCCTGATAGACAAAGGGCAGTAATCAACTGAATTTATTCTAAGAAGCGTCAGAATCTTTGAACCATAGAAAGGATTGATGGACTTTGCAAAAATGACATGAAACATTCCACACTCTGCTATCATCTGCTGTTGCTTGCTGAACTGTGAAGAACTGTGTATTCAGGCTGCTTTCTACTATATTGCCAATCACCTTTTTTGGACTTGAAAATGATATTTTCTTATCATCTCTCTAGTGATTTCATTAGCATGCATTCTGTATCTATGCACAAGCAAGATCTATTATCTGCTTTACCTATTTAAAAATGAGCACAGTGGTGAATATAATTAATTTCGCTTATTTTGACCCTTCAGTTCTAATCACTTAGGTCCACATCAGTGGAAATTGGAATTGATGTCCTACAAGGGTTAGGGTAATCCTCTGCACATACTATATGAAAATGAGCCTCTAAAGATATTTTCACTGCTGGTGAAAAAGGAGAAAAACAAAATGTTATTTATAACAAGGCCTTATGTTGTGTATATATAATGTCTTTGAAATATTTTTCATTTTAGTTTATTTCTTGTAAAAGAGAAATTATATAATTTATTTAGTAAATACTACTGTAAACTATAGTTTCATTGATAAATAAAATATTTTGTTCTCAAGGCAATTACAGCTATCAACCTGCTCTTGGTCTGTACAGGGCTTACTGTTCCAGCATTTCTGTGCCTTCATTATATGGTCTTGAGAGGCATCCCAAGATATATGAGACCTACTCCATACCATGGCATCTGTCCTTATCTTCTACCAGCTCTATGAATCTTGAAATTAGAGTAGAAAAGGCAAAGGAACATACTCAACAGGCATTGCTTCATAAAGGGATTTCAGGTTTTTCAGTATGGGCAGTAATTTTAACATAACTATTGAACTGTTCTGATTTCCTTAATTTCACTAGCAGCAGAGATAATCCCAAACACCAGTGAACATCAAGCCAAGATTTCATGCTCTGATGCAGTAGTGTATTTATAAACTACACAGGTGTCACTCTAAAAGTTTATGAAAGCTATTGGTAATAACAATAGTAAGTGTAGCAAACCTGCTGGATTGGCAAAACCAGAATTTGGCACTTCATTTCCTAGAACTAAATGCTTTGTACCTCTGAAGAGTTTTTCATGTAAGGTTTTGGTGTGGGGTGGTTTGGTTTTTTTGGTTTTTGGGGGGTTTTTTTACATTGAAGTAATCCTATAACCCTGACAAGGAGGAGAGTATTATTCCTTAATTATGCACCGAATAGAAAAATTGAAAAGTTGAGGTTTTTTTTCTCTAAGTATGTAGAGTCTTTAGCTTAATTTAGAGTCTGTCTCTCATTATCACCTCTTTTTGAGGCTTTAAAATTAGATTGCTTAATCTTAGCAAGACAATTGTGCAGTTTTCCTCATAGAAATGCAAGAGACCAATCTGCATGCCCTGTAAGCAAAAACATTTTGTACATCTATGTGAAGTGTCTGCTCCTTTGTGCACAGTGTATAGGTTATTTAGAATGTGTCCCTATGCAAAGTAGGTATTTCTGATCTGTCTTCTTTGGGGAAGAACGCAGTTTCTTGGTTTAAGGACCAGATTAACCTTCATAAAGCACATACACGTGATCTTTTTCCCCAATTACCTTGAGGACCCCAGAGGACACACAACTTAACTGCAACAATTCTGTCCAAAACCAGGATGTCTGTACTAAATGATTCAGAGACTGAGCCATCCTTTGTGTATAATCACTTTAACACAGTAATCTACAAATTAAAACAATCATTTAACACTTCTAAATGGAAATCCTGTATAGACTATGGAACTTCCTCCAAAGTATGTGCACTTACAAGTGGTTTTGTTTGGTTTGATTTTTGTTTTTTTCTGTTTTGTTCCACTGAGAGGGAAGAGGGATTACAGATAATTTATGTTAATGACCCACAACCTGGAACCCATTTCTTTCTCTAACACGTGAAAAAGTGTTAGAGAAAAGTATAAAGCTTCAAACACTGAAGAGCACAAGGGCTTGTAAGGATTTGTACGTCTCATGCCTGAGTATTCGGTTTCTGTTCATCTTGCTATGATATTTTGCATTGGTAGCACTTTGCTGAAAACGTAATGACTGTTAAACACACCTATAAAGCTGATGAGGCAGTGCATGTCGAGTGAAAACAAAATATATACAGAAGGCATAATCAGCTCCCTGGGGTATTAAAGTAATGTATTGGTCTATTTCTCCAGGTCTAAACAGATGGAACTCACCACAGGGAGCAAAGTTTGAAGAATTAGGTCACAGGCGTGGGCTTTCTGTGTGCAGTGGTATCTGAATACTCTGGCCCTGCAAGCTGCCCAGAAGGAAAAAGCACAGGTTGATGCCTGGTTAGAGACAGAGGGGGAATAACTCCAAATTTGTATATCTGACCCTGTAACTAAATCATACGGCATTCAGAAGGCAAGCTTTTCCTTTTGTGGTAGTGTGTAATAGTTATTCTCCATTTAAAAAACACCACCAAAACTTCATGGCCTTGTAGTAGAATTCAGTGTTTTGAAAATGCTAACGCCAACCCCAAAATCTGTTTTCTTGTTGATTTTGCTTATACTTCAGGCCGTGTAATTTCATATAAGTCCCTGATACTTTCCCAAACCCTTAACACTAAACAGTGACGAAAGAGTACTCGGCAGTCCAGTCCACCTATTCTTCGTGGAAGCCATTTGCTGACCCATTTCCAGTGGTGCATGCGTTTGCTCCCAACAGGAAAAATACCAGCTCTTGCCAGACCAAAGGCATGGGGCCTGTCCCCGCAGCACCTGGAACTGCTTCACAACTGTTTTACACCAGCCTGAAAAGATAGTGATACCAAAGTGCTGTGGTGTGAACAACGTTAACCTAAGGGACAAGCGTCGAGATGGTCATTAAAAGATCATTGTTGAAACTGGTAACCCCTACCTTGGGCCCTTTGGAAGCTGTATGAATGATCCTCACTGGTAGGAGCATCCTGTAAAGTTCATTAACTTGAACATTGTTGACAATTTTTTTAAAGGATTTGGTAAGTGAGATTTGTCATACCAGAAAAAAATACTTAATCTACACTAATTCATTGATTTGTCATTAAGCAAGAGATGCACATTTCCCATTGAGAGCTGCACATGACCCTGGATGATAGAGAAAAAAGTCCCTGTGAAACTACCTGAATAATACCAGAAAATATCTTTCGAATGTGGGTTGGTCTTCAAAGAGCTGGAGAGTGTCGTGTATCTGCTTGATGTATAAAAACTTCCCTCACAAAATGCAACAGGAACACGGAGGCCTACAAGGCCTGAGGGAAGATACTGGTAACAAACACACAAGACCCTTCTGGAAAGAGACACGAGGCTGAATGAGCTAGGTAATACAGTCTGGTACAGAGAACTCTTTAACTACAAAGTCTAAGTTGAAATTTGCACAACCAGCTTGAATTGTGTGGGCTTTTGCCCCTCATGGTAGAAAATAGTATCCTCTTAAAGAAAAATAATATAAATCTTGGTGAGAAACTTAACAACTCATTCCCCGAAGCATCGCAAGATACCAGCGGCTTACCTGAGTGAGAGTTCTAGAAATCATAATCATAGAATAGGTTGAATTGGAAGGGACCTTAAAGATCATGGAGTTCCAACGCCCCTGCCATGGGCAGGGACACCTCCCACTAGAGCAGGTTGCCCAAAGCCCCATCCAGCCTGGCCTTAAACACTTCCAGGGATCGGGCATCCACAACTTCCCTGGGCAACCTGTTCCAGTGTCTCACCACCCTCACAGTAAAGAATTTCTTTCTGGTATCTTATCTAAATCTCCCCTCTTTCAGTTTAAAACTGTTACCCCTTGTCCTGTGGCGCCACTCCCTGATAAAGAGTCCCTCCCCATCTCTCCTGTAGGCCCCCTTGAGGTACTGGAAGGCTGCTATAAGGTTTCCCTGGAGCCTTCTCTTCTCCAGGTTGAACCCCAGCTCTCTTAGCCTGTCCTCATAGGAGAGGTGCTCCAGCCCTTTGAGCATCTCCGTGGCCCTCTGCTCAACCAGCTCCAACAGGTCCATGTCCTTCCTCTGTTGAGGACAACAAATGTGAAATTGCATCATGCAATAACCAGTAGTGAGCTTCTTAATACTTCTATGCTTTACATATTTATGATTTGCAACTGTTGCATCTTTCAGTCCTGTCCTATGGAAGGATCTAAAGTGAAATGTGTCTGTGTTCCCACAGAAAAAATATTTTTTTTAAGAAACTTTTTCCATCAGAATTATTTTTTATCTCTCATCTCTCTAGTAAGCCAGTTTTATTTTTTCAGTTTAAGTAACAATAAAAGATGCCTTGGCATCTTCATGTATCATTGGTAAGACAGTATCACCAGCATGTAAATAACTCAGTAGGAACTTGACCTGTCACCTACAGAAATTCCCTTCTCTTTCCTCACTGCTTTTTGAAGCACATCATCAGAAGTTCTATGAAACATATGTCAGGTGTGATAAATTATGTGCTTTATTTTCCCCATACTGCCTCAGGGTAACATTTTGCCTACAAGAGGTAATGGATCAGAATACTTGCTGCCACAGAAAATACTGTCCTCAAATGGGTCCCTGGGTGGATGTGTAGTTCTGTGATAATGTGCCTTTCCATGGCCTCCAGTATTCACACAGCCAAAACAGCCCCTGCACAAAACAGCGGCATCTCAAATGCTCCACATTAGCTGCTCACATCAGTGCAGCTACATGGAATTAATCAGCTGCAGTTAATGGGAACTGGAATCTCAACAGGTTTTTTGAGTGAGCTGCACCTATTCCAGTTTTGGAGTGTGAATCCATTCTCCAAGTGGCCTGTTGCAAAGTTTGAACCCAATATGCTAGCCCTGATCCTTGTCCTATCACTCCCTCTCTGTAATACCTATCCATCCTGCAATTCTTGTCCTAAGTTGTCAAGGAAGGAGGGATCCCTCTCCATTACTACTTAGGTCTGGACAAGCAGTAGATGCTGTACTTTGAAAATCTGCCAGAGGGCAGGAACTGTAGAACACCACAACTACATGAAGTGGATTCTGACTAAGCAGTTTAGGAAACGACTGCGATTACAACACACTTTCAAAGTATTTTGCACTGCTCACAGCACCTGTGGCATGTAGGAACTGCCTGTATGTTACAGTAGGTAGTCCTTGCAAGGCAGAAAAAAATAGCAGTTTTCCTTTGCCCCACCTGGACTTCTTTTTTTTTTTTTTTTCCAAAAAAAAAGGGGGGAAAGTGGTGAAGTGGGGTAGATAGTGTTGCTTGTAATTTCTGTCATTTCCAGGCTCCAGCTCCTTGTCAATCTGCCCAGCAAGACCACTTTGCCTGAAGAAGCACCTGCAGAGATGCATCCATGAGCAGTTACTCCCTGCTCTAAGAACAGCGGCTGAGAAGGAGCAGGGGCAGCCCATGTTACCACGTGACCATTGCAGTGACTTGTCTTTATCAGCCAGATTTGAGATCCACAAGTTCTCTTAAATATCAAAAAAATAAAATAAAAAAATAATCAGAACAGCACACCAGGACGCAGGACCAGCAATGTTCGTCAAGTGGCGGGGGAAGGGCAGAATCACAGAATGCTATGGGGGTGGAAGGGACCTCTGGAGATCATCTAGTCCAACCCCCCTGCCAAAGCAGGTCCACCCAAAGCAGGTTGCACAGGAACGTGTCAATGTGGGTTTTGAATGTCTCTAGACATGGAGACTCCACCACCCCTCTGGGCAGCCTGTTCCAGTGCTCTGCCACTGTCCCAAGTGACGAAGTTTCTCCTCACGTTTAGACGGAACTTCTCATGTTCAGGTTTGTGCCTGTTACCTCTCCTCCTGTCACTGGGCACCACTGAAAAGAGTCTGGCCCCATCCTCTTGACACCCACCCTTTAGATATCGGTCAGCGTTGATGCCGTTCCCCCTCAGTCCTCTCTTCTCCAGACTTACAAGTCCCAAGTGCCTCAGCCTTTCCCCGTGAGGGAGGTGCTCCAGGCCCCTCATGATCTTTGCAGCCCTCTGCTGTACCCTCTCCTCCAGCTCCCTGTCCTCCCTGACGCGGGGAGCCCAGAAGGACACGCTCCCCCTCTACTGGACGGGTGGGGGAAGTGCGCCTCCCGGAGAAGGCCCGGCCTGGCGAGAGGCCGCGCTCGGCTCCGGTGCGGCCGCGTTCCCTCGGCGGCAAACGCGCCGGCCCTCGGGGCGCCGTGTGGGATAGAGGCGAAGGGCCCGCCCGGCCCCTCACCGCCACCTCGCTACCCCGGACCCGCCTGTGCTTCTCTCCTCCGCCCGGTCAGGGGAAAGCGCCCCCCGGCTCGGGTCCGGTGGCGGCTGCTCCGCACCCTGCCTCCCCGCTCTGCCGCCGCCCCGCCCAGGCCTCACCGGGGGCCGGCTGAGACCAGACCCCAGGGGCGGCCCGGCCCGACCGACCTCGCGCCGCTGCTCCCCGCGGCGCCGGCGGAGGGCGG
>NW_015090931.1:1262636-1278364 GCF_001431845.1 Calidris pugnax
GGGAGCGAGGGCCGTCCCCGGGCCGTGCCGCCCCCCGGAGGTGCTGGCGCGTTTGGCCCAACGTCCCCGGAGGCAGGAGTGAGGGGCGGCGGCGGCCCTTGGCCTGTGGAGGGGCGGGGCGGCGCCCGGGGGGGGGGGGGGGGGGGGGGGGCGGGGGGGGGGGGGGGGGGGGGGGGGGCCCCACCTGAGGGGGAGGCAGCTTCTGGGCCCGGTGATAATGAACGGCCTCGTAGCTTTTGATGGGAAGCGCGTATCAGAGAAGTGCTAAAGGGTGCAGTCAAAAACGCGGGGGCATCAGTGTGTATTTTGTCAGCCTGTATCAGCAAGGACTTGGCTGTTCTCTGCCCGTTTTGTCCGTGTCACTGCTTTGGACTGACAGACCGGTTCAGCTGTAGTTCCCGAGGGTGGGTGTCAAACCATGTGCAGAGACATGGCTCTGAGTTCGGCTTTCCTGTCTGCTTGAAGAAGGGCTATCGTAGTTCCTTTTTAATGCCTTTTCAGCTCACTCTGTTCATTCTCGAGACCTGGTGCAATTATATCAATCAAGCAATCAAGAACGCTATCTTACTATTCATGCAAAAACATATACTTTCATAGCCCAGGTTAAGAAGAAAATGCTATCTTTCTATCTTGGTGGAAAGCAAAAGTACTTCTCTGTTAGACTAGGAGATCAACTTTATCCATGCTGATGTATTGCTTCCCCCCAAAAGGGTTGCCTGTTTCACTCTCCTGTCTTCTATTCCCAGTTTGTGGACACAGCTTTTCTGTAATTTTGATTTGGCTTTTTAAAGCTGCTTTTTTTTTTTTTTCCCTAAAACAGAAAAGAAATTAGAAATGAAACAGCTTGTTTTACAGAAGAGATCTGGAATGTGAAGTGTGATGTTAGCTGTGTTGTAAGTAAGGAGGATTCAGGGCTTCTGTTTATTTCAGTTGAATATATTCATGGCTTCTGACAGAGGGATGCTAGTTGTTGATACTGACAAGCATCAGAGTAGTGGATACTTGTGAAAATCGTGGCCTAAGCCAGTTTTCGGAAGTTGCTCAGTAATTCTGTGGTAGAGCAATAGAAAAGAAAATAGTTCTCTTTCCTAGTTCACTATTCTATGAATAAATCTTTTTTTTTTCATTAATTTGTATCTGAAGACAAGGATACACTAGATTGCTTCAGTCGTGCAAGGATTAAAGCTGCATAATTATTTCCATATTAGTTTTGTGATACAGATTATGAGTATTTTACTTGGGGGGTGGAAAGGTCCTAAAGAATCTAATAAATTTGTGTGGCAAAGATGTAATCTATAATTCTTTGTGTTGTAACTTGTAATTCTGTTTTACTTATGCTTATTTCCAACAGCAATTACAATATGCTTCAGAGGTGAAGAGCAAGACTGTTCAGTTCATGAATTTAAGAAATGTAGGAACTCTGAATGACACAAGGTAAATTTTATTTTGGGAAATTCATATGAAAAGATCATCTCTGCATGTTAGAATACTTTCTAGACATGGTCAGACTGTCAAACTAATGTGATGATGTGATGAAGGAAAAGTACAGTTTTAGCAAAAAGCATTTGGGGTGAATTTGGGAGGTCACTTATCAAATGATTCATGTACCTAAATGTAGGTGTCTAGCACCGTTTCACATATATCAGGGTACAAGAAATTCCTGCTTACGCAGAGAGGAGTTGACACAACGCCTGCCAGAGACTTCTCCCCTTCTGATGCAGCAGCTGGAGGCCCAGTGAAGGGTTGTGCAGATGTCTTACCATTAAGTACTCGAATGGCACCCTGAACCAGAACATGGATCCTGCCTAATCCTAAGGCTTCCCGTTCTCCAGGGGCGTTTCTGTGGTGTCCCTCACATAAGTGCCATAGAGTGTATTTCAGTAACTGGCTAGCAAGAAACTTTTTGTTAAAAACTATGTTCTTTGTCATCAGTTGACAGATGCTGAGTCGTCATAGTTCATAGTAACTGTTGTATTGCCATACCCATTAGCAAAAACTGGAATGATTTCATTGATTTGTCTGTTGCAAGAGATACCCACCTACATACTCAGAAGATGACATTGATACAGATGAAAAAACTTTTGTGATTTAATTTTATTTGGTTAATTAAACTGAGGTAGACTTTATTCCCAGTAACTTTTTCTATTTATTTAAATACAGTAACAGAAGCAGTCTCACAAGTGCTGTAAGCCTTACGTAAAGCCTACAAGGGTGCTTTGAGACTCTCTGAAGAAGGTATTTGTATGTGTTAGTTCATAAGCACACTTTAAATAACATCTAATTACCGAGGTGTGTCAGTAATTCCAGTTGACTAGTCAAATGCTGTACATAGACATGGCATGTGATATTGATGTTTCTAAGCAGCTCATAGCTACAGTGAGTTTCTTAAGAGTCAGTTGATGTGGGCTTCTAAGCAGCAGATGATTGTATTTGTAGAGTTCAAAACTAAGTCTTGCACAAAGTCCTTTTATGAGAATTATTTTGAAATATGATACCTAACTCTACCTGCTTAGTACACAGGGGTCACTGTATCTAAGGAAAGAAGTACATGTTCCTCAGCTAAGAGATCTCTACTACCAAAATTTCAAAATTCCACCTCTATTTGTAAGGTGGATTGTTACCTACATTACCTTAAGAAGGACTGCTTGTTTTATATGATAGTTTCATAGTTACCGTTTCCTCGAAGGTCATGGTCTTGGTGTGTTTTTTTTATAGCAAAAATACAGTCTTCCATGTTTTTCTCTTCATTATGGGCCTGTTTGTAATTTGTAGCTCTTTAGATGAGACCACTTACGAAAAACTGGCTGAAGAAACACTGGACTCCTTAGCAGATTTCTTTGAGGACCTGACTGATAAGCCTTTTACCCCAGAAGATTATGATGTCTCTTTAGGGGTATGTTTTAAATATTCTACTGCCACTGTAGTTCTCATAGATTTTTTTTTTTTTCTTTGAAGGAGAATTTTAAATTAGTTGCCTTTGGTTCAACACTTAAAATACAAAGAGTTTTTACAGCTTTATTGTGAAAATATGCCTGTTTATACTGATGGAACAGCTATTCTGGTAAAAAGCTTTGAAGCTTTTTAATTTGAAGATTTTAAATGTTTAGTGTATAGAGAAAGACATAATACAGAATAATAAATGAGTACAAGAGGACACAGAAACTGGTTTCTAATTTCAGAGTGGTCTGTAAATTTTTCTAAACCCTCTGGCATTAGCAGTCTCTTCCCTCACGGTGAATACTAGGAGAGGCCTATGTGGCATAGTACATGTATGTACGTCACATGTAACTGGTAGAGCAGTTTCTTTGATTGCCCTGAATACTGAGAAGCACCATTTGTCTTGGTCAGGTAGAGAATGTTTGTCCTGGCTTTACTGATGACAGGCTGTAGTGGAGAGAAGCAACAAGAGGATGTGGTGTTTGGAAAAGTGGGAGCAGAACATTCATGCGGAGAAGGCTACTGTCACAGGAAACGTTAAGTGGCTGCTAGCCTGTTAATTGGAGCCTGCAGGAGTAAGTCAGCCACTCAGATTCTTTAACAGGAGTGACAGATTCAGATTAAAAATATCCATTCTATTTCTATAAGGAATTTATTAGTTTTGTATACAGTTACTGAAGTGGTTCGTACGTTACAGCCCTCTCTACATGAGATGGAGGAGAGTGCAGTGTCTCCCCACACTGCTGCCTGCAACACAGGTCTTTCACTACTGCTTGGTTTTTGAGGTCACATAACCTCTGCTCCCTCCACATGTCTTACCACAAGGAGGTTGCTTTGTGCTAGCCCTGTCAGTTAAGGTTTTATGCTCAGGGACAATGAGGCAGATGGTTTGGGTTGTATTGTGCCAAAAAAAAAGGAAGTAAAAATCAAAACCCTGTAGTTTTCGGACTTGCTCCTGTGTAACTTTGCCATCATAATGTTCATTCTTTGTTTCTTATAGCTGGGATAGAAAATAACTTACTGTTAGTAGGAGTCTGCAGTTGCCCTTACCAAATACTATATGTTGCTTTAATTAAGTGTGTAGTTAATGTCACAGATAATTGCTTTTCACCAAAAAAGCAAAGACTTGTTTAACCTTAGCTATTCAGTATGTTTTAGCATATCAGTGCCTATTAACCGGGTTTAAAGATCTTAGGACAAAATTTAGTAAAAATATCATAATTTACCTCTTTAATATTCTTAGATACTTCATTACACGAAGTTGATGAGGCACTTTCTGTCAGAATTTTATCTCCAGTGGATCGTGTTTGACATTGACTCATTGTGAGGCTTGAAAAGTCATTATTTTTATCTCCGTGTTAATTTTTACCAGTGCTCCTTTGTTGCATAGACTGTGTGATGACATGATGACACTTTGTCCTTTCTGTTAAGAGCGATAGGTTAAATAGTCCCAAGTTTACCCGCGCCAATGCCAAACAGACAAGGCTCGTGCCACTCCGAGCCACGAGGTGGCGAACGTGATACAGGTCTGTTGTGCCTGTGACTCACGCACTTCATTTCTTCACCCAATTTTTATCTTCGTGTCCAGGGGAAAAAAAAAAAAAAAATCTCTTTTGAAGAATATTCTTGTTACCAAGAGCTAACAAACATTCATCCAGTAGTACAAAAGACAGTGCAGTAGTATTCCTTGAAATGTGATAGAAACATCTTGCAATTTAAGTTCTTAAAAACTCAAGTTGTATTTTCTAGTGTTTCAAACTTATTGCAAAATGTATGAGAGAACATTTTAAACACACCATTAGAAGTTAACCTTTATTTAATTTGCAATGGCAGAGCAACAGCATTCTCCAACAGCTGACACACAATGTAAGCAATAGTATAAATGTCTTGTTAACTCTTTGGAAACCTGGCTGCTATAGTGTTTCTATAGCATACGGCATAACATCATGGTGAATGCTTAAAATGGCACTAGAGAGCACCATAGAAGGATAGTGGAACCTTTGTGTTGCTCTTCAGGCCTAATCCCCCAATTTGCTCTTATTCTGCTGTATCTCTACAGATCTGAGGCCGCTAAGATACAGGGAAGTTTGAGTTCTGACAATTGAGAGAAGTAGCTTGTTCTTGTCCTTCTTTTCACTAAGCTAATACTCAATTAGTGTAACTGGCAGGACAACCTGGTGGCAATATTAATGAGGGTAGCCTTTTCTTTTTATTTTATTGATCATAGATGTAAATCACTTATCAAGCACAGAAACAGCATGGAAACTAAGGTAAAAAAATCAGACCTTGAGAGTATTATTTCATAGCAGATTATCCTTGAGATATGTCAGAAACCAGTAACACTGAGTTATTTTGTAGGGGGAGGGAAGCTCTAAGCTGAGTAAGTTTGCTGGTAGTAGGTACTCAAAAGTTACTGTTTTCCCCACGGTAACTGTATATACATAGCAAATAACCCTAGCAATGATAGTAGCTCTAGTGATATCTTCTGACTAAAGCATGAAAAGTGTCCTTTAAAGAAGCTTTGTTGTGCTGTGAGGCGTGAAGTATTTGAGAAACTGCAGCTTAAATGTGATTAACCTATTACCTGAATTATTAAATGGCATTCTGTAGAGATACCCTTTTTAATTAGCATAATTCACATCTTCTCCTTTACTTAACTCTAGTCCAAGCAGTGTTGTTCTTTTAAAGTTAGGGCAGAAATATTTTTGTCAGAGCGACATATGCTTTTCAGATGCACTTGTGAAAATGTCAGAGAATTGTGAATCATGTTGTCAGGAGGAAATGTGAGTAAGAAAGACAAAATAAATGCTCAGTAGGATAGTAGTCTATAGCTGGCATAATTAAAACAAACCAGACCTCATGGAGTTTAGAAGTGGAACATTTTTGAAGTATGATTCAGGATCTAGGCACATCAGAATTACTGGAGAAAGAATCCTGTTTATTCCTTAGGAAACTATTACAGTTTCTTAAGAAAAGTTAGGTAAAATCGCATGGCTCAGGAAGCTAGCAATGACAGATAATGACAGATTCTTGACTCTGAAGCACACTAGTTCTGCATTACTGATTAATAAAAAATGTTGTTATTGGATAATGTTTTAATCGTTGCAAAATGAACTAGCAGCCCTTTCAAGATGACAGGTCAAAGCTTGAGAGTGTTGTTTAAGTAGTGCCGCTGTGAATGGTGCAAATGCACTAAATCTGACCAGGAGGTTTAAAGTCTAAGTCAGATTCAAAGATAGGTGGCTTGTATTAGGTATTAATACAAGTTTTTGATATCTAGTGATCATTCTTCCAAGCCCCTGCTTTTTGGGGAAATTGCTGGGAATATGATACTGGTATGTAAGTTTCTGTTTATCCACTGCAAATGATATAATTCTTGTCAAGTAACAGGATGCAAATTTTTAACTTCTCACTTACTTTCTTTGTGTTTTAAGAGTGGAGTTCTAACAGTTAAATTAGGTGGAGACATGGGAACGTATGTAATCAATAAGCAAACACCGAACCGGCAGATTTGGCTGTCCTCACCCACTAGGTAAGTTATGTGTAAGTTATGTAATGTCTGCAGGCTGGGTGGAAATGTACTTCACCTGTTTTATAGCACGGCACGGACTATGTAATATCCTTTTCAGAAGTAGCCCTTTTCCTCAGTATATCCTCAAAACATGATACAATCTAAATGTTCGATAGTAATTTGTTACAGAGATTTGAGGCACGGTGCAGTATGCTGGCACGACATACACTAAATTAATCCAGGAAATGTGTAATACAGAATTTTCATACCCTGTTCTGGTCCAAAACTACCATCTACAGGAATTAGCCAACTCAGAAAAAAATAAATAGCCATGATTAAAAGAAACAAACCAAACCAAAACAAAGCTTCTGTTGAAAAAAGAGTGATGATGATGTTATGATCTAAACCTCTCTTTGTATTTAAACAGGGTGGCTCCTTCCCCTTTAAGCTTGTGGGATTTCCTGCCTTATATGTTTATGTGCTCTCCCACTGGTTGTTTTTGTCAAGCATCTGCACTTCATGGGAGCCTTGGCTGGCTGTTCCCTCTGCCTTTTCTAATGCTGTGTTTTGATCCATTCCAGGTTTTCTGGTTGGTTTCAGCAGGGAGGGCAGCCAGATATGTGGGAAAATGCTGTAGCTGTCTCCCCACCAAAACCTGTGTTCTCTGCCACTGTCCTGGGGAAAGAGCTGAGGGAGAGCGGGTCCGTGTCGGAGTGTTCCTGGTGAAGGAGCCAGCTAGCTGGAAAGTATGAGCACGGTCCCAGTGGCTGTGCCTGGCCTACCTCTTGAGCACTGTTCAGAAAGAATGCATCCATTGCAAGCCAGGGAATGGTTTTGCAGTAGTAGAATTCTGTAGCAGGGTTTGTGTTGGGGGAAAAAAAAGGAAAAAAACCACAGTGGAATTTAAGATTTTAAGAGAAACAATTTTAAAAGACATAAAATTTACCTAAAGAAAATTCTAACTAACTGCTTCAGTGTTCTTATGTATTGGCTGGTGAACAGCATACTAGGCTAGTAATTTTTTTTTATCTACTAACTGCTCTCCTACCCCAGGATCCTTTTATTAATTAAGTAATTTATTTAACAGATACATGACTTGCTAAAACACAGGTCTAGCAAGCTAACAAACCTTTTTGTTTAGACAGGTGCTGGCTGTGTGTCAGAATTCATTCATTCCATGTATTTTGCAACAAGCATAATTTCCGAACCTTGATTCTGCTTAAGATGACTATAATACTTTTGTGTCACTGACATAAAGTTTTCATCTGTTTATGAAAACCAAAATGCAGAGAATCCGTATCTATTTGGAGCCAACTCTAGTTGATCTAAGACATAACATGCTCCAGAATACACAAGGAAAGAGATAAAAGTGAAAATTCTCTGACGGTATTTTTCATCATCTGTGATGAAAAATGGTTCCCCTACAAACAGTAAGTTTTGTGTTTCCTGAGCTGCTATTATGGTAAACAGTGGTATTTCCTGAAATACGATGATGCATGTTCACTGACTTCCTGACTTCTGAAAAGCAGCTCCAGTGAACGCTATACGATCTGGAATGACGTACTTCTTCAGGGCAGTATGCTAGGAAGTGAAAGAAGCAAATGCTACTTGCATTGAATGTTGTATTTGTGGAATTTGTACAGAAAATGTAGAATTTTCAGTCTTTAAGAACATATCCCGAGGGAGACAAATTCTTAAGATGTGAGAGAGAGAGACATTTTTTTGAATTTTTTTGACGACCCGTTTGCTACTGTGCATCTACACACCAAAGTGAACTTAAGCTCATGTTTGTAAAGCTTTACTTAGTTGACAATTTAAATAAAGGGGTGGGTGCAACCTGCCAGCAGTGTGATTGCAATAATTTCATGTAGCTTCTTTGCCTGAAAAGACTTTTCAACCTTACGTAGCATCTCTTAATAGTAGCTTAATGTGATATTTTAATTCTTCTCTTTTGCTGCTTGTAAAATTTATGCACACTTTCCATGAGAAATATATTTAATTTGTATTTTACTTTATAGGTATTTTATAGAATTCACAAGATCCTTGTTTACATTATTAATTTAAATGGAAAAATATCACATTTGTACAGGATTTTGGAGATTCGGAGAACTAAGGCAGTGATTCATATGCTAAATGTATTGCTGATATTTACTATGTAGCATTTAAAACCAGCTCAAGTAATTTGTGTGTTTCTTTGTCATTGGTGATTAAATGGCCTGTCTTAGCCTGATTTTCATGAATGGCTGCATCCCATTCTGTCATTCTCTAGGTGCGGGATGGGATAAACAAATGCTTGTGGTGCAAAGACAAGGGACTGAGAAATGCATAGTAAAGACACTGGGGCATGTAATGTCGATTCCAAATAGTTACCAGTTCACATACAGCAAGTGAGGGTTCAGTGGAAGTGACTTTGATTAGTGTTTGCATTTGTGGCTTCCCATAGTTTTAGTGGTTGGAAAGTTCCTCGTTTGAATGTTGTGAGTAATTCAGGATATTCAAGGTTCAGGTTAGTGTTTATGTTTGTAGAGAACCTGCAGATTGCTCTTGTGTATATATAGGATAGTCTGTTTTCTAGCAGACCTTGTGTGTGGATTGTCTGAATTCCAAAGCATTTTGTGCTCCAAGTTCAAGAATAAAATTGATGGTTTGTCTGTTTATCCCAGACGACCATTTCATTCCTTTCTCTTTCCTTAGTTCCTCTAGCTGGCATGAACAGTAGCAAGTGCCTTTCAGTCATTCTCCTGTTTCAGATGAGAATTGGGTGGATAGAAAGGTCTGGAATAGAACCTGGGTGTTCAGGTTTCTTTCTTCATACTTAATGGAGGCCTGAAGAATCAAGCCAACAACTACACAATAGCACAGAGGAAAAGAGCATTTTAAATAGAAATCTCCCACATGCCAGTATACTTGCTTTCAGCTGGTAAATTCTTTTGTTGCACCTAAAAAGCAAGTGAGAATGATGACCTGTGTTCTGCTGTGCTTAGAATATCTGCACATGACGCTGTAAGAACTAATCAATACCGTTAATTCAGCATTATAAAAATATCCCTTGTAATATTTGTGTCAAAGAAAATAACAGGGGTGAGGGAAGAAGGGGGTAAGGGAACAAACTGGGGAAGTCAGTGCCAAAAGCAAGAAGGGGAAGGAGCTCGTGTCCACTGGGAGCGACTGATATATCTTGTCACCTTTCAGATATATCTGTTGGATGGCTTGGCAGTTCCTGGCAGATCTGGCCTTTTCTGCTCCACTTCCCCAGACTGCCCACCACTCCTCCTCCACGCTGTCTGTTCCTTTTCCTGGGCGCTCTCTGGGGTACATGAAAAACACAGGCTCCCAGCAGCTCCCCACGAATAATCTGTGCTCACACAGTGTGTGTTTTGTTTTCTAGCGGGCCCAAGCGCTACGACTGGACTGGACGGAACTGGGTGTATTCTCATGACAGAGTATCCCTTCATGAACTACTATCAAAAGAATTTTCAACAGCGTTAAAAACTAAATTGGATTTGTCCTGCTTAATATATTCTGGGAAAGAAGATACTTGATGATATGCTACCTCGTGGAAGTTTAAAGACTTTAACCACAAGCCAAGCCCTTCCTTGCTTTCTGAAGTACCTGAGCTTAATTCTGTTGTTTTTCTAGACTTCAGTATGTTGTGCAACAAAAATGAAAATAATATATTTTTCTCTAGTGCTCAGTCTTTGGGTTTCTGTGTCACTGCTTGAATCGGTGTCCGTGTAGCACAGGTACTTGCGTTCGCCCTTCCTGTTCCCACATTTCTTCCTTCCTTGCTGCAGAAGTCAGTCGTGGATTCTTGCTGTCTGTAGTCTTGTTTGGGTGTAACGATTGACCCACCTGGTGGCTTCTGACCAGCGCACAAACGCTGAGCTCCTTTTGATGAGACATTCATGCAAACCAAGAAATGCCTGTGAATCGCGTGGACGTAAGTTGTGGTACTGCGAGTGCATTGCATTAAAATTTGTGGCTATTGCAAGTGAATAATGCATCACAGTCAAATAGAACACGTTGTAAATAAAATGACTGTGGCAGGTAGAATCTTTTTGTTTTGTGCAATGCACATAATAAGAGTCTTTCTCTCAGTATTGCAGAACTTGCTTTTTTCTCCATATTCTAAATTCTAGAATTCTGTTTTCTTTCACATTAAGATATTTTTTTTTGAGCTAAACTTTAAGTTACTTAAGAGGCCTGTATGGCTGTAAGCATCATATGGAACTGGGAGGCTTGTATGTGATGTTTAAGCTGTGCAGCAGTATCTTTGCAAACATTTCATTCTATTACTATGGATTTCTTTTTCTGTTCCCTTTCGTTCTTCAAAGGGTAAAAGTACATAATTTATTGACTTTTTTTTCAGTTGAGCAAAATTAATATCCTCTCATGGTAGCAAAAAATTGCACTAATTTTATTCTGCTGCATTTCTTAAGTAAGTGGGCTTAGATTATCTTTTTTATCACCATGATACAATAAGGTTGGCCTTAGTACTGTGCTCATGCAGAAACTTTTGTCTTTTTGCTTCTTAGGATTTGGTATGGTACTTAGGCTGATGCAGCTGTCTTTTCAGGCTGTTAAAAAAAGAAAATGAAATAAATTATATACTCTGGATCTTAAACCAAAAAGCTTTAAAAGAAATAATGATCTGCAAGAAGAACACTTCGGCACTTGCACTGTTGTATTACTACCACTGGTGTTTCTTAATTGGCTATAAAATGGGAGCACAAAGTTATTGACTAATTCTTGAGGAAACAGCTCTTCTAGGTGGTTTATCAATGTATGAAAACATAGACAGTGCAAACTGTTTTTCTTCTTGGTTCCTCTGACATTTGTGGTTAGCTTGGCATGATTCTCTTGCTAGCTAGAATTATTACAGATGTGATTAATTTTGTGATTTAAAAACAATAGCTATATAGTATTGTTGCCCAGTATCTGCATCTAAAGTACCAGCATTGTTACCTGCTGTTTCCCACCCTGAAAGAGTAACGTTACACTGGAAGCTGCTTTTGGTTAATTGTGCACACTTTTTGCATGTTTATCAATCAAAAAATATTCAGTGACTGAAATTTCAACTCTACTGGATGAGGTAAATACAATGACTACGAACTCTCATGAGTACAAGAGTAAAAGATGTTTTTTTTCTTTAACAAAGGAAAGCTAAAAATAGAACATCTTTTACTGTTTTGAATTTAGAACACTGAAAATAATTTACAGCATATGGAAAATTATAGTATTTAGCTCAATTTCCTAGTAGTTCAAGTAGCTACTTAAACACATTTGTATAGATGTTAAATGACTTAATATTTAAATCAAGGATACTTACTCCTGGTTCTTCCTTTGCCTGATCACACACAGCTTGTGTAATTATTTTTCTGACTGACTTTTCCAAAAATTATTTTCTTAAGTAGTTTGCATGCAGCATATTCGCTAACGTGCACGTGGTTCACGTTCAGAGGTTCACTCTCCCTTCTCTTGCATGTGGTGCAAACGTTTGTACCGAGTTGCCTGTGGAATTCTTCATTCATTATGTAAAGGTGTGATTTCAGGCCATGGTGATAAAGCTAAAGACTGCAGACATGCGTGTTGAGTTGTGTTCCTTAAAACACTTACTGGAAAGACTCTGTTCAAAATTTGGCCAATCGGGGTGGATTTTATAAGAGCAGTTCAGTTTTCACGTTTGACGTGCCTTGCCCTTTACCCATAATGCTACTGCTATTTACACAGTTTCCTGGTTTTAGGTATCTTGAGTAACAAATGGTTTCAGTCTTACTGGCGAAGATAAGGAGCGTCAGTGAGTTGGAATGACTTTTATCTGGGTGTACAAAATGAATCATAGGACATGACTCATTTTCTTGCCCTAGTACATACATTGAATTCTAAGTAAGGGCAAGGAGACTCCATCAGCCACCGCACTCGTACGGCGGAGGCACAGGACAAGCTCTGATCCTAATGTCATATGACTTTGCATACTGTCCCCAAACAAACAACTCCTCCCTGCTGCCTTTTTTCACTTCCGTAACTCACTGGAATAAGCAGATTGTTCTGTGGTTACACACCTGGCATCCTGTCAATAGTTCCTTGCTCTTCACCTCTCCCAAAAGAACTGGCTGAAGGAAACCCCTTTGATAAACACCAGGGACAGTGAGTACCGATGAGAACCATTGTGTCACTGGCGGCGTTTATCACGCAGGACAGTTGCTCTGTCTTCAGTGGAGGAAAACACACAGAGTACTTCTGGGAGAGGATTATTATCATTTGTAGCTGTGCTGGATGGTCAGACTTGGCAGAGAGAGCGGTGTGTGTTGGGTGTTTTTAGGCACGCCAGAGTTTTCACCAGCTAATCGCTCGTTCTGATGATGGCCTACAGTCTGAAAGCCCTAGCACGTCTAACCTTGCTAAAATCCATTGTTTCCTGTGTGCCAGAGAGTTCTTTGGAAGTCCTGACTGATTCACGTGGTCAGGCTAGGCTTACAGCAGGCTGTGTTGGCCACAAAACACTGCCTTTGTTTGACAGGGGTTGCGCGCCTAAATGCTTGTCTGGTACCTGTTCGCTCATTTTCCTTTCCTTGTGATAGTTTTCCTCTTCCCTGCAAGACTGTTCCATGTGATTAAAATCACCGGGTCTTGTTTCTTTAAAATTCCCCAAGTCTTTTAGCAGCTTCAGTGAATGGGATAAAGACCCGTCCTGAAGAGGTGGTAGCCGAATAAGGGAGGGGGGATTAGCAGGGAGGTTTGTGTTTGATTACTTTCAGCTTGTGGTTAATGGTTGAACTCTGTGATTGTGCTCACCAGCTCTGGAATGTGTGGGAGTCCCGAGAAGGAAGGCAGAGGCTCGCCAGAATACCTGGAAGAACATTCAAAATAGAAAAGGAAGCATGGGAGGGGCAGAAGCAAAGGCTATCAGGAAGAGATTAACTTTGCCCAACGGCTGATGTCGTTGGCAGGGCAAGGAAAGGCTGGGGGCAGGCCGCATCATGTTGCAGCCCCTCAGGGGGTGGTGTTTTAAATTTACCGCACACCACTAGCTGTAGCTGTAACAAATCGAACACCTTGCAGTCCGTTTTGCTGCTGAGATTTATTTTATCTTACTTAACTGCTGTTTAAAGGTAAGGAAAACTTGTTTGGAGTTGCATCCCCCTCTGTCCCAAATTGTCTTTTGTGTAAATTGTACTGTTGGCAGTCCCAGAACAGGGACGAGATTCATGAGCTCTCCCAAAGGAGATGGCCAGCAGAGGCTGTTTCACTGGGGGTAGAATAAACAGAGCTATGAACAAGTAAGAAAGTGTTTGTTGTTTTGTTTTTTTTTTAAAACTGTTATTAATTACAAACTTCTTTTTGGAATTCAGGTTAAGGAAAGACAGTCAAGTTCAGATAAGGAAACAATAGATGCTTAAAACAAGCCATATAGTGTTGTTGCCCTCTGCAATTTGCTGAATTAAAAATTGCTTGTGTTGTGGTAATTATGCTAAGTATTACAGTATTACAATGAGTAATTTTGTAAGGGTTGTTAGTTTCCAGATGTAGACTCTTCTCCTAACCATTGATATTCTCCACTGTTATACTGAAAAAAAAAAAAAGACCAGGAACACATGTCAATAGTATTACTCTTCTTCACAGCATGTTAGAACCGTTAACCGAGCATCATAGCGCCACTATAACAAAAGTAAAAGGAGAATATTCAGAGAGCTAACAGATGAAGTTTTTAAACATCCATTAAGGAAACAGACACCCAGCACGGTGTAAACCAAATAATCTGACGCATACCTGGAAGTGAGACTAAACTTCCACTCCTCCTGCCTTGATTCTGCCCAGATGCAATAGTGTTTCGTGTTCTGATCGCTGAGCCTGTCTGTAGCTGACAGAAGACCTCACGTTACTCAAATCAGTCGGGTCTTTTGGTCGGTGTTGCTGTTTGGGCCTTTTAGGCTGCAACGGTCCCTCGAAAAGTACTGTAGGCACACGAGTGTTAATTATTAACTGCAGCTACGAGCAGCTTTTTTTCAGCAGGTCTGTGTGCAGTTCCGTATTTGCCGTCAATAAAATGGGCTCTTTCAGTGCCTCCTTCCAAAGTCCAGCGCCTTCAGGAGGAACAACACTGTTTGCCTTCTCTGTCTTGGTTTCTGCGTGAGGCACACTGCACGAACAGCATCTGCGCCCAGGGAAGGCAGAAAGGAGCCAATCTGACCTGGGCAGGCGGAGGGAATCCGGAGTATTTAGCATCTGTTGAGAAGAATCATCTGCCCTTTCTCACCGGCAGCTCGCAGACAACTTGTGAGTAGATTTTGTTTCACGAGGGCCTGATGGTTCGAGGGGGGGGGGGGGGGGAGGAAAAAAGCCTTATTTAACGCCTAATTTTAGAGGGGCTGGGATGGGGTTTAACCTCCCGCCCAGGAGATAAGGAATTCCTGGTGACACGGGGCGCTTTGCAATGCGGGAGAAACACGACTCCCAGGAATCCCGTCGGGGCTGTTCGGCCTTTGCCCGTCTCATCGGGGCGGCGGGACATCCGTGGTGCCGGGAAGCCGATACCTGTGGAATGCCGGCCTGACGCGCCGTCCCTTCCCTCTCGGCGAGTGGAGGTTTTTGGGGACAGCGTGGGTAGGGTCTCGCAGAGGGAGCCTGGCCACGGCGCGGCTCTGCCTCCCGCCCCTCGGGGGTGTCCCAGTGCTCCCAGAGCACACCAGTACAGCCCAGCCGGGCGGCCGCGGCTCTGCTGGGATGAAAGGCCGGGGGGCAGCGGGTTCCCAGGCACAGGTGGAAGGCTGCGCCGCGGGGTCCAGAGCTCTGCCGGCTACACAACCTCGGGCGGGCAATAATCCTCAATTCCCTCGAAGTAAAGGGGAAAAAACGGCGCGAACGCGGGGCCTGGTGACAGCGCGCACCGGGGGCACCGCAGCCGGGCTCCCCGCATGGGGCGGGGGGGGCAGCGCCGGTTCCCCCCCCCCCACCTCCCGGGAGACGGGACGGGCTGAGAAAAGCCGGGGGCCGGGGCGGCCCCGCCGCGGTGACTCAGCGGCGCGGAGTAACCGGGCTGCGACCGGTATTTCCTGTTCCCCCGCCCGCCACCGTGTGAGCGTGTGAGCGTGTGTGTGTGTGTGTGTGTGTGTGGGCCGGGGGGAGCGGGGCGAAGTCACCCCTGAAGGTGGGGGCGGCAGCAGCCGCTGGGGCCGCCGCTGCTGTGAGAGGGAGGAGGGGGAGCCCTGCCCGCCCCCCGCTCCGTCCATCCCCTCCCTCCCTCCGCCGCCCCACCTGGGGGCGAGGCCGGCACCTGCGG
>NW_015090931.1:1278374-1282269 GCF_001431845.1 Calidris pugnax
CTGGGGCGAGCCGGCCGCGGGCCGGGGATCGGCTTTTCCCTAACGGGATTAAGCGGCTCTCGGTGACTTTTTCGGCGCTAAGCACTTTGCGGGAGAGCGCGATACGACGTGGGAAGCGGGGGAGATGCCACCGGTGAACCGGGGACTTGTTTACCCGCTTTTCCTTCCCCCCGTGGGAGAGGCGGGTCGCCCGGCGGCGGGGGGTTTCGGGCCGCCTTTGTTTCAGGGCAGAACTCCTGACATCTTTATGTTGGCACATCCCGAGTGGATTCCAGCCGTGCCTCGGGCTCTGGCTAACTGGGTCAGGGGAAGTTTCGAGTTAACAGAGAACTGTAAAACAAAGGAACAGGCAGTTCCAGGAGCCAGAGGCTCGATTGCCTTTTAAAGTGCCTTGGCATCGGCCTTGTTTGTGGCGCTGGAGCCCAGGTACCTTGGATCCGCACCCTGGAGCGTCAGGGTTGAGCTGCCAGCGGCCTGTGCTTGCTGTGCGAGACTGCTCTGCCCTCACCTTCCCCCTGCTCGAAACCCGTTTCCTCTGTGTATTTTTCCAAGATGAGGAAAGTCCGCCCTGTCTGAACGCGCTTGGGTGAAAGCCCTGCGCTCTTCTTTCACATGGGTTATCTGAAAACTTCCCGTAGCTCCAGCGTTGCTCTCTAACGGCTACTCGCTTAGAACAGTTGGAATCTCTGAATAATCTGCTCCTTGGCTTCCCTTGCTGAGCTGGTGTCGGATCCCAACAGCCAGGATGGTATCTGAAAGCTCTCAGCCCCCACCGCCGCGTTCCAGCAGAGGCCACCAGAAGGCTGCGCTGCTTTAACCTTTGGATGTTGTAATCATCAAAGCAATATGGTTTGAAACAAATTAAAGTGATTTAGCTTTTCTTTCGCTCTGCAAGATTTTATTGTAAAGGTTTAGGACTCTAATTCAGAGAAAAGAAAATGAAAACAAACGTGTGCAATGACTGATAAAATCATGTCTTTTGTTTCTGGAGCATTTCTAAGGGTCCATCTGTAAGCAATGACCCTTGTCAGAATCCCTGAGAGGTACTGGAAAGCACGGGAAGTTTGCTTGCTTCAATTAATATTCATTGATAGCTCATCAGGCCGCTTGAAGAGACTTGGAAATGCTTTGCATGTAGTAAGCACACGTGTGCCATTCGAACATGGTCAGTAAGACTTATATTTAGTGTAACCTACTGCTTATGAGGGCTTTCATCAGGCTTCTGAGGAACCTTTCTGCATGTAATTGACTTTTAGGCAAGTTTACTGTTGTAATTGCTTCCAGACTGTTATATGCAAACATCTTCTCATGCCCTGCACATGGCATTCAAGTAGCGGTAGCAGCTCCTCTTCCTTCTGCCCAGGGAAGGGACCGTGGATTGGAGAAGTGGCGTCAAACTGCTGCTGCTTTTTGCCTTGCCCTGTATCACAGTATCAGTCACTGCAACTGTGCTTACTGCCCCTACGTTGGGGTTTTGTGAGACTAAAGATGAGTATTGCGAATTATGCAGCATGGGGTTAGGATGATCCCAATACTTTGCATGAACTATAATCTCAACAGAGCTCTTCAGAATGAAGCATCAAAGTAATTAAGTGTCTGATACTTTTTTGATTGCTTAATCCTCCCTTTCCTGGTTCAGTGTCTTCTAAGGACAACCAGGAAATCTTTCTTAGTGATTAAAATAATGTTTAAGCACTGACATGGTTCACAAAATGGGATGTGTTGTACCTTTATAAAACCTAGATGCTTAAAAGCTTCAGAAAAGTTCCTGGATCATAGTAATCCTCAACTGGGGACTGGCCTAATATCCCAGGACTACTTCAAAGCTGCTTTTAACTTGGAGCAAATTTAGATGATAGCATTTGTCTGTGTGTGTTTTAACAGTTACCAACATTGTCTGTCGCCAGAACTTCCGTGTAGGGTAAAGGAAATCTCTTGTTACAAGACTGTTCTGTCTTAACTGCTGAAATAACAGTATTTACCTTCTCAAGGACAGCGTAACTTTTGTCATGGCCTGGCTGCACCAGTTTTGTCCTATTGTAGTAATCCTGGAACCAGCCATTCTAAGAACAAGGGAGGGAAAGCGCTGACATGGCGTATAGCTACGGTTTGGTGAGGTTAAAGATTTTTCAAGTCTGGCTATTTTCAAACAGATCTGAAAATGCTCACTGGTCAGAAAAAATGAATTTATTAAATCTGACAGTTGATCCTTGACATCAGATGCATAAAGCCTGTGGATCTTAATCCCAAATTGCAGTGAATTTCTGTGAACTTTAGAAGAGCTCCTAAAAAATGAGGCAATCTATACTCAAAACAAACATTTACGGCAATAAGGATATAGGGCATAATTTTTAGGCCTGTCTTCTTACGTATGGACCTTGCAGTAGTGAAGAGTGTTTGCAAATGGTGAGTTACAAAGATGAAGTACGACTGGCTTTGTGTGGCTGTGCTGACACACGCACACCAGTGCACACCGTCTTCACAGTTAAAGGCTTAGTTCCAGTCCCGTGACTGAGTTGCTCTATGTTGTTTGGGAATCCCCAGAGAATTGCTCGGGCTTAATTTCTGCACAGATTTCTCTCCCAGTTGCTTTTGTCAAAATAGAGCTGTTCAACCACAGGGTGCTTTTTATTGATTATTTTTGTACTCTTCCTCAGGAAGAGCAGTACTGGTTTAGACCCTTATGTCTACTCCCTTGTAAGGTGTTTACTTCTCCTCAGAGTCTTTGGTGCCTTCTGTTGCCCTTTAATGGCCTTTTTACCAGTATTAGGCCTGCATTTAACAATAGAGGGCCGAGAGGTTTTTTCACTTAAATATTACATAACTAACACAGGTACTGACTGCAGTATGGGAATCAAACAGCTTCATGCAGCAGTGAAGACCATTCCAGGTCATGTCACGACTTAAAACTATTAATGTTTGGGTTCTTTTTCAGTTGTTTTGTTATTGTTGGTTTTTGTTTTCTTTTAAAACAGGTAATTGCTTTTTGAAAGTGCATGTTGCTGGGGAATATTGTAGATTTCTGTTTCAAATGAGAATGCAGACTGTGGCAATTCCTTTCTGCCCTGCATTAGATGACCCTTGCAGTTGTGAATATATTTAGGCTGTTTATGGCCCAAGCCCAGTAATGACAGAGTGAGCTGTGGAAGCTCTCTGTTTGGTATCTTGTATGGCATCTACCCTGGTGTGTATTCATCAGCTGCAGGCTTTGTTTTTAGGAAACATGAGCTACCCAAGTCTTCCTGAATTTAGGTCAGCATCGTCATTGTGTATGAGAGTGCTGGAACCTCAGAAAACCATGGTTCCTAATCTAGGAAAAAAAATGAAACTCATTAGAGCTGTATTCTCACATGAAGTGGGAAAATGACAGGAAAAAAATACTGTGTGATGTAATAGTAGGGCCAACAAGAACAAGGAAAAATGTAAGTCCCCTTTTGTTCTGATTTTTCCCAATGCCTGCTCCCTTTCTGTGCTGTTGTCTTTGCTTCTGTTTTGCACCAGCAACCCAGAACTGCTTTTCAGAAACTTCTTTTTATTTCTTAAAGGTATGCTCGTTATCTTGGGTGCGGTCTATATGCTTGTGAAATGTCAGATTTAGGATGCTGGTTTAGGGGTGGGTATGTTTTCTTTAATCTAGTCGTGAGTTCAGATGTTTTGGACCAATTTGGATTTTTCTTCAGATTGGCTCAATAATACCTCTTCCAAACGCATTTTGCCCTTAATCTATCATGACAAACTAATTCTTTAACATCAGCCTGCATTGTATTGATAAGCTGAGCCTGAACTCAACAATGTTCGGCTTGGTCCTAAACCAAGGTTTCATCTATTTGTTCAGGCTATTTGTTATTTGCTTTGCCACTATTAGTTTTGGGTTTGGTTTGGTTTGGTGTTTTTT
>NW_015090931.1:1282478-1307112 GCF_001431845.1 Calidris pugnax
GGGGGGAGGCAGGGGGAGGGGAGATAGAGACATTAGAGAAAACCTCTGAATCTTTCCTGCGTGCGTTGTTAACAGCAAGGCTGTCTGCAGTCTGGCTTGCTCTCTCTCTTCTAACATCTGCTTCATCATCTAGCTCTGCTTAATAGCCAGCAGATTTGACTGCTGGTGTCTCTAGCCTCCTTAGCACAACTTTGTATAAGCTGATTCTGAGGATCTCCAGGAACATATGGACTGTTCAGGCAAGGGACGATCTCTGAGGAGGGGCCAAAAGCGACTGCCATCAGTGACGCTGTGTCAAAGAAGTCTCCAGGGCCTCCTCTTCTCTTCCCCATGAAACTGTTCCCACCCCCATTCTGATCCTTGATGCTCCTTTGCCTCAAGATTGTTTCAACGGATCAAGTTTTACAGATACGTTGATTGTTTTTTTCAGGCCTTTTATTAGGTATATGCCCCAAACAAAATAGATATATGTTGTGGAAGTTAACAATTGTATGTTGTAGTTATTCCTGTCACCAGAGAAAAAGCATGTAGGAAAAGACCTTTGTTTCTTTGCTCTCTGTATGAGAGAATTCTTTGGTCTGTAGGTGTTACAGTGACTTCTGTTGAGAGATGAGAAAGAAAAAATAATTATTTTTTCTTTCCAAAGATGGAAAGTAATTTGTGGCTATGTTGGGCAGTGGCTTCCTCCTTTGTAGTTGGGTCTGAAGTGACCGAAGTTGCGATCATGCTTCTGTCATAAGTTTCTACGTGAAGTATGCTCTACATCTAATTAAGGGAGTATGACTCTTTTCATCTGTCAAGGATTAGAGCAAAAGGAAGCTTTTGCTTTGATGTCATAAATGTTTCTTTAATGCAGAAGAGAACTTCTGTCATTCTTTCCCTGTTCCCTGAAATCTGTCTTACGTTCCAAACCATCCGCTGCAATTGAGTCTACGATTTTTACAGCGTGAATGAAAACAAGCAAACTTAAGAAATGCTTTTGCAAAAGTCATCTGTAGAATTTCAGCTGGGTGGAAATCAGCTCCCCCTCCCTCCCTCCCTCCCCCGTTCAGCTAAGAAAGCACAGAAAAGACTAGAGGACTTGAAACAGGTGAAAAAAAGCTAGCAGTTCTCACGGAGTGGTCTTTCCTTAAAGACAGCATAGGTTGGTAAGACTATGACAAGTGCTCCAAGTCTTCTGGTACATCACCACAATGCAGCATATCGGTTTGATAGAAATGTGTGTTACTGGATTTTCTTTGTTTTGTAAACTGGTTAGTAATTAATGTGAGAGATCCACAGGGAGAAGTTTAGCAGAGAATGCAAATAGAGTGAATAAGCAAAGAATCTTTTTAGCTGAGCTGTGCGGTGGTTTTTTGCTGTTATCTTTTTGGATATGGCTGAGGAACATCAGTTCCTGGAGATGACACAAATATTTTTCTTAACATCTTAATTCTTAGATTATTCACTTGTTCAGTTGTGTGTTCCCAGTTAGGAAAAATGTGCTGTGTTCTTTCCAATAAAACTTGGTGCTCATTCTTCCTGAAAAAATACAAAGCCAGAAGAAGGGAGTGGGTGGTAACTCCCCAACAGGAAACAATGGATGAAGGTATGTTTTAGACCTTTTGTTTGCTCTGCAAAAGCCATCCTTCACTAACAATGGATGTGCTAGCAGCTTTGAGTTTCTGTTTTCAAATAAAGTTAAAGGAAGTTGATAAACTATGACTCAGTCTTACTACCTCTAGTTATATAGAGATTTCGTGAACCATTTGGCCAAAAGCAGTACTTGGGAGTAACTTGTGTTTATTTTGTGAGCTGGCTTCTCTGTGCACAAGGCTAGCTCTGGAGCATCTGTTCTAGTCAGAATTAATTGGCTTTGCTTAAAGACACAAAAGATGGGCTAGAGCTCTGCTAAATTTTTATTATTTTTTTTTTTAGACTTTGCACAGGACTCTGGCTTTAAGAAGTACTTTTGGGAAGTTTTTGTAAGAGCTGATTCTTAGATCTATAAGGGGAAAATTTAGGGTTTAAAAAAAAGTGTTAAGGGGGACCCAGAAAGAAGTACCAAAAGTTCTTAGGAGAAATTGTGGTAATACTGATGTTGCTAACAAAACCAACTTTGAAGAAGGACTGGAATTTATCAAAATATTTCTGTGTTTAAGTAAAATTGAATATTATTATTGACTGCTACAGTTGAAAGGTTCTTAAAAACTGGAATGGTCAAAAAACTGCCCAGTTCTTACCTTGTCTTTTCCTAGTCTGTGCTGCCTTTGCAATAGGGCTGCCAAAGCAGCTCAAAAGTCAAGATGCATGCAGGCTTAATGAGTTGAAGTGCTTGCAGACTTCTAGTAGTACTACACTTTCCTAAGCTTTTTAATACTTTATATACAGATGTTTGAAGTTGTAGTTAAGACCTGGAGAAGTAATTCCTTGCTTAATTTAATTTCTGTGTTTTTGATATGTTAATTAACTTTCTTAATACATCACGAATTTTCAGACTGCGTGTTTGTCACATATCAGCATGCAACTAGGAAGGTGAAAACTAAATTTTTCCCTGTGACATTGTTTGCAGTTGTACTCCTCGAATCTAAAAGATGCTTAATTTTATTTTGCTCTTCTAAGATCAGTTCCACGGATTACTATTTAGTAATGACTTGAGACAGTTCAGTGTGTGCATGTGTTAACATAACCTACAAATTTGGCTGAATATTAAACACCAAATACAGGTAACACAGGATTGTAAGTAATATAGGACCTGGCAGTGATTATTCAAATCTTGTTGTTAAGAGCTGAATATCTTAGACTCTAAGTAATGAAAACTTGTGGTTTTCATCTTAGCAGTTTCTAAATAAGTAGCACGCAGTATGACGTCACCCCAACAGAAATATAGCCCTGTCTACTAATGCCAAGGGAATAACTAAAATGCACAGTTTACGAAAGGAGTTGTGGCTGAAATCTTCAGTCTTCTCGTCCCATTTGTTCTTTTTACATTTTTACCTGTATTACTGCATAAGTACATAATATTTATATAATATACATAATTACATATAAAGCATTCATATCTTACTATCTTAATATCTAAGTCGCATTACAACAACATTTCCTTAGTTATATTGCAATCAAGTACATCTCTCTTAGTACTGCAATTTGATAGTGCTGCGGCATTTCCAAAATGTCATTGTTACTTCAACATCTGTCTCCACCTTTGCAGTTAGCACCTGAGGTCTTTGGCACGCACAGTTACTTACCTCATGGCTAGAACAATTTTGACATGGAAGGTGGCTCCTGGCATTGTGTGAGGCACATTTGAATGACTAGTAGGTATCATAATGGGAGTCTTTAGCTTGCTTAATTCTGTACAAGTCACATAAGGAAATGTTTCCCCATGCCTTTTCTGAAAAGATCAGATAAATCCCTTGTAACACTTCCAATGTACAGAGCTTCCTGGGCCTGAGAAGAAAAGTTGAAGCAGAAGGTATTTTTGTCTGTCACAGTGGCTAAAACATTCTCAAGTTTTCTGTGGTGCAGATCTCTTATTCCCTGGATAGATTTGACAGAGAAGTTACCTAGTGCTCCATTAGTACTTGAAAGATTATAGACAGCAGAGATTTAGCAAAGGATTAGTCAATTGGAGAGTGTGCATTATCCGGCCAGGCTTAGAACCGTGATTGTCTCTTCAATCATTTTCATTAGTGTCTTATTCAAAGATTGAATTATGTAACAGTGACGTTTCAGGGGAATCTGGTAGGAGTTTTTCTTTGGTTTCTCTCTCCTGCTAACTCTCCAAGCCTGGGAGAGGGGAAAAAGCATTATTTTTATGCTTCAAACTTGCAGCATGTTTTGAAAAGTGGCAGTTCAGATAAGTGAAGAGGCATGACTTCAGTTGCAGCATCTGCATTTGGATGATAACTTAGCGTGGTGGAACTCTTGAGGATGCGGTACAAGAAATACATAACTATTTTAGAAGCAGCGATAGGTATTACTCCCCTTAATAAGAGGGAGCTGCTTCCTGAGGGTAGACATGCAAATCTGTGGCAACATCCAGGGTAAGTGTTAAAAAGCCATCTGTGAGTAACTATGGGAAAAGCTGTGCTCACCTTGAATCATGCAATTTTAAAATTTGTTTCCAAAATAGAGGAGAGTCAACCATAAAACAGGTGATTTTTCTTTTGTACCTTCCAAATGGTCTATCTTTGGCAGTTGTAGTTAAACTTTGTGGTGTCGTTAGAGATTTCTGTGTACTTCTTGTCCTTGGCTAGTAAAGTAAGTAGGAGAAGGTGTTATTTCTAAATAACAGAAAACATAAACAGGTGTATACTCACCAGCATGAAAATGAAATTATTGTTTTGTGTTTATTGCTTACTACTAACCTGATATATGTATATTTGCATTCCCCTTTCCCCACATCTAAAAACATACATATTTTAATTTTATCCATGAGAGAACGAGCAGCTTCTAAAGGTGGAAGAGAAAAACACTTTCTTCTGTGTGTGCAACTTTCCTTCTCTGCTAGGAGGCAAGAGAATACATTATACATAGGAATACTGTTTCCCTGAAGGAAAGTTTAGTTATTGAAAGAGAAGTCAATTAAGGCTATTAATGTTCAAAATGTGAAATACTGAGCATTCTGGGTTTTGTTAAAAACAATCCAGAGTGCTTTCTTGTACCACACCACTGGTGAATTAGGCTTCAGAAAATTCTTTCTGTTTGTAACGGTTTCCTTCAAAAACTTACAGTGTTTGGGGATTGTTGTTCTCTCCCACCTTTCCCTTTATGAGTAGCATCAATGGATGAGTGTCTTCACAGCCCTTCTAGTCTCTCCTATTGTTGTTGTACATTAGAATGCTGTCATCTGCTTCCAGACCTTGCAGAGGAGTACAACCTGAGAGAGGCTTTTGTTCAAGAGCAATTAATATGTTTCTGCTGGGTTGGAACAGTTTCGCATAAGCAAGACTTCAAAGAAAAACTGTGACTGTTTGGCTATGGCTGAACTCAGGCTTGTCCTGTAATTTCTCCAAAAGAGCACTGCCTCTAATGGTGGTAGCAACAGAAAAAGCAATTAAAATAGAGTGCACCGTATGATTTTTTTTATTTTTTTTTTTCAGTTGCATCACCAAACCCACAAAAACTAGTCTAGAAAATGCACTGATACCAGCAGTTTCCAGCTTCTTATCAACACAAGTATTTTTCAAGTTGGTATTAAGTTTCTGGTATCATGTTTATGAGTGCTTGTAGGGATTTTTGTTAAAAATATGCCCGTTAAAAGGGGTTCTTATTACAATGTATTGTTACACGGGACGGTGGAGTGTCCTAGACTGTGACTTCCTTTGATTGTTTCACGTAAGTTACCTACGTGCCAGTCTTTTTTAATTTTGCAGCCATTCTTTACATGTCGATAAAACAGACTGATACTTTGAGGAGCTCGGTTGGAAAGTAATGCTGCATTCTTGCAAAATTTCCTCTTTGTTTTCAAGTAGGTTTGTTTGGCCAGAGTTACAGCTTGAGACAAGCTGTCTAAAAATTAAAGTTGCTAACTTTAGTATCCATTATTTTTTGTTTTGTAACTGGTATTGCTTGGCTTTCATCTACTTCTGAGTGTTAATACTAGTTTTGATTTCCAGCATTCTTAGTCGGGCATCTCCCTCCTTTCAGGGAGAGGTTTAGTTGATGCGATTGTTCTACACACTTGAAATTCCAAACTGGTTAAGATGTGTTTGAATTATGTTTGGATTTGCCATTCCTACAGTTTCACAAAAGCAGAAAAGCTGTTGTTATTGGCCTGTAATAGAGTTTGATAACAAGCAATTGCGGCAAAGTGAACTATGAGTTGAAGAAAAAAGCGCTGTTCTTTTTGTAGGGGCAGACTGCTTATTCTATAAAACTGGAATAAGCAAATTAATTACTGTCTTTTCTAACATCAGCTTCTCACTCAACTTCCAGAGGTATCCTGTCACTTTCATATAAAAGTGTGTGTGCATAGGAGAAAAAAAATTTACATAATGAGACAGTTTCCAAAACCTAATACTGAATGTAAGATATAGAGGTCATCTCCTTACTGTACAAATTCAGGTGCATGCTTTATCTTAAATACTTCCTTTATTTCTCTTAATCATCTCCTAAAATAAAAAATAGCCTTAGGGTGTGATGCCAGCTCCAGTGCCATCACTTGGAAGTTGTGAAAATCCTGATTAAAAACCCAGATTAACGTGCAGAGGAAAAAAAAAAAAGAGGCAGGGAAGGCAGATCCATTATTTTGCTAAGGCATTTTTACGTTTCCATATAAAAGGCATTGCAGAGTATGTTATTCTACCTCCATTTTTGCTAGGAATAGTTGTGTGATTTTTGTGACAAATCAATTGTATAACTTTGGCATCTTCACACAGGAGCAAAATGGTTACAGCAGTGGTAATTTGGGTTTAGCTTGCTGCTAACTTCCCTGCATCCTTTAGAATAGTATTCTGTGCACAGCCTGGAACAATAAAGCTGATTTTTGTTCATAATGCACAGTATAGCTCTTGCTGCTCTTTGGTGATTGCAGAAACTCATATTAAGCATCCTTATGATCTGTGTTTTTTGAAATCATATCTTGATTTAAAATAGTAGTTCCTCGTTTCTAGAAAGATGGTTTTGTGCTGGAAGAATCAACAGAGAGGGAAAAGGACCTCATAGTTTCACAATGTGATGTTTGGCAGGTGCATGCATTTTTGAGGTTTCTAAGTTGTTTATCTGAGACCAAATGTATTTTTTTAAGATATCTTAGAAGTTTGAAGTTTGCTTTTTTTGAACCCAGGACCTCATTATGATTGTACCCAGGAAGAAGTGGC
The DNA here is from genome assembly GCF_001431845.1 of Calidris pugnax. Lineage (NCBI taxonomy): Eukaryota > Metazoa > Chordata > Aves > Charadriiformes > Scolopacidae > Calidris > Calidris pugnax. The sequence continues at coordinate 1,289,282 of NW_015090931.1, forward strand.
TACCACACACAAGACAAATCCATAAAATGTGGGGTAGGCTTGTAGATAGTTGGGGAAGTTCTGCAGAATTCAGAGAATCGTGGCAGAGTTAGAGTTGGCAGGGATCTTAAAGGTCATCTAGTTACAATCCCACTGCCATGGGCAGGGACACCTCCCACTAGACCAGGTTGCTCAAAGTCCCATCCAGCCTGGCCTTGAACACCTCCAGGGATGGGGCATCCACAGCTTCTCTGGGCAACCTGTTCCAGTGCCTCACCACCCTCATAGTGAAGAATTTCGTCCTAATAGCTAATTTAAATCTCCCCTCTTTCAGTTTAAAATTGTCACCTCTTGTCCTGTTGTTCCATCCCTGATAAAGGGTCTCTCCCTGTCTTTCCTGTAGGCCCCCTTTAAGTATTGAAGTCTCCCCAGAGCCTTCTATTCTCCAGGCTGAAGAACCCAGGCTCTCTCAGCCTGTCCTCATAGGAGAGGTGCTCCAGCCCTCTTGAATATTAACCACAGTTAATAAAAAAAAATATACATTGGAGAGAAAAATACCCAAACAGACCCAAACCTGTTACAAGTAATGGAAGTAGTTACATATTGTTACAAGTAACAAGTAAGTTACTTCTATGGAAGTCTGGTTATATCCTTCCTTGAAGATGGAACACTTTGGAAAAATGTTCTTTGAGACAAATTAAGATGATCAAAATATGGATTGCTTTTCTTCTAAAAACAACTGAACCAACAAAACCTAACCACTGGCTTCTGTTTCTATTTCTGTCAAAAGTTCCTCCTCCTTCTTAGTTAAACCATTCATTTTCTGTTTTCCTACAAAGGGTAGTCGAGGGCTAGGACAAGGAGTCGGGGAGAGGAGAAGCAGTCCTTTTGACAGGGGTGCTGAATGGAAGCTAACATACTGCTAGTGAAGAAGGGGGGTAGCTGAGATATGTTGAGCAGGGGAAAGAGTGGAAAACGACATTGGGATTTCTTTCTTATGGTTTGGCAGCTGGAGTTATTAAGTTACCAAGTGAAATCACTGAAGTGCATGTATCTGATTGTTCTTACTGAGGTTATGCTGAAGGTAGGATGCTCTTACGATCTTAAATTTGTACAGTCTTGTGCAAACTAAGCTATCAGACTAAATTAAACCAAAAGCCCAAATGCCTCGTGGAGGGGACCTGTGCAATAAAGGGAATATAAGCATGTTTCCTGTCAGTAGCCTGTTTAGTTAGCAAAAATGCTTTGTTGCCTTATGTGCAGGCTGGTGTGGATGCCTGATGAGGGACAGCGCTTGACTTAAAGTTTGCAGTGTTGCTGCAAGTGTAAATATGGCTGAGTATCTCCTGTATTCAAGCACTATTTCCGCTTGATTGCCAGGGAAGCTAAAGCATGCCAAACTAATCAGGAAAATATATTTTATATCCTCTTTATCTCTAGGACTTCAGTGTCTCAAGCTTCACAGTCGCTCTTCTATGATTACACATGACTTAAATGAAACTTTGTTTTTCAGGGAGCAAACTACTGCACTGCCATCTCCTTGTGAGTGGGACTGGGAGCACAGCTACACATCAAGCCCAAAGCATCTCACAGCAAGTAGACAGAGACAGTCAAAAACCATCATTCCTCACAAGGTATTTGTCAAGTAGTTAGTTTAAAATGACAGATTCTTGCCATGTGCTACCTATAATGTTCATTGTGTTAGCTACGTTTTTAAAAGGTTTTGAGAAACTGTATTTAACAGAGCAAGTAAAAATCTTAACTAATTCAAAGCAACTTAGAATGAGGCACACACATTTGCTGAAAGCTTGATGATGTACAACAGGCCTCTAAAGAGGAGAGACTTCTGCAATGAACTCAATATTCTGCTAAAGTTATGCAAATAATAATGCACAGGCCTGTGCTAGTTCATCTCTTAGCTAAACAATGGTAAAGGATGGATTTAATCTATGGTGATGTCTTCACCAAATATAAATATTTAGCATGGGTTTCGGGGATAAATAAATTACTTTAAGCACAGAGGGTAATATTAATGGGAATTGCTGTTGACTCAGTAGAGTCCTGGGAAACAGAATAGTCGCACACAGGGAAAGTTGTTTTGCTGCATATTTTCTTATAGTACATCATTAAGGTAAATATAATCCTTTTGGCATCTTAACCTTGCTTTTGAAACCTCTTCTCAAGTGCTTCCAGAGAGACTATAAAACGTGTCCTTAATTTTATGTGTTGATCAAGCACGCTTGGCTTATTTTTGTAAGTCATTAACAGATGACAATTTTAAGAGAGCAAAAGGTTTATATGCTGTGTCACAAAACTAATTCACTTATCTTTCATTCTTGAGAGATTAATAGCTGTTGCTGTTTTAGTAATTTAGTTGGAAATGTGGATATCAGTTGTTCTGTCTTTCTAATTTGTGGTACACTTGAACAAAGCCACTCATCTGTTAGTTTAGTGTTTTGGCAGTGAGGGGAGAGGATGCTAGTTAATAAGACTCTAAAGATATGATAGGAAAAAAAAAGAAAAGTTGGAATTATATAAAATAAGAAACAAGCAAGTCCTGTTCACTTAGAGCACTATGTGGAGGATAATAAGAGATGAGAATATCGTGAAGTGTAGCTAGGCAGGAATGTCCCAGCTGAGATCTCCAGCAGACTGTAGCACTTTCCTCAAAATAAAAAAAAAACTTCCACGGATATGGTATGGTATGCAAACCTTACACTGGGGAATGTGGATACTTGCAAGCCCAACTTCTAGCGAGAAAGAACTCTTCAACGGTGGATCCACTACAGAAAGATGCCTCAGCAGCTGCATCCAGCCACCTTGCCTGTAGCTCCCGGGAGCTGTGGAACTGGCAAGTGAATTACCGATGGCTGTGTCCATCTGCTTTCTCCCTGATGATTGTTTGTTGTCACTATTCTCCCTTGAACTGTCACGAGCTCATTTCATTCCTGAAAAACAACACCCAAAAGTAGGCAAAGTACCCTAGCTGGGACCTTGCTGTTGGTGAACAGGGCTGCAGAAATGCTTTGTTTCTTAATGAGCTCGTCAGCAGGAGGTTTGCCAGTATAAATAGGATGGGGAGAGGCAGAGCTTTGAAGCATAGTTTTCGCCGCTGAAGGACTATCTTGGCTGAAGAACTGCTCTCTGGAGCTTTGTTTTTTAAATTAACCTCTGTATCAGCAAAAAATAATTAAGAAAATTTTGTGTATGTTACTTCTTATGCATTCTGCATATTCTTTTGCTTGTTCTTAATAAGTATAATGATCTCCATGAGAATGGGATCTTTGTTTTCTTTACTGCGTTGTCTTAATTAATTTGAGCCTTAACAGTTTATTACCATGGTAAAGGTTTTGATGTTGTAGGGCTTGATTTATAGTGAGGGAAGGCAAAATAAATCGCTAAATGCAGAGGATTGTTTCACAGCCTTGCAAGGAGTAGTCAAGAAGCATGGAGAAGAGAGGAAGGAAATGAGATGTAAACAAAATGAATGTTCAAACAGAATGTGCTCAATGTGGTGCCTTCTGTTTAAGATGAACAAGTTGGGGGTGGGGAAAAGATTTCCTTTCAAGCACTGATAGGCACTTTTGTATGGTGTTTGAGGAGAAAAACAGTACACACTTGTGTGGTTTGGATCTGTTTAAACTACTTTGTTGTTACATTCTTTGGAATAACAGTACGAGCTTTTGTAGCTTCTTAAATTAATAAAGTGCTTATGCCAAAGAAACTCGCTGCAATTTGCGTAGTCCGTAGAGGAAGGAGGGGGGCATGTTGTTCTCGTAGAGTCACTGTTAAGTCTTTGTTTCACTGTCTAGCAATAGGTCACACTCTTTCTTTTGCTTGCCTTACTACTGTAATTTTCAAAACACTGCTGTGTAGTTCAAAACATTGTACAGGTGCAAATATGTTTAGAATAAATAGACTGTCTTTCTTCATTCTTCCCACTATACAGAGGTATTTGATAATAATCAATAAAAGAGTGTATTCCCATGCTTCTTTTTTATGTATCCTGTGAAACATGCTATACACCTGTATTTTCTAATTCACATATTCTTTGCAAAGATGTAGCAACAAATCAAACAAGCACACGGGCTGGTTTTAGCAGAAAAAACCTGTGATATGTGAGATCTAGTAGAACTGATGACTAGTACTTCAAAACTGTTGAGAAAAATATACTATATTACTGTATTTCATACTGTTAATATCTCTAGTGCTGTACTAGTTGTTCAGTGTATAACAGTGTCTGTGACAGCACATTCATCTTTTCATTTTTTGTGAACTTGGAATTATGTTTATAATTGTTGTAGAATAGTGCTGATTGTTGCTTTAAATCTTTTTCTATGTGTTTTGAATTCCATGGATTTGAAGCATCTAGGAAAATCTGCATATCTAGGTTAAAAAAAGAAAAAGTTAAAAAAATCCTTACCATGAGAAGGTCAAAATAGGTAGCCAGGCAAGCCACAGAGGATTTTGTACTGTTGATTATCACAGAAAAAGTACGTATGAAATGTGGGATGCTGTTTATATTGGGCTTTGTTTTTATTCAGGGGACATCTGTGCTTTCTAAAATAACAGCCTTAGAATTGCTGCTTTGAAACCTGGAAAGTGTGTATATCTGTGCATCCTTATGCTAGACCAGAGATGGCCAGTATACTGGACCCTGAAAGCTGCATGCCAAAATCTTCATGCTACACCATTACAAGCTGTACTTCGGAATTGGAGACAAGGGACAGGATAATGAATAGTTCACACCGCTTTCAGTGGGCACTTCAGTCATGCAGTAACCTAGGAATGATAGGCTAATTCCAGTGCAAGGGGATCTCAGGTGTTTTCTAGCCCAACCTCTTGCCCAAAGCAGGGTCAGCTGTGAGATCAGAACAAGCTTGGGGCTTTACCCAATTGGGGTTTGAAAACCTCCAAGGACAGAAATGGTACGAGCTCTCTGTGCGCTGGGTCCATGGTTTGGCTGTCCTCATGGGGCAATTTTTTTCTCCTTATATTGATCTGAACCTCTCTTGTTTGAACTTTTGCCCATTGTCTCCTGTCCTCCCACTACACAGCACTGTTAAGAACCTGGCTGCATCTCCTCAGTCTCCCCCAGTTAGCACCAGTGGGCCGCTGCTAGGTGTCCCAAAGCCATCCTTCCTCCAGGCTGAACAAGCCCAGATGCCACAGCCTCTTCTTGCAGGGCCAGTGCTTCAGACCCCACCATCATGCTGGCCCTCCACTGGATTGACTTCTACACATGGTAACACGCTAAGATAGCATTCATGGCTTCTCTTCTCCAGCCCCCTCAAGGCAAAGATTAAGATTACTGTGCCATACATGTGACATAACCCCAGTGTAGAGCTGCATGTTTGAACCATATGTAGCTCCTGAGCAGTTTGAGAGTCAGAGGTCAGCTACCTACGCACCCTTTAATCCTGAAGGTTGAATCTGTTAGGTCCCAGCTTACTATATAAAGAATAGGGCGTAATTGGATTTATGAATCATTTAAGTAGGACTGGGCTGACTGATTTGTGTGATTTTGCAAGCTGATGACAAACAGCAGTCTAAAGAGATTGCCTGGAAGGGAAGAGGGAAAGGCTGTTTGACAACATGGTATTTTTAGAAACTTCTACAGTGCCTTTCATCAGAAGATCATGAACACTTGCTTAAAAACAAAAGCAAAACCGACATCCCTGTTCAGACAGTTTAACAACTGGACTAGCAGCCTACATTCCCAATATCTGTTGCTGATATCGGTTCCCATTTCTTCAGGAGGGTTGCCTGTTTGCCATGCTGTCTAGCAGCACTACCAAGTGTTGGATTTTAACTATTTGACAAAAAAAAAAACCAAAACAAAACAACTGTTTGTCAGAGGGGCCAGTTAACAGGCTTGATGTTGGGGACGTGGTGGAGAAAATCTGAATCACAGCATGGTAACCAATCTTGGTTGCTGCAGACAAGTTGCTGAATAGCCTTACTTGGTTGGTAAGAGTAACTGAGAGAGGCTTGTTGGAAATTTGCATCCTATAGTGTAGTGTTTCATGGGTGTTCCCTTTGCTGATGCTGGAAGCAGCACAACTGCTTCATTCACAGTAGTATTAGATAATTTATGGAATACGTCCTAGGTTTTGCATGACTCAAGCTACAGCAAGTGATCTGTCTAAATTAGTGCTACACAAACCATAGATTTAATCTGATTGTAGGCAAACAACGCCTGCCTTGATTACTTAAACTGAAAATCTCAATGTGATCACTAGAAGTTACTTGCATGTTTCTCATGGAGTTAATACCAATTAATCTTTCCATGGAAGTTAATTTTAAAATCTCTACACACCTACGTAACATTTAATGAAATCCCCATCTCATGATTTTGTTTTGGACAGTTACGGCGTGTGTAGAATAGGTGGTCCTAAACACTGCAGAGGAGCTGCACATTTGTAGCCCAATTCATGTAATTTTGACATGGTGCTGGTACCCACCTTTGCTCTTCATGATGCAGTATCCTTTCCAGCACTGACTACAGCTGTACCCACACCTCCTGTTTCAAAGGGGGACAAGGAGTGAAAAGTGCATGCAGCCATGCCTCCACTCTGAAGTGCGCAGAAACCTGCATAGACAGAACAGACCATTCTGTCTCCTGCTGCCCCAGCTTAGTTTTGGCTAGTTTGTAGGTCTCCTGTGTAGTCGCTCATGATCCATAACGCAGGGTCTTGTAGCATTTAAGAGAAGCTTACTCAGGAGGAGAAGTAGTATCTAAGTATAATGTGCTGGTTTGAGTTGCAGTTTAGGGATTTGGGTTTGTTTTGCTTTGGTTTACAAGGGAAGAGAACGGGGATGCTGTTCTCTGGTGGAGGTCCATTCACCTGTTAGGTGAATTGGGTGCTTTGAGTACCTCTTCTCCCTTTTCCTGTCACAGCAGGCAGGAACTTGTGGTGCTGGAGGAGCTCCTGCAGCTCTTGTCAGTGGTTACACTGCTATCTTGTATCCATGCATTTTTGGTTTAGGTGGCATCATTCTCCCCTCATAAGACCTACATATGTATCCACCTTGGGAGGATAGCTTGGTCAAAGGGCAGGAAGTACCCAGGAAGGCCTGAAAGTCTGTACTTTGTGGCTGAATTGCAGGATAAGTAACTTGTAAATTGTGATTGACGTTAATAGTTACATCAGTCCATGCCATCAGTGTAGGCATCTGGGCACTTGACCAAGCTCTAGCGTTAGCATGAGCACTAGAGGTCACTTACTGTTCACATTTGCAGGCTGGTATGGGGTGATTTATCTGCCTGTTGTGGCAGAGTAGCTGCTTGGTTTGAGAAAAGAAATAAGAAAGCAGGGAAAGATATGTGCCCTCTGTACTTGTACAAGTGAGAAATTTTATGGAAAAAACATGAGAAATATTTGATAAGCCCAGATGGGTTGTTTTCCATCTGTTATTGCAGGAAACTGAATGGAGACAAACAGATAGGCCCTTCCCAGGTGATGATTTGTGGTAAGGGATTGAAAACTAGCCCATTTTGCTTGCATAACTGTGGTTGGTTCCTGCATCTGTGTTGTGCTTACCTCAGGCTAACTAAGCATGTTAACCTTGGTTGCTGCCCTACAGCTCAGGAAGTATAGCCTGATAACACTGTGTGGCTTTGATAAAGTCACAGAACATGCCAAAAAAGAGGCTTTAGGCCAAGCCGCAGCTTTTTGGCTAGAGCAAGTAATCCTCCTTGGCCTTGGACAGGATAGGCGGACCCATAACCTTGCTCTGACTGGCACTGCCTGTACTTGCCAGCAGGATGTGTCTGGTGGGGAAATCAGGAGTGCTGGCTCTTCATCTTCTGCCAGAGCCTGGGTGGAGGGAGGTGGCTGTAGGAGGCTGGTGCTCTGCTTTCTGCTGCCACAAACTTGGTATGTGTGTTAAGAGACTGCAGTTCACAGGGTTCTAGTGGCTTCTGCTTTTCCTATCCCACCTTATGTCTGACAACTGCTCTCTTTTGAAAAAGTATATTGCCGTCTGGCTAAAACTAAAAATTGATCTTGCATCCAAAACTACGTAGTCACCTGCAGCAAAATCTTATCCTATCATAAGCGGCAACCAGCTCATGTTGTTTTCATTATGTCTTGTCCTTTCAAGGAGGTAAGTATTGTACAGTGGTTTTCTCTGCTGACACTGTGGTGTAATATCTCACGTTGATGCTGCCAGCCAGTGCTAACTCTTTGGAAAGTTGCCTCCAGATTGCAGAGATATGCAGAAGCGCTCAGCAGTGGAGAGGGTGGCAGCTGTTCTGCCCTGCCCTGCTGTGTGCCGCATGGAGAAATTCTTGATGCCAGATGCTATCACAGAACCCCACGAGCATGAGGAGCCTGACCCCCAGCGCTTCTTTTTTCCAAGTGGTCTTGACTTTGGTTGTGTACCAGACTGCTGGTGTTGCAACAAAAGTTGGATGATATTGCTGACTTTTAAAACTGAGAGGAGGGACCAGATGAAAGAAGAGAAAAGTTCATGCTTTGTCAATTTTCTGCCTTTTTTTTTCTCCAAATTTGAGGGTAAGCCATACACAGTAACGTGCTGTTTGGGTTCTTTTTTTAAAGCATTGGCTTAAGAAAGCTCTTCTCTTACAGTTTGTCCTCATTCTTTATTTCTTCCTTCCAAGGCTTGATTCAAGTATTGACTCATCCACCCAAAATAATATAACTCCAGGAAGACAGTAGCACTGGGAAAGAAATCTTTATTTCTGTACACAAGTGTGGTTGAACTCCTGCCCGTCTTTTCCTCCTTAGTGCCGTTAGTGACGAGTCATTTCTGCAAGCTCTTGAGAATACTGCTACCTCAAGAACGTGCCTTTTTAAAAACATGTAATTACAGCCTCAAAACCAAGCAATTCAGACTCTGAATTGCAGCAGTGTTGACTTTGAGACCGATGTGGAAGGTGGGACTGGTGGGAAGGAAACTCAGCCAAGGCGGTGGGCTTGGGGACGCCGTCAGGTGGGTGAAAGCTTTCAACTCCGTGTCCTCCTCCAAAAACCTACCAACAGAAAAGGCAGAAATGGGTGGTGTGTCCGTCTGACACAGCAGGGCTGTGGGTACCGTCCGAAAGCTCGGCCTCAGGAGCGTGGCCCGGCCATCTCTCCCCTTTGCCCTGTGACAGGCGTCAGCTCCTGGCTGCTGCCAAGGGCGAGAATACAAGAAATATTTTTGTAAACGGAGAATAACAATTCTTTTCTTCCCGGGGAGAATGAAAACGTTTCTTTGCCTCCCCGAGGCGTTTGCAGGCTTGATTGGCTGGCAGCGGAGGCCGGCCAGGCCCCGGCCGTACAAAGTCGCTCTGTGGCGGACTTCTCACTGCCGCCTTTGTCCCCGCCGGGCTCCTGCCGCCCCCGCCGGCCAGCGGCCGGACCGGATTCCTGCGGCCCTTTGCCGGGCAGCGGTGCCGAGGCGGGGGAGCCGCATGCCCGGGGCGGGCGGACCTGGCCGCTAGCGCCCGGGGCCGGCGGGCGGCGGGGCCGGCGATGTTACCATGGGAGCGACGCAGGGCTCCGCCGGGAGCGAACCACGGGAGCCCGTGGGGGGGGCGGAGCAGGTCGGTAGCCTCTCCCTCGCCCACCGCGCTAACTCCGGCACATTCCCCCCCCCACTAGGCCGTGGTAGTGTCCCCCCGGCCGGGACCCCCACGGCGGCGGGGCTGTGAGGTGGGCTGGGGGGTGGGGGTGTGTGTGTGTGTCACCGTGAGAGGAGGCTGCGGCTGTCTGTAACGTGTCCTTAACAGGTGTGAGCGTTTTAAACTCACGTTTAAACGAGTGTGAGCGCGTGTTTTAAACTTTACGTGTGCCCGCCGCCTGCCAGCCGCGCCGGGCCGGGCCGGGCCGGGCCGGGACCACCCGCCCTTTCAAGCGGGGAGGCCGCTCCCGTGAGGTGGGTGCGGGGCAGCGGCAGGTTTCGCGCCGTTTGTCCCCTCCCCGGGCGTGCCGGGGACACTGCTGGAGCCGTAGGGCGGCGGGCAGCCCGCCTTCCCCCCGGTAACAGCGGAGCGGGGAGCCGGCCCGGCGGCCAAGGGGGCAGGAGGGCGCTGGGGTGCCCCGACCGGCCCCCCTCTTAATGCCGGCCCCCTGCCCTTGAGCGCCAGGAGACCAGGCGTAATTTTGTACTTTTAAGTACCGGTCGTGCCTCAGGATGCAGGTCAATGTTTTAACCGAAAATACCCGTTGTTTCTGTGGAGGAACAAACTCCCAAGTTTGGAAAAAAAAAAAAAAAATTAGAAAAAAAAAATCTTCTTTTCCCTGCTGTGGAGGTTTTGGGTGGGTTGTTTTGTTTTTTAAAAGAACTGTTCAAGTTTTATGAGAAAACGTGTTGTTTCCTGCACCTGTTGCTGGAGTGCAGCAGTCCGTCCAGCTACGGAGCACCTGGGAACAGCAAGCTGCAGCCCTGGGGGCTGGAGGGGCGGCGTGGTGTGCCTGCGGGGGCGCAGGGAACTGAAGCTGTCCATAGTCATTGCCCCCCCAGCCCTGCTAAAACATGGACGGAAGCTGTAATTATGCCTCATAGTTTGTTTTGTGGCTTGTGGAATAGTTGGTACTGTAACTGTCCTTTTTGCGTGTGGAGTCTGCGTGTTTTAGCCAGTATCCTGTGTTGCTTGCGGTTAGCAGGTATTTACTGGTGTTCGGTGAACTACCAGATGATACGGTTTTTTATGTGATTATTTCCAGAGTGTGTGTTTCGGGTTTTGTTTTCCTTTTGGTTGGTTTGGGGTTTTTTGTTTGGGTTTTTTTGTTTGTTTGTTTTTCAATAAATCTCAAAGGTGGTGCAGTTGATCTGCATAACTGTTCCGCTCTTACTGCCACCCTTCTTGTTCTGTTACCTTCTTCATCTCCTGTATTTGTCTGTTTCTTGTCTTCTGAATCCATCTTGTAAGCTCTTTGATATGGGTAATTTCACATTGTATTTGATGCTTCTGTTGCTTAAGTACATTTAGTGAGTAGGTGTTGTCATTTGGCTGGTGGTTCTGGTGACAGAAACGTAAATATCCATGACAATGTGTTGGTGACTTGCCTTGCAGGGGTCTCTTGGGAATGTGGTTTAAATGTGGTGACCTGAGATGGATGGAAAGCCTGACTCTGCACTCATTAAGCTATAGCAGTTACAGAGCCTGTATTTATGGATGTAGTCTTTAGATGTACACTTTACATGGCGATTGCTTAAATTCTTAATTTAAACAAAACTGTGATGAGTTTGGAATGTTTTTTGGACCTTCTTTTATCAATATTGGTGGAATCATTGCCCTTTTGAAATTAATGACTACACTTTTGTTGGCCTGATAAAAAGCGTGGGTTCTCAGGTCTCTACTGAGTGTACGGGGTCTCTTCAAACTGTTTTACGGTCTGCCTTTCATGGACAGAAATAGAAATGTTTGGATGCAGCTTCTTTTTGTTGCACAGATGTGAGTCCATGCAGTATGGAAGTAGGCTGTAGTGGCTATGAATTCAGTGGCAGTTTCTCTATCAGCAGAGCGAGCTGATCTTTCCTCTTGCCTAACGTTTGAAACTGTGAGAAAGCTCATGTTTCTTATGCATACCAAACTTAAGCAGAGAGAAATTGCCAGTGTGGCTCCTACATTGGTTATATTCTTTATCCTACAGTTTATTAATAACACTGCAGTTCTGCTTCTTTTATAAAGACAACAATTTCTTCATTATTTTGTAGAAAAAGACAGAAAAATAGTTTGGAGAGATACTACAGCTATGATTTCTAGTTTCCCCTTTATTTTTCTAAATGAAGCTATGTAAACAATATAAAATTTATGAATATACTAGGAATTCTATTTTTCGCAGCTTGTGATTATTAGAATTATAAGATAAATGAGAATCCAACTGTCATTGGAAACATTTTTTGAGTCCTTTATGTAACAGATAGTGGTAAGTTGCATTATTTTCTTAGGGAGCTGAAATCATTGAAGCTGCAGAATCTCTTGTTTTGAGTGACCTGTATACGTCAGGTCACTGTATGTGGTTTATGAGCCAAATAGTATAGCATAATTCATGGCTGTGTTAAAGTTGCAAATGAACTTAACATAACTTTGCATTTTAAAACTCTATTTGGAATGTTTTTCTTACAATCAAAATGAAGAACTCGCCAAGAATTTCGTATGATCCATGCTGATAAGACAGACATGTACTGCAAATACCTTCAGCCTTAAGGCAGAATTATGTTCCTGAATGCATCTTAGCTGGAACGTACAATGGAAACTAATATATACATGCAATTATTCTTGATGCTATGTAAGAATAAAACATCATCTAACTTACTAAACAGCAGGAGAAATGCCTTCATGAACCCTCCAGGCAACTCAAAAATACAATAAAGATGAAAATGCTCCTTTAAGGCCTACAGTGGTAGCAGTTAACTAAGCAGGCAGATGATTGTCAGCAGCTTTCCAGGTGTTTGGGCCTTGTGATATGTGCTAGTAAATAATTAGAGAGCAATATCTTCTTACATATTCTGCTGCTGGATTCTCTAGATCTGATTAACAAGACTGCATTAGTGTTCCACAAGTGAATTTTGATTCTTGTTAAAAAAAACTATGCAAAAAAACTATCAGAAAAGAAAAAAAAACCTGCAAAAAAACAGCTATGATCTAACAGCTTCCTTGTACAGCCACAAGAAACAATCCACCTATCCATTATTTATAAATTTGTTTATTACATAATAACGTATGTGCTCAGCCTGCCATATCTTTCCCTTGCACGTGCGTGTCTATTCTGTGATGGAAGGCATTTTGGACCTTCACCCCTTATGATTCCTAGTCAGTATGAGCTTTTCACAGAGAATGCAGGATGTCCAGCTAGTCATTCTAGGCTCCACAAACAAAGCTGTGAGAGGCAAATTGTTGGCCTTTGACTGAACTGAGCAGCTTGCTGCCAGGGTCAGCGCTTGGCACTGATTGCTCTTCTTTCTATGTTCCAGCACTGCAAAGATCTGCTGGATAATGTGGGTTTCTTCTAGTGGCCAGGGATGAGGATTCTTCTCTCCAGTCAGAACGGTGTCTCAGAAGCTTTTTGAGGAGTTGCAGAACAGGATGAAAAACAATTTACATTTTTGATTAGTTTGTTTTCCTAAGTAACTTTTATTCCAGAAATAAAAAGTGGGTTTGATTCTTTAGTTCCTAGGCTTAAGTCGATAAATTTCTAAAGCAATTGAAGTGACAGTAGCATATAGCTGGTTGGTAGCATGTGTGTGCATGCTCCTTAGATGATGCCCTTAGAGCTCCTGTTTCTGTGTAGAACCATACTTGTGTTGTTCTGTCTGTGGACTACATAATGGTTTCAGTTTGGCTGTAAATTTTTGCTTTCTAGTACTCAAAGTTTCCTGAAAGTCTTACAGTTTAGTGTCAAAGTAGGGGTGTTGTTCCTGACACAGTACTTTGGCAGGAACTCCTTTTCGGTTGCTGACAGTTGACAAATACTTGTATGTGCTTTACCTCCATATCATGTGTTACAGTAGGTCAGGTTGCAAAAACCCTGGGGTCAGACTTTTAAAGACATAGTGTTAATTGCAGATGGCTGCCTACTGGCATTTCCAGTAGCTGCCATGCACTCGGTTCCCCTTGGGCAATTGTGCTTCCCTAGCTATTTGTGCACAGTGCCGGGGGCACCTAAAAGGTTTAAGGATAGGTTAAGGTGGAGGAAGAAGGTGAGGAGATCTGCAATCGTGGGCCTGAGACATGCTTGTCAAGCGACTGGTGGAATGTGAAAATGTTACTGTTGGTACACCGGTCTTTGCTGTCCCTTTGGTGTTTGTGAAATGCTTACAGTCTAATCTGATATGTGGGGATGCCTTCAGTATGTTTAGTCTTTTTCTGTATGGCTTTTTGTTTGACAGGTTGTTTGATACCTTCTGAATTTTAACATTGCTATGGTGTTAAACTAGAATTTTATCCATTAACTTCTCTGCCTGTTGTAATAATTTGACTAAATTTTCCATTCTTTTCCAAGCTTCTTTTTCCTGCTTTACCTTGTAGAAGCTAGTAGATGTGTTTCTAATGTCTTCTGCAGCAGTAAGGATGGACTAAAACTCATAGATCACAATGATTTGAAAAGGGATTACGTTTTTCTTACCTTTTTGTAAGGCTTGTTTGGCTATAGGCAGGTACATGACTTCTTTTTCTTGCAGGTGGGGAAAAAAGCAGAACACTTCATGTTTTGCTTCTGCTTTGTGTGTCAGAAGGTCCTTGAAGTGTGTAAACGCTCTTTTATGTGGCTCAGACCACAAGAAGAAAAGTTTCTGTTCTGAAATCTCAGTTGAGAATTAACTTTCGGTTGTTACCAAAGTGAGGTTTGCTCTGGGTGATAATTTAATGGAAGCGTTTCTAAGCTTTAATGATTCTGAGACGTTTAGTTTCTTTGTAGCCACATATGCAAAAGGATTCCCTTGTTTTTCTTACCCAGTTCTTTTCAAAGCCTCATGTGGTTTATGGAAGTGACTAATAGTCACAAAAGGAGAAATTAAATCTATTCTGTCACTCACTGATCTTGTTCTGGTCAGTTTATCCTTTGTGTATCTCAGTTTGCAGTTCAGTGGAAATGGCACTATTTTGTAGGCATGTGTCAGTTTAGTTTCATTTAATGGTTGGAGCAAACCCTGACGTTCCTTACATTGATGTTACATGCATGTGAAGATTTGGCTTGCTAGAAAGATTGCACAGAGGGTTCCAGTTTCAAATTATTCTGCTGGCATCCTGTCAAGTGAAGCAAGAATGGCTGCAGATAAACTCGGATTAGCGCTTTGGGAATGAATCAGCTGAGTGAAAGTTACTATCTTGATACTGAAGAGCAGGGGCAGCTTACTTCACCCTCTAACCCCTTGTGTTGATTCGTTGGTTATTGGTAGATTGCTGTCATTAACACTATTGACAGGAATAATTTTTATGTAAGTTGGGGGGTGTTTGAAATGTTTTTTATAACAACATGGTCGGATGTTAGTGAAGTCATATGCTAGTACGTAACTGCATAGTATCCCTCAGCTTCACATCCAACCTTTGAGAGGCATTGAGGAGAAGGAATGAAAAATACTTGAATTTTACTGCACTCACCTGCTTTTCTGTTGCTTTCTTACCTCAAAGTATTTTATCAATGTCATCAGGTACGGGGTGAGTTTCAGTGTAACACAACTTTATAGTGGATGATAGGACGCTGATGATGATGTCCCAGAAAAATTCAGGGCCGTGGGGAGCATTTACGCTTAGTTTTATTGCTTGAAAAAGCAATTACACTCCTTTGGAGGCCCCAAGGAGGAAACTTTGCTGTGAGCAAAGGGATGTGGAATGTGTTTTACGGAGGCAGGTGCAGCTGGCTTAATCCAGTGTCTCACAGTAACTGAGATGTTGGGAAGGCCTTGGTGATTTTTTTGTTGTTGTTGTTTTGTTTTGCTTTGCTTGTTTCCTCCTCTTCCAAATGTACTGGGTTGAGGATGAGTGTAAGATTTACTGACTTAAACCCTTCAAATGCAATCCCAGATTTGCCTTTGCATCCATGCATCCCACTGCATGGATGACAGAAAAAACACTGAACTCCCTTTTGCAACAGATTTTGCTTTCATTTTGGATAGGAGCAAGACGTGTTAAAGTTTAGGGGTGAACTTCAGCAACGCTTTCTGGTATGACTGAGTAGGCTGTTGAGACATCTTGAGAGGGAGAGGTGAGTTGCATAAGGCCTTGAAAGCAGGAGCATGGTGGTAGAAGGAAAGGAATGCAGAGAGGTATGACTAGTGTGACTAGAAAACAGCTAAGAGCTGGCTAATAAATCAAGCTGTTTGTTGTGCCAGGTATGTGAATGATGCTGAATATATGACTCTAGGCTCAAAAGAGCTTAATTTTATAGAGATTTTGAATATTTTCAATCTTTTGAATTGTCAATTTTAAACTTTTTTAACATAAATTTGAATTAGTTTTTTACTGTTACAGACATTTAAATGCATTTGAAGCTTTAATTTGTCTACAGTATGTATCAGTGACCTTCTGTTTGACGCTAATGGTTTGTGATAGGCATTGATCTGTTCCCTTCCAACCCCTAAAATTCTGTGATTCTGTGATTTGATAGTTGTGTGCAATGTATTGTGTGAATTTTGGGGGGTTTTAGTCTTATATGTGGTGAAGAATACCATTAAAATTTATATATCATAGAGAACTGTATTCAGGTTTATTTCCATCAGCCAAGAAAAGAAAGCTATTGTGACAATATGTAATCTTACTGCCACAGGAATGCTCAAACAAAAGGAAAATACTTCCAAGAATACGGTATATCATTCTTCTATTAATAGAGTTAGAACAAAGCATACTAGGAACCTTAACAGGGAATGAAAATCTAGTTTCGTTTGCAACTAAATTTAGAAACTAACAATTGTACCATTGTTTGAATTGTCCTGCATTATGACTGGATGATTAAATATAAATGCTGACCTGATTGGATTGTATCCCAGCAATGAACTGGCCTTTTACAAACCAGTTACAGGAAGCAGCAGACAGGTACCGAGCTTGTTTTTCTCAGATTTGGAAGCTGTAGTTGTTGAGTAACAAAGTTTATGCAATCACAGAGTCTGTAAGGACCATGGAATGGCAGAAATGCAGTTTCTCACCAGTAGTCACTTGATGCTTCAGTCGGTCACTTCTGCTGCTTGGTTTGCTATTAGAATATGGGGGCAGGAAGCCCAAGTATTCAAAAACAGTAGCAGAGGGTGTATTGCTGAAGTTGAATAAAATTGTAATCGGTGCTTTGGACCAAGCAATGCATGTAATGCTTTGTTGGTTTTTTTTCTGTTTTTTTATTTTAAGGTGCTGCAGGAGTAAAAGCTGTGCTTTGGCTGCAGAGAATAACTGAAATGAGACATTTAAGGAGTGGCAGCTGCACTTACCTTTTTCACTGTTAACCTTTTTTTTTTTTTTTTTTTTTTTTTTTTTTTTAGTTTATCTAGCATAATGAAATAGATTATGCATACCTACTGCGTTTGATCTACCTCCTTATCAAATCCTGATACTGCAAGTACATTAAAACATTCATTCTTTTCATGATGCCAAGCAAAAAGTGGTCCTCTTGAACTTAGTTTATGCACAAACTAATCAAGCACTTTGATTCTCAGCTTGATTATCAGACTTCGTTTGCAGGGGTGTCTTAAGAAGCAGAAGGTACAAAAATAATGTGACTGTAAAGAAATGCATTCAGTCTTATAACTAAAGTGAATAGGGGTGGTTAAGTCAAAGACAGCCTTTTAAGCTGTTGTTGATTAGGTAGACTGAAAGTTTAGCGTCCCTTCAGTAACATTATATTCTTGTAGTGTATACAAAAAAAAAACCCTGATCAATCCCTTGGTCTATATTGTGTGAGAAGGTGAAAGTCCAGGAAAACTGTTCAGAAAATTAAATGGCAAATGAACTCTGACATTTTTCAGTGTGTATATACATATTCTGCATACAGAAGTATAATTGACCTGTCAGCCTTTTGCCTAGATTAATTTTGATCCTCAACTAGAATTGCTTGACTTCTAGGTTTTTATCTCCTGAAGCCTTGCTCTATTTTTGAAAAGGGGTGGGGGGTATCAACCTTATTGCAAGATAAAGCACATGCAGTGCCCCAAGGTGTGAGGGTTGTTCTTTTCAACACCTATGGGAGAGTAAATTAGTGTTTCCAAGGCTCCCTTGCTGAACTGATGCTGCACATGCCAGAGCACTTGGGAAAAACAGCTGCCGACTTTCCTCTGTGAAGCAATGTGTGAAAAGGAAGAAAACTTTGATGAAAAAAAATGTTAGCTCCCAGAGTGTCACTTCTCAAGAGGCACATATTGTTTTCTAAAAAAGAAAAATAACGAAGCATTTTTGCTTTTTTTTGCAGGGGGGG
>NW_015090931.1:1307518-1334663 GCF_001431845.1 Calidris pugnax
GAGGGAAATGGGACCCGTTTGCTTCTCCAAAATGGCAATTTTGTCTTTCAGTTGAAGCTGTTCCCTCACAAATTTTGAACAATTGGTTGCTTCCTGTTGGGGGAAGCACTGAAACAATCGCAGTGTAATTTCACCAGGGTAATGACAGGGAACTGTGGTTGAGCAAAATATAGTGGAGGGAACTTGCTCCTGAAATAGATTAATCTATATTTTTATAAGTTCTAGGTTTTCAGTAGGTAAGACTTGTGTATCTTGCAGCTGTGTTTTGGATACAATCAGTTTCTTTTTTTTTTTTTCCCTCCCCATCTTGAATAGGCTTTTGTTTAGTTTGTAAAGGGTTATTGTACTGGTTTTTGATGATGCATATGTGTGCATCTAAGCTCAGTAGAATACATCTGTAAAAAAGCGTAAAGTGACTCTTCCCGTGTCTTCCATCCCATCTCCAGAAAAGTTTAGGAACTTTGCACGTATATTTTAATTTGTGTTGCATGTGAAGGTTTTAAATTGATGTTCAGTTTCATATTCTGAATTGTTACACTCTGCTCAGTAAAATACTGCTGCTTTGCCCTTCTCACCATTCTCCTCCCACCCTGATAATGGTAAATGAGGACCTGCTTCTTGTAGCATACCATCAGAGTAGTTCAAGTGGCTGATTTTTGCATTTACCCTCTCCCAATAGTAAAGAGGAAACAGGCAGTTGTTAAAAAGACAGTTGTTCAGTAAGCATCATAGTTTGATAAAGGCATCACACAATCCTAAATTCTGGGTACTGAATTGAAATTATTAACTGTTTTTCTTACTGGCAGAGGTCACAAGTACTGTGAAATACAAGTGAATGAGTGTCAGAAAATTCCAGTGTGTGTGTGTTGCTTGACTTTTCTGGTGTAATGGGAAATTATGCCTTCATGTCAGCAGAATCAGGACCTTCTTGCAAGTGTAAACTTAGGTTCAGGTTAAAAGTAGCCTGAAAGAAAAAGTTCCACTCCAAAAATGTAACTATAATTCTTCTTATTGTTAATGCTAAAATGTAGCATTTCGAGCTTTAGGTACAACTATCATGTAGTATTGGTTCAAAATGTCATTTAGAATTTTTCAGCTGTCCATTTCCATGGTGGCTTGATGGGATTGATGAGTAGTTTTCATGGTTTATCTTTGCAGTACCGGATGTTTCTCTTTTTTCAGAACATAAAACAGCTTGGAAAACATATTTATTTCCTTTGTATAAACAGTGCAATTAATTTTTGAAATAATTGTGGTGGAAAGGCACTTAAACTTAATAAAGCTGGATTATTTTTTTTCTTAAAAGCAGGCTGTTTGAATGATGGTAGGATATGTACTTGAGATTAAAAGAAACAGAACAGAAAACACTTAACACCTTGTTTTAATATCACATTTCCTGTCATTTTTAGTCTGCAAAGAAAGCTTTGAAATAGGCTTTTGGCCTAAAAAGACGTCAAGCCTGTTTCAGATTATTTATTTTTTTAATTTACACATTATATTTATGAAAATCACTTAAATGCCAACCTGTTTAAGAAATAAATAAGTGAAGTTATTGTGTAATACTGAGTCTAGTTCTTCAGAGCAAGAATACCATGCTGTGTGCCAAAGCAATAGCCTGAAGTTGTATTTCTAAAACTCGAAAGAAATGCTGTATTTAATACCTTTTTTATGGGGCTGGGAAGCGGTGTGTGTGTCAGTTGCAGCATCATTGCACCATCTAGTGTCTGTCTGGGTTAGTTGTGAGTTGTACACCCTGAATGTTGGCTCTGCGTTTTGCTGGCTTGCATTGTGCAAAAATAATTTGGCAAAAATATGCTGTGTTTCTTCTGAAATATGAGGTTGTTTCTTTTGCTGGTCTAGACTCCAGATTAAGCGCCCTGCACGTTCACCCAGGAGATGGAAAGACAGCTCCTGGTGCTTGTATGCCTTTTTAGTATGCAGCACGAGGAGAAAAAGAAGCAGGCTTTCTTTCTATTAATCTGTACTACAGGGGCAGATATACTTAGTGTGTTTATGTATCTAGAAATATATTTTTATTAATATATCTCTCTATATATATCAGATTATATCCTATTACATCAATACCTGCAAAGCCTTCATAAATGTTTCTTCTAGAATATGGGCAAACAGACAAGATACACAACCTTTAGTGGCTATCAGGATATGCTAGGGTAAAGTATATGCAAGAGGGTAGTAATCTGTTGTATTATCAAAGATGGATTAGAAAACAGAAGATAATATATTTTTCTCATAATCCTAAGGAGCCTTAAAGGCACTCAGGAACTTTTTTCCTGGCTTTTCCATTAAAAGGTTTGGGGGTTTTTTTCTGTGTTACTTTTATTTCATTGCTCCTGGCTAGATGACAGGGCCCAAACAGTTGCATTGAATTGTTAAATCCGGTTGGTGATTGGAGAAAGGTGATGTTCCCCAGTGCTCATATTTGGTATAGTTCTATTTAATATTGTTATCAATGATCTGGATGAGGGGATCAAGTGCACCCTCATTAAGTTTGCAGAGGGTACCAAGTTGGGGGGGAGTGTTGATCTGCTTGAGAGTAGAAAGGATCTAGAGAGGGATCTGGATCTTCTGAAGAGACTGGATGAATGGGCCAAAGCCAGTGGTATGAGGTTCAACAAGACTAAGTGCCAGGTCCTGCACTTGGGTCACAACAACCCCAGGCAGTGCTACAGGCTTGGGGAAGAATGGTTGGAGAGCTGCCTAGCGGAAGAAGACCTGGGGGTGTTGATCAACTGTCAGCTGAATATGAGCCAGTGGTGTGCTCAGGTGGCCAAGAAGGCCAACAGCATCCTGGCCCAAGTGAGGAACAGTGTGGCCAGCAGGACTACGGAAGTGATCATCCCCCTGTTCTGGGCGTTGTGTTCAATTTTGGGTCCCCGCCTCCAAGAAAGACATTGAGGTGCTGGAGCGTGTCCAGAGCAACGAAGCTGGTGAAGGGTCTAGAGAACAAGTCCTGTGAGTAGCAGCTGAGGGAACTGGCATTGTTTGGCCTGGAGAAAATGAGGTTGAGGGAAGATCTTGCCATTCTCTGAAAGGAGCTTGTAGGCAGGTGGGTGTCTGTCTCTTTTCCCAAGTAACAAGTGATCGGATGAGAGGAAACTGCCTCAAGCTGCACCAGGAAAGGTTTACATTGGACAGCAGGAAAACTTTATTCACCAAAAGTGTTGTCAAGCATTGGAACAGGCTGCCCAGGGAAGTGGCTGAGCAACCATCCCTGGAGGTGTTTAAAAGGCCCGTAGATGGGGTGCTGAGGGACATGATTTAGTGGTATACTTGGTAGTGTTGGGTTTATACAGTTGGACTCAATGATATTAGGGGTCTTTTCCAACCTAAATGACTCTATTATTATATATTTAATCCGTTCCTTTAATAAACTCTAGCTTTCCTACCCTTGGTGCATCCTTGAAGGTGAATTTTTATCTTATGGCTGAGTTGATCTTAGACGCTGAGTTCTAATACTGCTTCTGCTTCATCTCAGCTGTTCTTTGGAAAGCCAGTTCAGCTTACAGAAATGGTAATAGAGTAATCCACTGGGAAACGATGAGCAGCTTTTAGATGCTTTAGGAAGCTGGCTTTGCTTACTTTGAAGAGCCAAACAGCAGAATTCACAGAATGAGTCAAGGGGCCTGCATGTAAATGTGCAGGAGGAGGCTGGAAATTGCTATGGTCAAAAGAAAGTTGTTGTTTAGTTTGTGTCTTATGAAACCATACCCAGCCTATGAGGTAGATGTGTGTTTGGGAAGAGATGTGTCCATTGCCAAATATGAAAAGGGGTGTTGGTCTTCTGTGAACTTTCCAAAGGTGCTTGTTTGTAGAGACAAGGAAACCTTAATGAGCCTGAGAAGAAGAAAGCATCTAGAAAGCAAGCAAACAGACACACACACAAAGAAAAACCACCTTGGATTTTTATTAGCTATTTCTCAGGTGAATTGTGACAAACTCAAAGTGTTTATAATAAAATTCTGATGCTCCTTCTTCTTCCTTTCAAAGTGCTTGTTCTGCTTTCTGAAAGTCTTCATATAATTGGTAAATATTTGGCTTTAAATACATAGGAAACAGTTTTCCTAGGTAGTACCTTACTGGTATGGACAGATAAAAAACTCCCAGAAAAGCAGTTGATTCCAATACCCACCCCCCAAGAGACTATTTATGCATTACTCAGATATTTATACATGCAGCCTCCCCAGTTTTACTTAAGTGTTTCTCTAATACAGAGTTGAAACAAATAAAACTATTCAGAGATTATGCGCTTTACCCAGTAATCCAGCAAAAGGATGCCTAATGCCACATGCTTTACTGGCTTCTTTTCAGTGTCCAGGTTACTTTTTATTCCCTTTATTTTTTTGATATTTCAGGATAATTAAATATTTGAAAAAATCAAATCCTGTGCCTCTATTTTAATGTATTTTTTCCGCTGTGCTTGTGCCAGTTTCTGCAAAAGTTCTTTCAGCTGGGGGTGCTATTTCATTGCTATGAACCAGTTGAAGGATGCTAGTGTAGGAACTGCTGTTATGGGCAGATTGTATGATATCCTTCATTACCTTTAAGCACCATTTGTCATTGACATGATGTGAGCTGGATTAAATGATATATTTTGAATTAAAAAGCATACACTTTCTCAAAGCTCCAGATCAGAGGAGGTCTTCTGTGTGTATGCAACTTCTTTACAATCTCCTTCAGTTTATTTTTTAAACATTTTTTGTGTAGTAGAAAATCTGGGGCGTTATGCTGTGAATGTTAGTATCAGGGCTACAATGCAAATGAGACCTAGATATGTTTGTCGACTAATATTCTCAGTAGTCTGGTGAAAAGTAGTGTTGTCCTTCTTCTCCTCAGTTCTGCACAGGACTGGATGCTAGTTCAGTTTGCAGCCCAGAATGCCTTTGAAGTGTCGTAGTGCAAAGAGAGGTAGGAATGAATGCAAGTTCTGCCACCCTGGAATTTTTCGTCATTTGCTAGCTGGCTAAAACTCCCACAATGGGAGACGGTTGACTCCTTTTTTACTATTACAGAAGCTGGTCTGGGATGAGATTTCTGTTTGAAAGAAGTGGAGGAAAGCTGTGTGTTCGCTTCCTTGCACAACACATTTCTGTGGAGAGGCTACTTGACTTGAAGTATGCTTCTGGCTCTGCTGCTGACAGCTTTGGCACTGCATATTTTTTAAGAAGGTGTAGTTTTGCTAACTCGAAGCAAAATTCGTAGTGAAATAGTGCTGAGCACAATGTCAACTAATGACTGTGGGCATTGTTGTCATGCTGGATTCAAACTGTTCCTGAGAGAACTAAAACAAAAAAGCCCATAGATTATTGTCTAGTAAACAGTTCTCATTTAGTGGTTTAAAAAGTTTTTGTGCAATTAAGGAGTCAAACTTCGTCTTTGAATGCCTGGAATAGGTATATTGTACTTCTGTAGCATTTGCTAATTCTGTTGTAGATAGAATTTACACATTATAGCAAGTGAATAGTGTAACTTTTAAGTGAAATATGATTAAGAAAAGTTCTTTACATCTTCACTTCATTGGCATTAAAACCAGTTCTGTTTGTGCTACTGTGTCACAACATTCAATTTGTCAAATCTGTGAAGAACGAATAATTAGAAACGTTATGCTCAGTTTGTTTTCTTTTAACAAAGTCTTTTTACACAACCCTTGTCTTGCGATTACTTCTTCTAAATGCATTTTGGAAAAAAATGTTTTATTTTTCATACAAAGTCTGATAAAACTTAATGAATGTGCTTGTTATAAAAAAAAAAAAAAAAAACCAACCCACAACTAAAACCTTTTCTCTGTTAGCAAGGTATTTGTTCTTGCAAGTAATCTGGGAGGAAGCAAAGGCTGTATGTGACTGGTAATTCTCCACTGGAGGGAAGGGGAAGAAAGGATTGTCTGCACAGCTTGTTTCTACATGAATGTTTTTTTTCTCCTTCAAAACTTGTCATTCCAGTGCAGAGGTAGGCTTACATGTACAATTTGTGACTTTTTTTTTTTTGGCAAACTTCCTGCATCCTAATAATATGACCATCTTGATGTTAACAATGATCCTGATTTTCTCAAATGTGAAAGTAAAGTTGATAATCTCTTAACATGCTGTCCCTTATGTGTGTTTTGACTTCATGACCCCTGGCAGGGAAAAAAATATTAATTTCTGTCTTGGTGAAGAGCAATTGTACGTTACTCCTAGTGGATATCTTTTACAAACCATCTTGTATCACTTCTCTACCTTAATCTGAGCCATTCGTCATTCTGGGAACGGTTTTTCTTTGGGATGATCTGTTGGGGGGTTTCTGGATTTGTGCAGGAGTCTACTGAATTAGAGCATTTATTGATAGAATAAATATTCTATCTTTCTTGCTCTCCTTTTTTGTGAGATGTTGGCTGTATTGTAGAAGATCCATGGATAAGTAGTTTTTCTTGTCTTTGTAGATCCTAATAAAATATTTGCCTTGCCATTTGCAGATACTTCATGAAAACACTTTAGTTAAAGCCATCTTCAAAGTGGCTTGAGCGTCCTTACTTACTGCAGAGGAAAAGCTTGGTAAAGGTCCTGTTCCTCTTCATTTTTCACTACATTAATTAGGAATATTTGACAGGCTCTGGATATGCAGCTTGTTTTATGTGATCGTCTTTTAATAGTCATGTATAATAGCCTACTAGACTACAGCCTACAGCTGAAGAAGAGGTGTGGACCTTCACACCACATGCTGATTTACAGATTGCTTCGCATTTCACTCAGCCTCCACTTCCTATTCAGGGGAACTCTTGGAGATTCTCCAGAAACTGAAGTAGATCGGCATCTTTGAATGCCTGTGAATCCAGGGCCATCCAGTTTGGTCTGTCGTAATTGCCTTTATGCAGGCAGGTGACACATGAGGGCAGTTTCTGAATCTTTTGATAATATATCCCATCTCTGAGAGCAGGTATGCTGCTGACATCTTGATGCAGCTCTGGAGCCCCTGCACTTGGCTGTTTATATCGGTGCCTAGAGTAGCCTCTGTCCCCATCCTTTACAGGTGGGTGACTTTCTGTTAAACTTGAGAAGTTTTTCATCATCTTCAGTATAGAAGTCTGTCTTAAGGATAAAAACCCTGGAAGGTGAGCCCAGGTTTTCCCTGAAGTCCATGGTAGCAGGTGAAGGGGGCGGTGGTGGGAAAGAACCTCTTTTTTGTGTGTGCGTTTATCCCTTCCATAACAGAGCCAACAAGATCATTTTGGGTTTACCTTCTGCTTATTTACACAGCCTTGTCTACATTAATTATGAGGAAACACCCTTTTTCATCACGGGCTAGAGAGGAAGAGATCAAAACAGACAGCTTTTCTGTTGGGCAGATCATGTTGACGTAAGGAAGCTCGCTCTTCGCCTGGGTGAGCGGAGAGATGCTGCCTTCTGCTGTAAGGCTTTGTTGTGGCATTCTGAAAACTTAGTTTTCAATTTATTTTTCCCTGCATGATTCACAAACATTTTATTTTCTGGATAGACTCCCTCAAAGAACCAAAGTGTGTGTCTGTCACTGGAGTTGAGCTTGCTTTCAAAAAGAGTTTCAGTTTTACATGTCTGTGGATAATAGATGTCAAATAGTTGTGAAATGTGAAAGACTTTTAATTGCATCTTTGCTCTTGTGCCTGGGGGCAGCTAGGCCTTAGTATCCTTTAGTCTTTGTGAAGAAGCATGCAGGTAAGGTCAAAAGACAGTATCTGGGACAGTGGTTCTTTCTTAGTTTAAAAAAAAATATTTTTTTTTTCTTTCTGTCTCATTTAAACAATTGAATAGAGGAATTCCTGTCCTGGAGAAATGTTTTTCCTCCGAAATGAAATATCAAAATGCAAAAGCCTTCATCTTTCTGTTATCAGTCTCATCACAGCTTCTATTCAAGAAACCTTGCAGTAATGGTCCCAGACTTCCTGATTATTTTTTTAAATTTCTTTTCAGGTTCCTTTTAAAATTTGGTGGAGTCAATCCACCTGTCTCTCGTTTTTCCTTAAAGACAGTCCAAAACCAAGGAAGAAGAGTCTTTGCTGTTATAACCACTACAGCTCATGAACAATGTTTTGCCATTTTTGTTCTTCATGTCCTCACAGTCTGTTTTTGCTGACATTTCTCTATTTGGAGTGCTATTGAAGCTTTGTCAAGGCAAGAAGGAGGAGAGCAGGAGAGCTAAGACAAGGCTAGAGTGGTCTCACATACATTCTTACATTTGTTTCTGCTTCCTGGCTCTTTTTTTTTGTAAAAATAAATAAATTTAAAACACAGGTTTGGAAGCTGAGAATGGGAGTCTCTTCAGAGGAGTGCATTTTTAGTCTTCAGAAATGTTGACGGAGAGTCTAGACTCTTTTGGCGAAACTTTTAACAATGGTCTTAAACTACTTGCACCCCTCCGTGTGCTGTGGAAGTGGGAAGCCCTGGTCAGCAGCTGGTGCCAGCGTGCCTCTCCCAGCCCCGCTGGGCGCAGGCCGAGCGGTGTTCACCCTCAGCAGCTCAGCCCTGGTGGTGCCAGCCTGTCTTCATCCTGGGTCTGCTGGCTGGTTCAGGGATGGGGTCACCATTGACACACAGGACGTTTAATTCAGTCTTTATTTTTAAATGGAAAAACCTAAAAAAAAAAGAAAAAAAACACCTCTCAAAACAAACAAAAAGAAGCCTCCACATTTTCCACTGTTGTCTGAATTCTTTCAGCAGTTAAAATTGTTCCACTAAAGCTAATGAAAAATGCAATCTGTGGATGGAGGTTTTGGTTAGCATTGTGTTCTGAACTTGACATGTGTTCCTGTCTCTTCACTGCCTGTGAAACTTACATAAAGTCTAGGGGGAAAGTTCGCTTAAGGCTTAAATTTCACAGCATTCATGCGGCATAGATGGAACTGATAGCTTGACCTATTTTCCAATAGTCATCTGTTTGGCTGCATGATTAGCTTATCATTCTCAACAAATATCTTACTAAGTGTTGGAGGACAGAGGGAGTGTCTGTTATTTGTGGCTATTAAAAATTCGTTTCTCTTTCCCTTTTTGCTTGTTGGAGCCAAGTCCATGTTGCTGCCAAGTGTTTAATGTTGTATGTGCACTTGAAGGGATTACTCGCATGTATACAGTTATTTCTGCATAAGTACTTCCTGGTCTCAGCAATTACATTGTTAAGACTCGATAGAGGCTGCTAAACCACAGCCGTTACTCAAGGTAATGGATCAAGTAATTTTTACTGTAAAATATTACAGCCAGAGTATGAATTTTCAAATAATCTGCACTGTGCTTCTTAAGCAATTTTTCTTTAAAGTTTCAAGTAGGTTCTTGGTGGGGTGAACCCATATGTGTTTGGAAGAAGAATAACTTGCTACATGTTGATCTGTTTCTGACACTTAAATTTTTGTAAAAAAAAAAAAAACAACCAAGATGACAGTACTGCTTTTTTCCTGGGGTCTCTTAAAGTGAGAGTTTGTTGAACTCCTGGTAGATTTCCCTGCTGTGGTTTTGATGTATTTCTGTGTGAAACTGGCGGCAGGATTTGTGTGAGTATGTAGGCCACTATTGTATTAGAATTACATAACCCTGTTGAGTGGTGGAAACAGATGAAAAGACGGGGATGTACGGCGTCCCCTCACAGATTATATCCTGCAACAATGAAGACAGCTCAAGCTCTGCAGAGAATGTGGTCACATGCAGTCAAAAAGTTGGGGATTTTGAAAGGGCACGTGAGTTGCTTTTTGTTGCATCTTGCTCTGAGTCTCTTCTTCCCCCCCCTCTCTCCCCCCTCCCCTCGTGTATCCCTCCCTTCTCCAACTCACTTTTACAGCCAGGTAACTGTTGTGGCAGGTCTTCTGGTTTTGTTCTTTCGGTGTGAGTGAAGTTGTCTTCAGTGATCTCTCAGGAGCAAGTAATTGCATAAATCTCTGATGACTGTCAGTGAGAGTTGCAACAGCTGCCTGTTCGTAGCACGCAGACGATTTTAGCACTTTGACTAGTTTCCTGCCAAAGATTCTGTTAAGCAGTCTATTTTGGGTATGTAGAAAGCACCTGTCATTTTGGTATATGAGCATTAGGCAGATTTAAGCAAATCCTGACTACGGTTTTCTAATTAGAAATGGACTGACTCTAGTCAGTAATGAATTCAGACTAGCTAATTACAGTAATTTGCATTTGCTGCAGCAGGTAGCCTGCTGTGTGAAACGCGGGTAGACTTGCAAAACAGTTACTATTAGTAACTGGAGGTGGGGTTCTTAACCATTTTGCCTACCTTTCCCCAGCGTTCTAGCCTGTGATCTTGCAGTGAAACTGCGATCCTACAAAGGATGCACAGGCTGCTCAGGATCCCTTTGTGTTTCCTTACAGATGAAGTATGAAGTAATTGGCAAGGTGATGGAGGCTTTTTGTAATCCATCACTTGATATGTTCAGAGGGGACTCATATTATTAGGTGTGGAATGCAGGAATTTTGTGTGAATGTGGCGGAGACTTCAGTCTTAGTTTTCATCAAGTCATCCACTGATGATTTATAACATTTGTAGTCTCTTCCTCCCTCTCAATCTTCTCTTCTCCAGTAATCTGTCAGTATGGGCTATCATCGTGGGGATGGCAAGCAGCAGTACGTTTTATAATGATAAAGAGATTATTGCTTAGAGATTTGAGGGACTACAGATGTGTTTTGTGCCTTATGGGCTTCCAAGGTGACCATTCAGTTCTCTGAACTGTATTACAGAGCCTGCACAGCTTTATCAGTATGGCAGAACTAGTCCTGTTGTCTTGGTAATTAGGTTACACAAAGTCAGCTTTGCAAGTACATAGTATATTTTCCTTCGCTGAAATATCATACAGCAAATGGGAGACAATTTCCCAAGAAGCGGTTTCTAAAAATGTATTACTTCAACAAATACTTATGAATTTAAAAGTGAATTATTTAATTAGCTTTTGTTGAATGTTCAGTAGCAGTTTCAAGCTAAAAATAAACCCCCAAAATTTACACAGAAAGTACGCAAGACAGTCACTGATGCTATGAGGAACTTTTTCTAGTTAAGAGATGATACTATACACTGAAAATCTTGCAAGACCTTAGTTGTAGTGTCTGTAGGCAGTAGTTTCTCTTCCATTCTTGCCACTTTTTTTTTTTTGTCACCAGATAAAATGACGCTTACTTGTCAGAGCAAAATAAATTTGAACCTGTTTACGATGCTTTGATTTACTACACAATGTGTCTCACCAATTGTGCACAAGGTTTTACTTGTGCCACTGCTCATGGGAGGGTTAATTTTCTGGAAGGAAATTTCTGTAAGCTTACCTGTTTCATGCCCATAAATTCAGTGTCTTCACTATGCTTTCCTCATCCTCTTTCTGCAGTGTTGTGCTGAATAAGCAGGCATTTCTCAGGCCTTCCTTTAGTAGTGTATTGAAAGACATGATGTTAGAGTTTCTGGAAGAGTAAGGCGACTGTGCTGCTCTGTCTCCATGGATAGTAAACTCTTGTTGATTGCATCCTGCCTGCCTTGCTGTTTTGCCTGGGCTGGGAGGTAGCCTTGGTAAGAACTGCGTGGAGTGCTAATTGAATTTAGGTGATGCTCTGCTTACACATCTAAGTTGTTGAGGCTTTAATACAGCGAGAAGGATGGGCAAGATTTTCCATGTCCCCTGCTTCTACAAAATGTGTACCCACCTGCTTGTCCTCCAATTTTTACCAGTCATTTGATACTGTCTTTAATTTCTAAAACTTTCTTCAATGAAATCAGCTGTAATTTAAACGACACTGAGGCCCTTCTTTAGCACAGACTGGTTTTCTGCAGAGCTTAAAAATATCATCTGGAAAAGCAGGGCAGTCATGATGTAGCCAAGGGTCAGTAGTAGGTAAACTGTTTATACATTTTCATACATGCCAGACAAGCAAGCCTAGTCACTTCCATTTACAACAGCATCACAGCAGCTCAGAAAAGTGCTTAGCTAAGGAGAAATTTTTTACTTATGGAAGGTTTTCTGTGTAAGGGAATATATGTAGTGAGAAGGTTCAGTGTCAGCTAGTTGAAGAGTTAGACCTGTCAGCTGGTTACATGGAAATAGCAGATAATTTCACCATCTGCTTCAGCAGAGTACTTCATTGTCCCGAGACATGTATGTTTTAATTCTGTTAAAAATGTCAATAGTTCTTGTCTGATCTAGACAATTAGAAATTTAGAAATGCTTACTTGTATTATTTTTAATATAAGCCATCCGCTCCTCCAACTATTTTAAATGGATTTTTAAATTAGACCCAGAAGGTCCCGGGAACTGGGAAGCGTTGTTCGTTTCCTGGGAGAACAGTGGAAATTTAACACTGTTCAGTGTTGTAAAATTCCTAGTATCTGAAACTCTGAATATTTTGCATGTTGCCTGAGGAACTCTGAGCAGGACTTAAAACTTTTTTTTTCGCTACACTGACTGTGCAATGGAAAATGTAAAGCTAACACCTCTTTGGAGTGCTTAGAATCCACTAGAAGAAAATGTCATGGGGTTCTTTGCATTTGAGAAACAGCATCCATAGTTTGCTAAACAGTTGTGTACTGCCAGAAGACTTTTACTCTGGAAATACGTGGGATACTTTAAAGTACAGGCATAGCCTTCTTGTGTCACTTCTCTGTTTATTGTTTTGAAGTTTAGTTGTCAATAATCCTTTTAATGCCTTTAAAAAGACCATTAAGTCAAAACTGAGCTTCTATCTGAACTTCAGTTTTCCAAGCAAACTTTTAGCTTCCCAAGAAAGACAACCAGTTTTAGCAGTAAAAACAAATAGACCTCAGGCTTGAGTATGTGCATTCATGTACTCATGCAATGCATGGATTTTTCTTCTGCGATGGATGCTTTGCCTTTTGAAATATTTTCAGTACATCAAATACTGTGACTCATTTTTCTCCTCATTTTACAAGGTCAGGCACTAAAGGGGCTGGCTGTGTACTATATGTTGCATCACAGTTGGGTGATTATTCTGTATTGTATTTTAAGCTGTGAAGTTGGAAAGATATGAGGTTATATCATGTAAGAGAAACTGATCAGGATTAGTTTTAACTGGAAATGTGGAAAAAAAATGTTTCTGAGAAATGCCATTGAAATGAGTATACTAGTGGTATGTAGTGATACGCTGTGTTTTTCTGTAAAAATTAATTTCTTGAGGGGAACTAAATACTCAGTTACATAATTCATAGTGGATGAAATGTTTTGTTAAATCCACATGAGCAAGAAGTGAAAGATTGAAGGCTAGTTCATTTTGAAAACCTCACTTTCAACTGCTAATCTTATTGCATACTGGCATGGAGAGGTCTTCCTTAAGTATTTGTGTTATTTGAATTGGGGCTTTATAATGCTTATGTGATCTGAATTAAATGCTTTTGCTGAATGAGACTTATCCAGAAAATCAGAATGAGCTGTTAAATCAGTGAAATATGAAGGGATTCTACCACCCCGGACCTATTGATATTTTTTGCCTTTTTAAAGAAAAATCATTATTAATTGAAATACATACATTTCATATTCTTAGACTTGCCACATTATTGGAATATGCATAGTTTTTATACCTGTGTTTTAATGGGGTATTTCCCGTTTTAATTTAGATAGTAAAACACAAAGCATGCAACTAATTGGTTTCTGTGTGCAACAGGCCCCAGGCATGGAAGAGCTGATATGGGAACAGTACACTGTGACCTTACAAAAGGTGAGTGAGTGCCTGTTATATTTTTAGTTTTCAAATATTCAAGCACTGGTTTAGCCTAAATATGTTTTATGATAGACGTTATTAGCACATCTGAGTCTAGAATAGGATTAATTCGTTGTCCAAATCCGATGTTTTTCATTTCTAACTTAATTGCTAGCTACTTATACAATAACATGACTCTTTAATGATAAAAGTAAATTAAATTAACAATTTAAGTGCTGCATTTGCTACTGTTTGGTCTTTGTAATGACAGTATGATATACCATGTGCCAGCACATAGCTAAATTCATCATTGAATAACCTTAAAAACAAAGCAGATGGTTCTATCAAGTTGTTGTGGTTAATGTCCAAGCTTTACAATAAGCACTGAACCTGACTCTACTGATTTTATTTTTTTTAATACTTTAATCTAGTGGAATCTAGTGGAAAATTACTGACATCAAAATTTCTAAAATACATGGGCTATAGATGTCACTTTTTAACAATTCTTCTAAGAAAAGAGGAAGTATCTCATTATATAGAGTCCTTTTGAGTTAAAGTAGACTGCTTCCTTCTGAGCTCTGTCATGACTAGGCTGCCACATCATGGTACAGAATGTGCAATTTGGTGGGGGTGGTGGTGGTGTTCCCAGTTGTTGGGATGATCTGGGTTCAGTGAGCACCCTGTATTGTGCTGCTTACATTTTTTCCCATGTTCTTCAATGAAGTCAACTTGATGAACCGAGGTAAATTAGTGTTTTTTCCTACAGAGCATGTTTTATGTGTGGAATTCTTGAGAAAGGATTGTTTTTCAGGTAACACAGGTAGACAGGAGAAACATAGCAGAAGCAGATCTTAGTTCCTGTAGTTTCCAACTTTTCAGGTCTTGAATGTCTTGTAAATGAGCATTACTTCTTCACCTCAGAGACACAGGCTTGTACTACTGAAGACACAAGTTGCCTTTTTCTTCTTCAAAGAAATAACCACTTAATGTTAGTGGAACACAAGCTGGCATGTGATGAACTATATATGCTGAGTGTGAGTTCAGGGAAACACACCACTTTCATTTGGTATATTACTTTGCCAATGTATTAAATGTGGCATAATTTGTATTTTATAGTAATAGGTTTATGTTAAACAGCTGATAAAATTAAACCTGTGTGTTTAACAAAACGCTTGTGCGCACATTCTTGTCTGCAGTTTAGTTACACTAACAGTTCTCTGGTCTAGACATGCTTCCTTCACACCCTATTAAGTATTTCTGTGATTTTATGAATGCCATCCTAGGGCTTTTATGGATCTTATATTTCTGTGACAACACGTTTGACATATATTGCACATTTAAAATAGTTGATTCTGAGAGAGAATAAGTTCACTGCTTGCTTTTTGTAATTGGCCATGATCTTGTTTAGTCTGGTCAAGGCTATTTTAAACTAGATAGCAGTCATAATAAAGATAAGATCCTGGGAAAGATGGTCCCAAGCATAACTAACAAAATAGATTTATCTGACAATAAATTTGGTACGAGTAACCACTGGGATGACACAGCAAAATGCAGGCTGAGTTAGTGAGTCCTTTGCTTGATTTACTAACCATCACAAGGCTGTAGACTGATGTTTTGGAACATGGTAACGTGTAATCTTGTTACGTGGATTTGTAAACCCATTCCTTTTTAAATAATATCTAGGTAGAGTGCCATCACAGGAACATTCACATTATTATTCTTTCTCCCTGTCAAAATTCCTATGGATGGAACTGAATTTTTTTGTATTTGGTTTTGTTGTAAAGGATTCCAAACGAGGATTTGGGATTGCAGTTTCTGGCGGCAGAGATAACCCTCATTTCGAAAACGGTGAAACATCAATAGTCATTTCAGATGTTCTCCCTGGTGGTCCCGCAGATGGATTACTTCAGTAAGCAATTTCTTATTTTTCTGTCTGGCATATTTTGGGGAGCATGGCTGTAGAATGCGTGAAACCTTCAGAAAGGCTTGGTTGAAATCCTGGTAATTTAATCCACTTGAGATTTGATGCCCTCTTGAAAACTCAGATGTCTGTTTTAAATTTTAAAAAGAAACAATCAACAAAACAAACTCCACCTGGAGCTGTTTTTCTTTGCTGTTTTGTCAGAAATTAAACTTCAGTGGTGTTTAAAGTTTTTATAGTTAAGTATGTTTCTCTTAAGATTGCATTCCTTTTAAAGAAACAGTAGAAATACATAGCATCTTAAATCATTCTCCCTGTTCTTCCTTCAGGAAACAATTTTAGTGATCAATCATTAGTTTTGAAGAGATTGGCTTAAGTCAGCCCAAAGAAGGGTTTTTGCTCCTGAAGCGTCGGGAGCAATAATGGGGGAAGGAAGAGAAACAGAAGTGTTTGCCAGTATGTATTTTATATTTGAAAGAAAAAAATACAGAAATAAAATGTTTCTCTAGTCCTCCTAGTAACATCATCCTTGGTGAGGCAACATCTATCACAGACAAGTAATTTTAAATCTGAAGGCTGAGATAAACAGTTTCTGGCCCACTGCTGGTGAGTGTTTCATCCTTTGAGCTGGAATACCTGATGAGGAGTAGGCAATTTGGAAGAGTGCCAAAGTTTTGCAGTAATAGTAGTTCCAAAGAGTAGATTCTGGCCATTTTGCCAAACACTAATTTTTGGTGAGGTAATGAAAAGGGTGGTATGGGAGTAGCCATTGAAGGACTGGATAAAAGTATTATTGTGAAGCACATAACAAAGCGTTCTCAACATAAGCATGCAAAAACTTCATTTTATAGCAGTGATCTCTGGACAACACCACTATCATCCATCCTGTTCCATAATCACCTATGATTTGGGAATAAAATCCTGTCCATGATTTTAGGACCAAGATTCTAGTAAATTCATGATGACAAGGCAATACAAAGCAATTTGGGCACATTCAGACAAAAAAAGTTCTGAAGAAAACTGAATGCAAAGCCATTCCTCCAATAAAGCAAGGGAAATAGGCCTAACCTTCAGAGTGTGGGGGAATCACATTCCTGCAGACCTTTTTAGGGTAGAGTTAGCATAAATAGATGGGAGCTGTTGATGTAGTGTTACAGCCTTAAGTTTGATACCGACTTTGGATGTATGGACTGTGAAGAGAGCTATTTTAACTCTCACATAATGCCCGGATGAACCTGATACTGGAATATAGCATACTGTTCTAGCATACTTGTTCAGGAAAAGGAATTGGAAGGGTATGAAAAGAGACAGAAATATCATTCAGCAGTTAGAGAAAGTGCCTTACAAAGAGAGGCTTAAAGTATGTAATCTTCTTATTTAAAAAGAAGATTGTGATGTGACTTGATTACAGTGAAGAGAAAATAATGGTTACTAAAGGTTTCTTTTATCTAGCCAAAACCAACACAGTATCCAGTAATTGGTCGAGCTAATGCTCTGACTGTAAGGTTAGTAACTGAGTAGTCAACAGAATAAACTAATGTGAGGGGTGGTAGATTTTTTTTTTTTCTGTCTCCTGCACTTTCTGTGCTGAAATGCCTTTCTGGAAGTTATGTGTTTAGTTAATTATGTGTTTTGGTGCTGTCTCGTGAGGTAGACTGTTAAGTCATAATTATCTATTCAACACGCGGGAGGTCTGAATAGACAACTTAGTAATTTCTCTTGAACCGTGTTTTAGGGCAGGGAGGAGACTTCTTGTGTATTATAGCTTGGTTGGGTTTTTTTTCCACCCAATCACCTTTCTTCAGAGTAGATGGGACCGTAATACTAGTCTTTCAGAAAAGTATACTAGAGTCTTACTTGTTGAGATTTGTCTGAATACTGCTATGGTGGCAGCAACTTGAAGCTGTCTTGAAATTCTTATGTTGGTGGGAAAAAAAACCTAGCACTAGGTGGGAAAAACAATCTAGCACTAGATGTGAAAGACTACAAGTTCTGAAAGAACTAAAAAAAAAAAGTTTTAATGGTCATCACAAATATTCCTTAAAAAACAAAGTCTTCTTTGACATTATGGTACGGTCTTAAGCTGGACGCAATACATGCACAAAGATAAGCACTGCTACCCAAAGTCTAATTTTTAAACGTACTGAAAGCTTCTTCCAATATTCAGATACTGTAGTGTTTGTGTAACAAATGCAGCTTTTAAGCAAAACTCCCTGTTAAAGTCGATGAAATGTATAGATGCCCCCTGAAAAAAAAAAGAAGGAAATTTTGTTTCAGTGTTTTCATGAAGACTCCTCTTCAATCCTTTTTTTTTTTTTTCCTGTTTTTTTCCCTCTGCTCTCTTCCAGAGAAAATGACCGGGTGGTCATCGTTAATGGGACCCCAATGGAAAATGTTCCACATTCTTTTGCGGTCCAACAGCTTAGGAAAAGTGGAAAAGTGGCCACCATTGTAAGTACATTACAAATGTATTCACCCTACAGGGGTATGTACTTGTGTAACCAGTCACGATTTTTTTCTTCTCTGAAGTGTACTATAAATATTTGAAGTAAAGCAAGCCTTTGCCCAATAGAATGTATAAAGTAAATGCAGCAAAAACGTAATTTCTACAGGTGAAACAAATGGATATTAAACAACAGTGTCACAAAGTTATCCTGTTGAAAGTCTAGGAATAAAATGCATGTCCTTTTTCTTTGATTTTACTGAATAATGAGTGGTAGTTGGAAAAAGCAAAAGTTATGCAAGGAAAATAATGCCGTGCTTATACAGACCTTGCCCGAGAATTTGCAGTCCAGATCGCCTTTTGTTAGTTGAGAGAGGCCTCTAGAACTCTCTTGTGGGGGCTTATCACATTTTTTTAGAAGTCATCTAGAAAAAGTAATATTAATTACTCACACTGTTGCAGAGATAAAAGAATGTGGTTTCTGATCTGGTTTTTTTTTTTATTTCTCTTACTCTTCTTTATCCTCCTAATTAGTAAATATTTCTTTTGCACATCTAAATAATCTAATTAACTGCTTGTTCTATAAATAGAACATTGTTTTCCTTCCCCCCCTCCCCCCAACCTCTATTTGAAGTGCGAAGACTATTTAATTTTTTGAATTTCACATTTTGACCATTGGTGGGTTTTTTGTTTGTTTGTTTCATATTGCACTGAACAGGTGGTGAAAAGACCAAGGAAAGTGCAGGCTGCTGCACTGAGGAGAAGCCCCTCCCTTGACTATGAGGACAGAGCTTTAGATGTAATGGATGACCACGCAGAATTTGATGGCAAAAGTGCTCGAAGTGGCTATAGCGAGAGAAGCTGGCATAGTGGTAATGGAGGTCGTAGCCAAAGCTGGGGAAACAGCCTGGACCAGAGCTATAGAGATGAACAAGACAGAGGGCGTAACCGAAGCAGAGACCGTGGTGGGGAATGCAGCTACAACCGTGATCGAAGTCGTGGTAGGAGCGTTGACAGGAGCTTGGATCGAGACTACCGAAGAGATGGGAGCAGGGGAAGGAGCATTGACAGGGATGGTGGCTATGAGCGGGACTACAGAGGAGACTACAGCCCACCCAGTTACAGTCATGGATCTCAAGCTGATCCTAGATATGGGAGGGAAGTGAGGAGTCGAAGTCGGGACAGGCTTCGTTCCCGAAGTCCTTCGCCTGAAATGCACCATCAACATGAGTACCTGGGACCGCAGGATCAGAATGGACCAATCAGTGTTCTCTTAACAAAAGGCAGACGTAACGAAGGTAGGTATACTAGGAGAAGAACTGACTTTTAATACAGCGTGTTATTTTAGTGGGGGAGTGAGAGGAGCTGACTATTATCTGCTTTTATAGGTTAGATGTTGAGTTTTCTAACTGATTGCTTAAATTGTTCTTTCATTCTTCCTGGCTAGTTTAGGGTGCTTTTTCCCCCAGCATTCTGAACTTTACCTTTGAACCACAACTGTTAACTTGCATTGTTTCAGTGTTTTCAAGCTGCTGCGTCCTTTTGGTTTTCCATTTTCTCTGCACTATTCTTCTGGTTCTGGTGGGAAATGTGGATCTGATCATGATTCAGATTACAGTTGGCACATCTATAAAAGGGTCAGCTACAAAAGGTGAAGAGTAGACTCTGCCTTTTATAGTGCACTTACTTCTTCCCTTCAGTATAATTAAATTAGTTGCAAGGATTGTTTAGTTCTGAATACTTAGTTAAAGAATACTGAAATAGCAACAACTGAAACTACCTTCCTTTGCTAAGTATTGGAGTGTGTAAATGAAACCCAGAAGCTTGATCTTTCATGTGCTGTGAAGACTCTTATGTTATAAAGCACATCCGAGATTAGTTGTACATTATTTTCTGTTTGGGTTTTTGTTGGGGAGTGTGGTGGTTGGCTTGTGGGGGTTTTGTGGGGGGTGTTTTTTTTCTAATCTGCCCTGTTGTGATTTTGTAAGAATTTTCTGCTCGTGTGAGCTTTGTAGGCAGGAGCTAACCTCTTCTTTCCTTGACTTTGGTAAGGATCCTTTTCCCTCCTTCTCCTTCTTCCCCTGCGTATAATGTTTCCACTTGTCAAGATAATGCAGATAGGTATACAAATAACATAAACATAAGAGGAAACTTAAGGTGTCTTTGTTAAGTTTATATGTAGCTAGTAATTTTGTAGTAACTTCAATGTGGGGATTTTTAAAAGCAGGTAACTCTTTCCTTTTCTGTTCTAGGATGTGCATGTTTTAAGAGCCTTGCCTTTATGTAGCAAATATACTGATCCAAGTAACTTGGATCAAAGGGAAAAAGGCAGTGGGAGGAAGGAAAAAAAAATCCTTGGCATGAAACAACCTTAGTGGGGTACACATAGGACAGAGTTAGCATGTAGGAACTACTGAAAAAACCCAGCTCTTCTATTACCACTTTTTGACACTTTTTCTTCCCTTTCTATGCCATGCAAAATATAATAGAGAGAGAATCTAGTCCAGCATGTTAATAAGCACCTCCAGAATGAAGGCATTGTTTTACTGTTGAAGGGGCAGATTAATCATCCATCTTTGATTGGTTTTGGGCTGCTGTTTGTTCTTACTCTTTCTGACAGCACAGAAATAGGAGAGTTAGCCTAGGGTTAAGTAGGTTCACTAGGTATGCTTTTTTTTTTTGCTCTCATGTTGTAATGGAGTGTGCTGCATGTACACTGTGTAGTTCAAAAAAAATGCATCCTTGCTCATCTTCTAAGATACAGTGGATTATTTCCCTGATTCCAGAATATGGTCTTCGGCTTGGAAGTCAGATCTTCATAAAAGAAATGACACGTACTGGCCTAGCAACCAAAGATGGCAACCTACATGAAGGGGATATCATTCTCAAGGTCTGTTCTGGTTATACTGCTAGCAGTTTAGCATGCATTTGTTATAGTGGTTACTCTGGAGTAAGTCACGTTATAGTCAAGTTCACTATTAAACTTGAGCACTTAAACTTGTTTACTTACAGTATTATTGTTGCCTTTTTATGTCCAGATCAATGGAACAGTGACAGAGAACATGTCTTTAGCTGATGCCCGAAAATTGATCGAGAAGTCACGGGGGAAGCTCCAGCTGGTTGTCCTCAGGGACAGAAAACAGACACTGCTCAACATTCCTTCGTTGAACGATAGTGACTCAGAAATCGATGGTGAGGCTTCATGTGGATAAAATGTTCTGGTCCCTGTGCAGGGACAGAATGGAGCTTGTAGTGTTTTGCTTTGGTAGTGTGGTACTAGGTTCTTTAAAAAAAAAAACAAACAACAACAAACAACAACAACGAAAACAAACAAAAAAACCCAACCAAACAAAACCAAAAAAAACCCAACAAACCAAAGTAATAGCCAATTAAGCAACAAGTGCACTTACTTTAGGTGAAAGAATAATTTTGGAGTAATTGTATATATTTTGTCCAGGAACAGACAAAAAAGCAATGTTGGTCTGGCAAAATCAACCTTACTTCTCAGAACAAACAAGTCAGTTGCTTTAATGAAAGACTTCAGTTTTAAAAACAAGTGAATTGGTCTCTCCTTCTGAGGGCATTAACATTCATGACAGCACTCAACTGGAGGGAAAAAATGTCAAGACGAGGAAATTAAGTCCCTCTGGACAACTGGTTTCTATTTCCACTGCCTATTCCATACAAATGATCCCTTACAGTGTATAAACTGTGTTTTTAACACGATTTTGCTTTGGGAAGGACTCAGTGTATTTAAGGAAGTAAGACGTACCTTATTTAGTGCCAGGTATTTCCTTCTCTGCAGTCAGAATACTGGGTGCAACTTTGTGTAGGTTTTACTGTGGAGACTGAAATACGGTTTAAGTCTGAGGGCTACTCTGTTTCTGTTGTCACTGAAAAGCAACCATGTGAGGAGTTTTAATGTGAAGGTGGTCTTGTTTGGTAACCTCCATGAGACCTCAAATAAGTCAGTAGTATGCTCAAAGTAGTTGTGTGATGTGTGTTTCCTAATGGTTGCGTGAAACCTTTCTGAAATACTTTTGGAGGAATAGGGTGATGAAAGTCCTGAAAGGCATACAGCACTTTTTGAACCCTAGTAAAAGCCAACTTGGGAGTAGTCTTAAAGGCTCAGTATATCTTATATGTCAGAGCTTTGTAAACATGGTGATCAGGCGTGCAGATAATTTTTAAAAATCCTGCATTTCTTGATTTGCTGCTCTCTTCACAGACATTTCTGAAATAGAGTCAAACAGATCACTGTCCCCTCAAGATGACAGATTACATCATTCTGACCTGGATTCACATTCATCCAATGAAAAGCTGAAAGAAAAACCAAAGTAAGAAATGGTCTTTTCTAGTCTTTTTTTCTAATGCTTGTCAAAGACATTCTTAAAATCCATGGCATTCTTATCTGATTTCACTATACTTTTTCCCTCTCTTGTAGCACAAAAGATGATCCATCCAGTAGGATGTCCAGGATGGGAGCAATGCCTACGCCATTCAAATCGACTGGTGACATTGCTACTCCTGCTGTTACAGTTGTAGACACAAACAAAGAACTGAAGTATCAAGATGACCCAGCAGGTCAGACTTTGAAGTTTTTGGTTGCTTTTTTTTCCCTGGCCTCAGAATGTCCACTCCCTCAGTAATGTTGACATATCTAGTATATTCTTCATGTCAACCCCATCCTGACACACAGAGAAGAGGTTTGTCTTGTCTTTGTGGTGCAGAGAGAAAAAAACCTGAGATTATTTTAAGGCAGTTTCTTATTAAAATTACCACCTAGGTAATTACCTCCTAGAGCATCTGCTGTAGCCTGTTGCCTTAAACAGCCAAATGAAGCTATTCCTGGAGTCTGATCTTACTTGCCTGAAAGAGTTGCATATCCCTCCCTCGATTTTTTTTTTTTGTTCTTTTTCAAGAAGTAAAAAAAAAAAAAAAGGAAGTAAACCAATTCTAGTCAAAGATGCTTGACATTTAAAGCTGTACTATCTTTGGCATGGAGGGGTTTGATTGCTATCTGATAGCTAGAAATTGCTGCCATTTATAACTTTTTTTTAATAGCTCAGTAACTTTTATTGGCTTTTTTACATACAGTGTCTCAACCAAAAGCAGTTCCAAGAACGATCCTTAAACCCAGTCCGGAAGATGAAGCAATATATGGGTAAGGCAGCAGTTGCCATGTTCTTTTGCACTCGGTGTTCTTCCAGTGACCTGCACCTGGTTTTTGGTTGCATGGGTTTTGGGTTTTTTGTCCATTTGGAGTGTTACTTCCTTGATAGTTTAGTGCCAAGAAGAGATGACATGGCTTCCAACTAGTCATATTTGAGTTAAACTTAGTTTTAGAAGTATGTGCCTGGAAGGTATAGACTTGCCCTCTACCTGGAAGGTATAGAATACCCTGTGCTTCTGGGCTTACATGCTAATGTACACAATGGTATGTTTTTATATTTTTATTCTGCTCTGTGCGGCACTTTGATATAGTATTTGGAGTACTATGCCCATTTTGGGGTTCCCCAGGACAAGAAAGGCAGTAACACTGGAGCAAGTCTAGGGAATTGGCGGCTACAGCATATGACACATAAGAAAAGACCGAGAAGATTTAGTTTGTTAAGACTGGAGAAGAGAGGACTGAAAGGACATTTTATTGCTCTCTGCAACAACCTGATGGGTAGTGG
Organism: Calidris pugnax; assembly: GCF_001431845.1. Classification (NCBI taxonomy): domain Eukaryota; kingdom Metazoa; phylum Chordata; class Aves; order Charadriiformes; family Scolopacidae; genus Calidris; species Calidris pugnax. The sequence continues at coordinate 1,331,213 of NW_015090931.1, forward strand.
ACACAGTGAAAACAGAGCCATGCTCCTTTCAGAGGGATAGAGTAGTAGGACAAAGAGCAAGCTGGAACACAGGAAATTCTGACTTGATATAAAGAAGGAAACATTTTATTATGAAGACGGTTAACCACTGTAACAGCTTTCATTTGTAGATTGCGGTGCCTCCACCACTAGAGACAGTCAAAAACATAACTGGTCAAGGCGCCTTTGAGCAGAGTGCTGTTCTGACCTGTGCAATTCTATGGAAATGTATTTTACATCTCTTCTGTCATTTTGTATGCACACAAAAGACAACCCTCCTCTTCCCTGCAATATTAAGATGCAAAGAGAGTGTCCTCTATTCCATTTGTAAACAAGCTAGTTGCAAGACAAGGCCAAACATACTTGTGGCTCTGTACAAGCTGGAAACTTCTGTACAGAAATTCGTGTCTTTTTTTCAAATCCAAGCCTCCGCAGTCCATATTGCAGTGTCTGCTTGGAAATGAACAAAATACTGCTTCCAAAATTTATTTGGGGGGAGTTTTTGATGATTTTTTTTTAATGGTGAAATGGAACCTTGTATTCTTGATTCTTTAACAATTAAGATACTGCAAGTTGCAAACTGTATTAATAAGAAATCAACTGACATGTTTTCTTTTGAGAGTTTCCAAATACAAAAACTGAACAGAGAGGAGCAATGAGATTGTAAGGAGAAGCCTAAAGATAAGGTTTTGAAGATACTCTGTAGCTTGGAATGTTTTTTCAAATGGATTCTCAGTTCTTTTCTGGGTTGGACCCTGCATATGTTGACATTGATGTGCAAATTAATCAACTGATTGTTTTGGTGAAGGGGAATTTATAATACAGGCTTAGGGTATTACTGAGAAAGGCTGACAGATAAGTACTGTCCTCTGTTTTGGAAGGTCACTCAAGCATACAGCTTTTCTGACAGCAAAAAAGCTGAGCCTAGTCCAGTGGCCTCTCCCGCTGCAGTATGAAAGGACTGATTGTTAACATACCAGTATTTCTCCTTACAAAAAAACTTGGAGATTTCTGTCTAACAAACATGTTAAACTGCAGAGAAAACAGGTATAAATTCAATGTGTATCACAGTTCTCAAGCGTACAGAGGAAAAAAAAATGGGTATGATTACTTATAACTCAGGCTGTTTTCACAAAAAAACCTAGCTGCTCATCTGAGTGAAGATCCTATAGTAGGCAACTATTTTAGGACTTTAAAAACATAGGGAGTTGTTTTCCTCGTCTGTCAAGTCTGTGTATGCCGCTCAGTCACTCTTCCTATTTCAGTTGCCGCTCTGAAAAACGTAAATTCTCTACTTCCTTCCTCACTGAAGAGTTACCTGGATAAATATAGCCTATATTTCGAAAGAAAAGGTCTAAGAATATTATTAATATGATTTTGTTAAAAGGGTTGCAATTTTTTTCTCTTGACAACCTGTTTTTACCATATGCCTAACCTCTGGCCTTACTTCCTTTTCTGCCTGGAAATCTTGTAGTCCTAATACAAAAATGGTGAGATTCAAGAAGGGGGACAACGTGGGTCTACGACTGGCTGGTGGAAATGATGTAGGGATATTTATTGCTGGAATTCAAGAAGGCACCTCAGCTGATCAGGAGGGACTGCAGGAAGGAGATCAGATTCTGAAGGTATGAGTATAAGTGTATGCCCCTGAAATTGGCATACATTCTGTACTTTTTGGTTTACTTCTTAGTGGAAATATGGAAGACATGATCATCTTAGGAAGTCAATTTATTGCTTTGGAAGTGTGTGTGTGTGGTGGAGGGGATCTTACCAAAATGAGTTTTTGAAGGAGAATTGTATATCAAGCTTTATTTTATTTAAGATTCTATGGAAGAGCTAGGTAGGTCATAGCGGCAGAGACCGGCTCCAGGGCAGGTAAGACTGCGCTGGGTGAGGGATCTGTAGCTGGAAAGGCCGACGAAAAGCTCTTTTGGGGGCTTTTTGGACGCAGGGCAAAGCCTTCTCCTCGTGGTGGAGGCTGACAGGCGGGGGGTGGGCTGCTGAGGGGCCTGTGCGGCGCCAACACCTCCCGCGGCCCGTCACACCTGATAAGGAGCCCCGGGGAGGCCTCGGCCCACTGAGCCACAAGCAGTGCTCGGGGGCCTGTCTTGGTCAGTGCCTCACGTGGCTGTGACTTGTACAACAGCGTCCCGAACCTCTTCCTTTGTACAAGGTAAGTTCAGTTTCTTTCAGTAGTTACACGACTGGCACTGAGCCTCCCGCTGTCTCTTGCTAACAGACAACAAGCTATGGTCAGAACTAGGTCGAAGGCCATTGTTAAGAAAGCCATGGGCACTCAGACAGAGGTCCCGCGTAAACACGTGGGTGTCCAGGCCTCTGGCTGCAGGGAGTGTCAGGTCCTGGCCCTTGCCATGGAGGGTAGTGGCGACAACACCTGTGTGAGATGCGAACAGGTGAATGATCTCCTCAGCCTGATGGTTGAGCTGAAGGAGGAAGTGGAAAGGTTGAGGACTATCAGGGAGTGCGAGAAGGAGATAGACTGGTGGGCCCACTCCCTGAGAGTAAGGGAACATGTTGGGGCCCCACATACAACAGAGGACCATCCCCCAACTTCTCACCCAGCAGTAGAAGGGGACCTCGGAGAGGAGGGGGGATGGAAAAAAGTCCCTGCTAGGCGAAGCAGGCAAATCTCCTCCCTGCCCCTCCCACCTCCCCAGCTACCCCTCCAGAACCGATACGGAATCTTGGAAGAGGAACTGGCTGCTGGAGAGGAGGATGGAACGTCTTGGCTAGAAACATCAGAAAAACCAAGGGTCAGAGTGGGAAGCGGAACCCTCGACAGCCTCCCCCATGCTCCCAGATACACTTGTTCAGTGATCTGGATTTTGGGGATAAGGCAGATGATACTGGAGACGATGAACTCCCCAGTGAGGCTCCCTGGATGAGTCACCCAGCCCCGTGTCTCAGGACCTCAACGACTAAGAAAAAAAGAAGGGTCATTGTAATCGGTGACTCCCTTTTGTATGGTACAGAGGGCCCAATCTGTAGGCCGGACCCGTCCCATAGGGAAGTCACCTGCCTCACTGGGGCCAGGACTAGGGACGTACTAAATAAAACTCACACCCTGGTTCAGCCCTCGGACTACTACCCACTTCTGATATTTCAGGTGGGCCATGATGAGGTAAATACTAGAAGCCTCAAGGCAATGAGAAAGGATTTCAGAATTCTGGGACAACTAGTCAAGGGATCAGGAGCACAGGTTGTGTTCTCCTCTATCCCACTAGTCACAGGGCAGGATGAAAGGATAAATAGGAAAAAACAACAGTTTAACTTATGGCTGAAAGGCTGGAGTAAAAGCCAGGACTTTGGATTCTTTGAGCACAGGCTGACTTACAGGTCACCAGGCATGGTTGCAGCAGGTGGGGAAAGCCTAAGCCAAAGGGGAAAAAGGATATTGGGACAGGAGTTAGCA
>NW_015090931.1:1337545-1356413 GCF_001431845.1 Calidris pugnax
CATTGGAATGGGCTGCCCAGGGAGGTGGTTGAGGCACCATCCCTGGAGGTGTTCAAAAGACGGGTTGATGAAGTGCTGGGAGGTATGGTTTAGTGATGATGCTCCTTGTTTGTTGTGTGGGTGTCTATTTTTGTCAGTTAGGTTGACAGTTGGACAAGATGATCTTTAAGGTCCCTTCCAACCTAGAATATTCTGAAATGTTAATCAAGAAAAATGAACAAAGATGGGAGAACAAACTTTCTGTACAATGCTAGTCTTGAATGAGCAAAAAAATTGAGGCCAGTATGTTTTTCTTCTTTCTTCTTTTTCCAGTTTCCTTGTGTAATGGTTATTTATTTTTCCAGTTGCTGAATTGTATCATCTATGCCATTTTGTCTTCTTACACTCTCCCTTTTTTCCTGAAAATTTGAATAGGAGGCTAATCTAATTTCTCTTCTGCCTGTTTTCTCTTGTGATAACCTTGATTTTTAAGGCCTCTTGGAGTCTGTTAAAGTAGAAGAAGAAATCCAGCAGTGCACATTCAGGACCCTGTTATTTCAGAAAGATTACTGCTAATGGCTGGAATAAAATATTTCTTATGGCAACAGACATCCATATTGACTTTAAAAAAAAATAATATAATAAGGAAAGAGAATATTTAGGATTTTTCAGATGAAACAAAAATTTTTGGTTATTCCTTTTATTGTTGATTTTTTTCAGATGTTGATTTTTATTTTTTTTTTTGGTACATAGGTAAACACTCAAGACTTCAGAGGCATTGTTCGGGAAGATGCTGTTTTGTATCTCTTAGAAATTCCCAAAGGTGAAACAGTGACAATTTTGGCTCAAAGCAAATATGAAGGTAGGTGCTTTCAACACGATCTGTATACATTCATGAAGCTTTTAAGCTCTTTTTTTCCAGTGAAACCATAGTTAATCTCTCTTGTGCTTATTCTTGATAGCTTTTTAGTTACCCTCCTTTTCAGTAGTTTAGAAGGTAGCTGTATTCCATACCACAAGAGTCATGCAGATGTGCATGTGTGATGTGTTTTTTCAGAGCACTTCTCCATCTCTTTCGTTACTAGCAAACAGTATCTCTTCTTAATCCTGAAGAGTGGCCATGTACTTCTTGTTCCTTCTGCTTTTCTGTTTGTACCAGCAGGCCCAAGATCTGCTGTTAGTACTCCTCTTCTGCTGTGCCTTGACGGTCATAAGGGATTCAGTCAGATAGCAGCAAATGGACAGTTTTATTGATGAACAGTTCAGGAGCAAGAAAAGCCACTTGCTTGCTTGTTGGAGACACAGCCTGGTGTGATATTGAAGTACCATACCTGCCTTTTGCTTTGGGAGGGTGTGTGATAGTTTAACCCCAGCTGGCAGCTGGGACCACACAGCTACTCGCTCACTCCCCCCAGTTTGGATGGGGGAGAGAATCAAAAGAGTGAGAAAAAGCTCCTGGGTTAAGATAAAGATAGTTTCATAGGTAAAACAAAAGCCACATATGCAAGCAAAGCAAAGCCAAAAAAAAAAAAAAAAAAAGCAAAACAAGGAATTCATTCACTGCTTCCCACCAGTGGGCGGGTGCTCAGCAGTCTCCAGGAAAGCAGGGCTCCATCATGTGTTAACAGTTACTTGGGAAGACAAACACTGTAACTCCCAGTGTCCCTCCCTTCCTCCTTCTTTCCCCCAGCTTTACATACTGAGCCTGATGCCACATGGCATGGAATAGCACTTTGGTCTGTTGGGGTCAGCTGTCTGGGCTGTGTCTACTCCCAGCCGTCGCTGGCAGGGCAGTGTAAGGAGCAGAAAAGGCTTTGAGAGCTCAGCAATAACTAAAAAAACCACCAGTATGCTATCAAAAATATTTCTCATCCCAAGTCCAAAACATAGCACTATACCAGTTGCTAGTAAAAAAGTTAACTGTACCCCAGCTGAAACCATGACAAGCTGGAAGGTACACAGAGCTGTATGGGCTGTATGTGTACAAGTATAGAACACTCTTGATAATGTATGTATAGGACAATGGACGTAAAGGCTGTTTTTTGCAGTCAAATATTTTGACTTTCCTCTGTACAGATTTTTGAGCAGAGGGGAAGAATTCTCTAGAATAACAGTTTAATCTTCCTTTCAAGTGTAAAATTATACAAACTAAAGGGGAGTTCCTGTTTTAGTTTACAGAAACATCATGGCCTGTGGCAGAGGAGATTCATTCTTCATCAGGAGCCACTTTGAGTGTGAAAAAGAGTCACCACAGAGCTTAGCATTCACCAGAGGCGAGATCTTTAGAGTAGTTGATACACTGTATGATGGCAAACTGGGAAGCTGGCTGGCCGTGAGAATTGGAAACGAACTGGAAAAGGGCCTCATTCCAAATAAGAGCAGGTAAGGTGGCATCCTGTCTTCCTACCCATTGTTAGAAGTAAGATATTTTTTTTTTCCCAAATGCTTTTTCTTCTTCCTATGTTGTACCTTTATTCCTTTTATTTTTTCTTCACCTTTCAAGAATGAATAAATTTGTCTTATCTTCACTTTCATAACAATTGTGCCTGTAAAACTGTAGATTTTAGAACCGTGGGATTATGTGAGAAGAAGATGAGAGAGGATGGTGTTACCAACATACTAGATCAGGTATTTGCAACACAGACCCAGAATTCCTGTCCCAGCATTCAACCAAACTTTGACACTAGCTGCTTCAGTTCCTTTTCCAGAAAATGGGTGGAAGGTCCTATTTTTGATTATTTAATTTTTTACCATTTCCACCCCTTCTTCTCCCCCCTTTCCATCTATCCCAAATGAAACCAAACTAAACAAAAAAAAAAAACCTACACCTTAGGAAGCTTATGATCAAGGGCAAGTCCTGCTGACCAACTCAGTAAACTTCTATGATGGAGTGACTATCAGTGGACAAGGGAAGAGCTACAGATGTCATCTTTCTGGACCTCTGCAGGACCTTTGACTTGGGTCCCCCACAACATCCTTCTCTCTAAATCGGAGAGACGTGGGTCTGATGGGTATGGGTCTCTCAGGGGTCCATACGGGGACCTGCTGGAGTGGGTTCAGAGGAGGGCCACAAAAATGAGGGGGTATGGAACACCTCCCCTATGAAGAAAGGCTGAGAGAGTTGAGGCTGTTCAGCCTGGAGAAAAGAAGGCTCCAGGGAGACCTTATTGCAGCCTTTTAGTACTTAACAGGGGCTTATAAGAAAGATGAAGACAAACATTTTAGCAGGGCCTGTTGCAATACGATAAGGGGTAGTAGTTTTAAACTAACAGAGGGTAGATTTAGACTAGATATAAGGAAGAAATTTTTTATGCTGAGGGTGGTGAAACTGGAGCAGGTTGCCCAGAGAGATGGTAGATGCCCTATCCCTGGAAACATTCACCATCAGGTTGGATGGGGCTCTGAGCGACATAATGTGTTTGAAGGTGTCCCTGCTTATTGCAAGGAGGTTGGACTACATGACCTTCAAACGTCCCAACCCCAACTGGTCTATGATCATGTGTGCAAGAGTACTTTGATGGTGAGTCTCTTAAAAGAACTTCAGTGTTTGAATTTCTTTTGTGTATCCCTACAGAAATGTTTCAAAAATTTATTCCAAGGCTAGTATTTCTTGGTAGCCATAGTCCTTATTTTTGTATGAAATACCAAGTGAACCACAGCAATGTGTTTTGCTTAAGTATGCTTTCCTAGTCAAAATTCATGTGAGATAGTAAGTGTTTAAATGTGCATAATGAGTAAAAGTATTAAAATTCATCAGCAAAAAAATCAGGGTATTTTTAGGCTGCAGCTTTTAAGTTCTTGCATGTTGTTGTAATTTTATGATTGAGGGAAAAAAGCTCACAATTGCATTGTGCGGAAGTTCCTGAAATATGCTTCTTTGCTGACTCGCTTGCCCCTTTCCTTTTTAGTACATCCTCTCCTCTCTGTTAATTGATCTGACCAAACCGGCCTTTGTTTCTGTGCTGTAGTGACTTAACTTACAAGGCCTAATGAGAAGAGAATAGTGACAGTAGTTTCTTAGTCCTTCATTTCTGAGTTGTGCTCCTCAACACCTCTTTGCAGTTGTGTTCTGGTTTTTTTTTCCTATGGTTGTGTGAGTTATTACTTTGCTGCCCAGCAATGGTGAGTCAGAGCATTGTTCTGACATTGTTTGCTCCAAGGCAAAAGAACCTGGACTTCTCTATTCTTTCCTCCATTCATGGCTGTCTGGCAAATTACCTGTTGTAAATTGAAAATCCATTGTTCTTCAGTGAAAGTGCCTTTGCCCTCTTTGACTCTGTACAAATGAATTCTGTGCTTTCTCTGTCAGAGCTGAGCAGATGGCCAGTGTTCAAAATGCTCAAAAAGATGGCTCAAGTGATAGGGCAGACTTCTGGAGAACACGTGGCCAGCGATCTGGAGCAAAGAAGAATCTGAGGAAGAGTCGTGAAGACTTAACAGCTATTGTATCTGTGAGCACAAAATTCCCAGCATATGAGCGAGTCCAGTTGCGTGAGGGTAAGTGAGACTGCTGCCCATTTATTGTTGGCTGGTTTAGCATCCAAATGTTTGGTCAGCTAACTAAGCTCAATGTAAAATTTGAGCAAGAGAAAGGGATGACATTTTTCTCAGAATGCAAATTTCCGGATGCTGTTAACTACTCTAAGAAAAAAGGTACGGATTTGATGGGTGGACTGTTCAGTGGATAAGGAACTGGCTGGATGGTCGCATCCAGAGGGTAGTACTCAATGGCTCAAAGTCCAGATGGAGACCAGTCACAAGTGGTGTTCCTCAAGGGTCCGTGCTGGGACCGGTGCTGTTTAACATTTTTATCAATGATATAGACAGGGAGATTAAAGGCACCATCAGCAAGTTTGCGGATGATACCAAGCTGTGTGGTGTTGTCGATACACTAGAGGGACGGGATGTCATCCAAAGGGACCTGGACAGGCTGGAGAGGTGGGCCCAGGTGAACCTCATGAGGTTCAACAAGAGCAAGTGCAAGGTTCTGCACCTGGGCCGGAACAATCCTCGCCACCAATACAAACTAGGGGGTGAGGTATTGGAAAGCAGCCCTGAGGAAAGGGACTTGGGGGTGCTGGTGGACGAGAAGCTGGACATGAGCAGGCAGTGTGCAGCTGCAGCCCAGAAGGCCAATCGCATCCTGGGCTGCATCAAAAGAAGCATTGCCAGCAGGTCCAGAGAGGTGATTCTGCCACTTTACTCTGCTCTGGTGAGACCTCACCTGGAGTATTGTGTGCAGGTCTGGAGCCCTCAATACAAGAAGGACATGGACCTGATGGAGAGGGTCCAGAGCAGGGCCACAAGGATGATCAAGGGGATGGAGCACCTCTGCTACAAGGACAGGCTGAAGGAGCTGGGGTTGTTCAGCCTGGAGAAGAGGAGGCTCCGGGGAGACCTAATAGCAGCCTTCCAGTACCTGAAGGGAGCCTACAGGAAGGCTGGGGAGAGCCTGTTTAGAAAGGCCTGTAGTGACAGGACGAGGGGCAATGGCTTCAAGCTGGAGGGGAACAGATTTAGATTGGAGATTAGAAGGGGGTTCTTTACTGTGAGGGTAGTGGAGCACTGGAACAGGTTGCCCAGGGAGGTGGTTGAGGCCCCATCCCTGGAGATATTCAAGGAGAGGCTCGACGAGGCCCTGGGCAACCTGGTCTAGTTGGGGGTGTCCCTGCTGACTGCGGTGAGGTCGGACTAGATGACCTTTGGAGGTCCCTTCCAGCCTGGAAAATTCTATGATTCTATGATTCTATGTTTTAAACTGCTGCTGTTCTCCATTGCCTCCAAATTGCATGTGCCAATTTCAAGGTTTAAAATGAAAAAAGGAAGAAACAAGCAGGGTTTTCTTGTTTCCTCAGCTTCGCCTTGGCTAGCTCTGAAAGTACAAACCATATGCCTGAGATCAATCACAATCTTCAGCTTGCTCATAAATACCACTTTAACATTACCTTGACAGCAAATAAAACCCAAGTATCTCCAACAGATTGTCCAAATGTAATTAAGGTTGATGTGGTCCATCTCCATGACTATAAACTAGCTATGTTACTAGTGATGTGGAGCAAATCAAGATAATTTTCTGGGTATTCATACATGACAATGCTGTGGAACAAAACAAATAGTAAAAAGTATTTTAAAGCAGGTTCCAGAGGTCAAGATGAAGACATAGCAATAGGATGGCATTCCCCCATTAACTTCTGAAGTCTGTGTTTGCACTTGTTTTGACAAGCGTAACAGAATTTTGCATTTTGTTGCTTCTTCAAGCTGCCCTGCAGCTGATGTAACATTCTTATCTTTATTCACACAAAACCCTCTGGGTCAGGGTTCATGGTATTCTGCTGGATGGAAGGATTACTAAAGATGTGCTATATGTTTTCAGAATATAGAATCCTCTCCATATATCTTAATTAGAAAGAATAAGGAAGCTGTTACACAACAATCTCTGTTACAAAACAATCTCTTTTGCTTTCTCAGCTTATAAAAATAGCTTTCTGTATGAGTTACGCTGTTGCAAAAACTTTAGAGAAATAAAATTTTTAAAATACGCTTTTTAATATCTTCAACTTACTCATAACCTTGCATAGTGATTGAGGATCTTGTCTGTGCCACTTCACTTATGTATAAAATCAGACTTCTCAGACTTATCTTTTCTCCAAATATTTTTATTTCAGCTGGCTTTAAGAGACCCGTGGTGATATTTGGCCCTATTGCAGATGTCGCTATGGAGAAGTTGTCAAATGATTTACCTCACCTGTACCAGACAGCAAGTAAGTTGTCCTCCTAGCTTCCTTATCATCCTGAGTGGAGAGAACGGGTTACTTAATAATCACAGCTGCCCAGCCACTAAAAGCTAAAATGTTGTCTTTGCAGAGACGGAACCCAGAGATGCAGGTTCAGAGAAGTCAACTGGAGTAGTGCGCTTGAACACTGTGAGGCAAATCATTGAGCAGGTAGAGTATTTCTCTGTGAAAATTGCTTGCATTCAAAGGCATGTTGTTTGATTTGTTTGCTTCTAAGACTTGGAGAGTCTTCAACTCTTCATGGCATCTATTTCTGCAATAAGCAGACATGGCTTAGTGATAGGGCTTGTTCAACAACAATTTTTATAATTTTGATAGCCTTCCTCCACATGGGAGGGTGAAGCTGATATTAGAAACTAAATTCTCCTTCCTGTATCCTTTCTAAATTTGAACAGAGGGGCATCTGTGTTTTACTGTATGCTTTCTGAAATTGCCATGGAGGCTTTTCTGTCACGCAGTGCTCTACTTGCTCATACTGTCATCAGAAACTTAAGATTTTAGCTTCAGAGTTACTACTGTTGAACTGAAGTGACTATGATAGCTAAGTAGCATCTACTGAGACTGCACTGAGTCTTTTCATAATACTGGTTAGAGATCAAGTAAATAGGTGGTAATCAAGAAGCTTAAAAAACTTAAAACTGCGGAGTATGTTCTTTTTGCCTGTTGCCCTGAAGCCAATAAAATCAATGCCAAAGGGATTACAGTGTTACACAGAACCCTGTTCAGAGCTCAGGCCTCACTGAAGCGTGCATTTGAAAATGAAGAAGTAGCTAAGAAGGAATATATTGAATGAAAAAAGTGAGATTTGCCTCAGCTAGTAAATGTAAATAAAAGCTCACAGATAGCACCCAGAATAGCTATGGTAGGTACAGACAAAAGCTGGTTAACTTTCACTGCCGATTTAAAAAAAAAAAAAAAAAAAAAAAGTGTAATCGGTGCATTTTACTTAACAAGAGAGTTAGTTAACATAAGAATCTGACATCCAGCCCAAAACTGTTCAGAAAAATGGAGCTGAGAGAAAAAGGTGACCTGTTGTGGCTTCTGTATGCGATATAACTTGGGGGGTAGGGGGGAGAATCGAACAAGTTGTGGTCTTATTTGGACAGAAATGTCCTGGTTTTCCTAGGATACCGCGTTACAGCCACCTCCTCTTGTACCCAACAAGCAACACACTGACTGGGCTTTCTTGTTAACAGGATAAACATGCTCTGTTGGATGTGACTCCTAAAGCAGTGGACCTGCTAAATTATACCCAGTGGTTTCCAATTGTGGTCTTCTTTAACCCAGACAGTAAGCAGGGTGTGAAAACCATGAGGCAAAGGCTATGTTCCACATCAAACAAGAGCTCAAGAAAACTTTATGAGCAGGCAAACAAGCTGAAGAAAACTTGTTCCTACCTCTTTACAGGTAAGGAAGAATGTGTGTCTAACCTGCTTACCAAGAGAGTAGTGAATGTGATTATGTGAGCCTTGAGACATCTACTTACGACTCTGCATATTAGCTTGTGCAGGCTGTTAACTAGAAAAGTCTAAAAGTGTGGTCATGAGTGATCCCTTCTTTGACTTTTTTCAAAGTTCCTTGTTCCACCAAGTTCAAATACAAAAGAAACGGTGAATCGGCATACTGTCATTAAAGGATAAGTGATTTATTAAGCTTGAGGAGTTGACAAACAATAAAATAAAAATACCATGCTTCTGTCAATAATCTAAATGAAACAGCTGTTTAACATTCTCACATAACTAAACCAAAAAAGTGTTAAACAGCAAAGACTGGATAAAGGATCACATTGCACTTGCTGTGTATATATACTGTTTCCTTCAATTTTTGCAGCCACCATCAATTTGAATTCAGCCAACGACAGCTGGTATGGTAGTCTGAAAGACACAATTCAGCAACAGCAAGGAGAAGCAGTATGGGTATCAGAAGGAAAGGTAAGCAGTCAGTCCATACTGTACTAAGGTATACAGATGTCAATAAAAATTATTGAAAATTTTTCTTCCCAATGATGGATAGGTTAGACAGGTAGTCAGTTGATGACTTTCTTGGTAACAAAAAATTACTTAGTATTGTTCTTTTTCTCCTACTTTGGAGCTTTCATCACTAATGCTATGGCTAAGGGAGAATGGTGAGGAGGGATAAGCTCTTACAGGACTTTCTTTTATGACTCTGATTTAGTCTTTCTTTCAGTTCTGCAAAGTTATTCTTGGAGTTGTTGTTGAGACCTAACTAGACTAATTCTTATAGATTTAATTTTCTTCTCTTAATTCTTACTGACTTTTCTCTAGATGGACGGCATGGAAGATGATGCAGACGATCGCATGTCTTACCTTACTGCAATGGGTGCTGATTATTTGAGTTGTGATAGTCGGCTGATCAGTGACCTAGAGGATACAGATGGAGAAGGAGGTGCATACACTGACAATGAACTTGATGAGCCCTTGGACGAGCCAAGGATTTCATCTGTTAGCCGGTCCTCTGAACCTGTGCATCATGAGGAGGTGAGATGACTGGATATTCAACAAGACTGTACTTTGGTCTTTCTGAAAGCCCTGTATTCGTGGCTTAAAAATTAGATTTTTTTTAAACTGCAGCTTTATCTTACCTCTGATAGTGTTTTAGAGCTACATTGTGTAGAGCAAAAATAATAATAGCTCTGCTTTACTGCCTGACTCTATAGGTCTCCTCATGCTGTCTCATCATCTTGAACTTTGCAATTACATCTGCAGTGATTGTGGTCAGCTTGTTAGTAGTCATTTGACTCCTCCTTACTGTTCCCAAAATAATAAACTTGAGAGAGAGAAAAATGATTGAGTTACTGGATACTGCAGTGATTTTTATCTCTTATTTTCTTTCACAGAGTTTAAAAAAATTTAGTCCAGAACCAAGGTCTCAGTTGAGAAAAGCTGGTAGCAGAGAGATCCTTAGAGAACCGAGTCCACCTCCAGCATTCAAGCCTGAACCACCCAAGGTAAACTTGTTTAAACAAATCTGAATTCAAAGTTCCTCTTTCTGGAGAACTCTCCAGGAAGGAAGAGTAATAGGGATGATCAGAGACTAGAAAACATTGTAACTGTGGAGAGAGAAAGAATGACTGAAGGTGTTGAAAGATCAAGCAGAGAGAAAACTCTAAGGATTACAGTTCAGTTCTCTTCAAGTACATGTGATCTCTATGGGGAACAAGAAAGTAGACTTCTTTTTGTGTCTGCTAACAAATTGAGAGGCACTTCTTACGCCTACAAGTATCTCAAGGGAGGGTTGAAGGAGGAGGGAGCCAGACTCTTTTCAGTGGTTCCCACCGAGAGGACGAGGGGCAACGGGCACAAGTTGGAACATAAGAGGTTCCACTCAAATATGAGGAGAACCTTCTTCACGGTGAGGGTGACGGAACCCTGGAACAGGCTGCCCAGGGAGGTTGTGGAGTCCCCTTCTTTGGAGATTTTCAAAACCCGCCTGGATGCAGTCCTGAGTAACATGCTCTAGCTCTAGGCAATCCTGCTTCAGCAGGGGAGTTGGACTAGATGATCTCTATGGTCCCTTCCAACTCTAGAAATTCAGTGAAATTCAGTGAAATTCTTTAGCTCAGCAAGAGCAAACACTGGATAACACAGTAAAAGCGTATCTGATGGCTATTATCACGAAGCACAAAACCAGCTAGTCTTCTATAGGTTGATGTGTAGTGTATAAGCATATGGCGGAAATGGTGCAGCAGTTCAAATACCTTTCCAGTACTGCTTGGATGAAGACTAACACTGTTAAATACCTAGGCAAAATGATTAATTACATATTAAAGCCTTTGTTTGAAATGAAAGTTATGAAGTTGCCGATTTAAACTTTGTTTGCGTGTTTTATACTTCCAGGGAAAGTTACAAAACAAAGAGGATCTGTATGACTTCCCCAAGAACTATGACTCCAAATCAAGTAACGTTGCTCTCAGCAGTGAGACTTCAACTGTGTCAGCTAAAGCTGCACCACCACCTGTTTCTGTGAAACCTGCCTTTGGGCGTCCCATCCTGAGAACCTCTCAGCCAGCAGTTCCACCTGCAGAGGAGGAGGAGGAGTCAAAGCTGGAAGAGGAAGGAAGCGAACAAGAAAATACTCCAAAATCTGTACTGAGGAAAGTCAAAATATTTGAGGAGATGGATCACAAGGCGAGGTTACAGAGAATGCAAGAGCTACAAGAGGCCCAGAATGCCAGGGTATGAAGAGATGCATTCTTGCACTGCTGTGCTTTCCAGCATATAGAACAGCCTGCATCCTGACAATGAAAATCATGACCTTGTGTTGTGTTGCTTCTGGAGGGAGAAGTTTGGGAAACCACACATACAGACGTACCATTGTGTGGATTTGGGTGTAAAAAGAGGATGTATTGTAAGGCTTCCTTTTATAACTATAGAAAGCTGACTTCTGTTGCCTTTGGCAATGCATTGTTTTCATGTGCACTTTGAATTACTACTCTAGCAAAAGATTATATAATTGTAGGAATATGAATAAGATCAGTTACCCTTTTGTGCGTTGTTTCAGATGTAACTGTGACCTGCTAGATCTATAGTCTATAGGATCTCTAACGGATAGACTTTAAAAGAACCATTATTTTCTCCTACTTTCTTTTAAAGCTTGAAATAGCCCAGAAGCACCCGGATATTTATGCTGTCCCTGTCAAAACACAGAAATCTGAACAGAGCTGGCCGCAGCCTATGAGGTAAGGTGTATCCAGGTTAAAGCATTCTGTATTCATTGTTTACTTCACCAGCAGGAGGAAAAGTGATCTTGCTGGTTTTTATTCATACAAGTAACCCTTCCTTCTTGTTGTGCTTCAAAGATGAAGGGTGGGGCAAAATTCCAGGAACTCTTCTTGTTTTTCAGGATATTTTCTTCTTTTAGTTCATTCATATTATTTGAGTTACCCAGGAAGAATCGCTATATTCTTCCACGGAATTACTTGCAGAGCCAGGCTTTTTCCCCAATCTGTATTACTTGGAAGCTTTTCTGTATTCATGTATTTTTATGTCCATTCTTTCTGTGCTAGATACTTGATGATGGTTAGTCTACCCTAACAATAACTGCTGTTTTAATTACTTAATAACAATTACTTACATGCTTATTCTGTCACAGATGTATTGTGTGGGTAGGGAAACTGAGGATGAAACTTGCCTGAGGTCACCCATCCAGTCTCATGAAAGTAGCAGTCTTTCGTTAAAATTCAGTGACTTCTGGACTGGTTGACCATTGTGTCATCTTACCCTACACACTGCATATTTCTATGACTTGATCAGTTGCCTACGCAAGAGCTAAGACACTGTGTGATGGAGTTTGTTTTCTGCTTTTTAGGACTTGAAGGTTTTCTTGCCTCTTAGTGATAGCAATAGAAATGGGACTTTTTTTCCTGGTAAATCAAATTCTTTGATGTCATAGCATATAATGTAAAATGGAAGAATGGAAAACATGAAGTGATTATTTCCAGGTTTTCTTGGTGGGTTCAGAAAAGCATACTTCTTTTATATAGCCTTGCAAGCTTTTTAGATGTAGTGAAAAGTAATCTTTAATGACATATGCAGAACGTTTGCTTACATACAGAAATCAGTGCTGTCGCCTTTTTACAGGAATGATAATGATTTGCCTAGAGCTAATGTTTAAGCACTGGGGCGACATGGAAGGAGGATAACATCTTGCGCTTGAAACTGAGGAAATATCTGCCCTTGGCAGATTTTATTTCTATGTATCTGCTTAAAGTCACATTAGATGGGTAGCAGCACAATATAGAAAAAGTGTGGGCTATTTCTGCCCACTTTTAAGGATAAGAGTCCTAGTAAGAGCCTTGAGTGAGGAGAGAAGGCTATCAATTTTAAAAATGTCACATAGGAAGTCTTCAGACTTTGAGACAGGAAACTGGCGATGCAAAAGAAGAAGCGGACATAGAAAGAATCTGGTGCAAAAATAATTGAGGAAAATGTCAGTTTGGGTAGCAGCAATGGCTGAAAACCTCTGTGCTCAGGGAATAAAGTGCCGTAAAGCTCTTAATGTCGGGGTGGAGGTGTTTAATAATTTTAAGTTTGGCAGTTTTCCAGGTAGGTTGAGTAGATCAAATCTGAACACGGAATTAAGATGCCTCTCCAAATAGGTGTGGCGTGGGCATGCAACTGTTTATGGACTAGAAGGGGTTTAATTTGCTCCACGCACCTTTCTAGGTTGTATAGGGCCATAAAGCCAATACTAAGTGTAATTATTTTTCGGCTCTTCAGAATAGAAGTAAACATTATCTCTCTCTCTCTTTCTCTGTCTTGATGTGTTAGCTCCAGACCTCCAGAACCCCAGAAACCTCCTATTAGACCTTACCTAGATAACCGTGGCAGTTATGGCAGTGATGCAGAAGAAGAAGAGGAGTACCGTCGGCAGCTATCAGACCACTCTAAGAAGGGGTATTATGGACAGCCATCCAGATACAGGGACACAGAACTGTAGGCTTGCTAGTATGTGCATAACGCTCTTTGGAGTTTTCTTCCTTCCCAGCCAAAGTGGAGCAGTAGTTAGTCTTGAAAAGATGTATTTTTACTGGGGAAGCTGATAGAGGGTACATACACTACTGAACTTAGACATATCTATACGCTGGAACTGGAAGAGTTCATTTTTGGGGATATTATTTTGTTAGCGTTTAAGAAAAGAAATCACTATTGCCTGAATGCTGTTGCCTGTTTTATAAGGACCAAATCCTGAAAGTTTGTGTTAATTCTTGGCATTTTCATATTTTAACGTAAAATCCTTTTTTCCTTCTCATTAATGCTGCCTTTTTGGACTGTTCTGCTGTGTTACGAAAGTATGATCCTAGAGATACACTTCTTAATGCAATAGAACTAAATTTGAAAGTGTATTTGAAGAACAGTAAGTGCCTTTAACAATAAGTATCTTCAACTGTTTGTTTTGACACCTGATATTTGGTGCAAAGCCATAACACACTAAAAGGGGATTGACTGTTTTACCTATCTCTTTTTTTTTTTTATCAATATCATGGTAACAATTTCCCTCGCATGTTATTTTTCTAAGTTCATAGATAAATATGCAATATTTCCTAAGTACTGACTGTACATCATAAAGGTGCAATTAACGGGGTTGTTGGAAAATACCAGGAAGTGCTTAAACCGAGAAAATGATGTAGAAATTCAATCATGTATTAAAATTTACACAGACTTAATAAAGGATATATTCTAGACACACTTTGTGTATCTTATTTTTCTTGTGAACAGTATTAGACTTCTAGAGCCTCTGACTTACTTAGGAGTATACTTAACAGCAGTATGCTGTTCAGGTCCGGGTTTCATCTTCTGCTGTTAAAGTACCTGGGACACATCAGTGTTGCTTCCCAGGGTTCTGAACATCATTTTAACATTTGTTGTGATTTAAAATCAAACTGGTGCAGAAACATGGACTTGCTGCAAGAGGCTTATCTATTAGAGTATTATCCTCTGCCTCCCCGTTCCTGCTCTATGTCCTTAATTCTGCTATATAGAGTAAAAATTCTTGAAAGGGCCATAGAGAAATTTATTTTTGCTCATGTGATAGGAAACATGGTTTTCTAATGCACGCTTAAAACAAAAACGGTAAAATTGTCTTGTTGAAGCAAAGGAACAGATGCGTCTCAGATGAGGAAATTTGTGCTGCTCACCATAGGTTAGAATTGTGGAACAGAATCACTGAGGTTGGAAAAGACCTGTAGGATCATTGAGTCCAGCTGAGCCCACCAGTAAACCATGTCGCTACATGCCACATCTACCCACCTTTTAAATGCGTCCAGAGATGGTCGCTCAGCCACTTCCCTGGACAGCCTGTTCCAGCACTTGACAACCAGTTTGGTGAAGAAATTTTTCCTCCTATCCAATCTAAACCTCCCCTGGTGCAACTTGACACCGTTGCCTCTTCTTAATTTCCTGTCATTTGTTAATTGGGAGAAATGCCCGACACCCACCTGGCTACAACCTCCTTTGAGGTAGCTGTAGAGAGCAATAAGGCCTCCCCTCAGCCTCCTTCTGCCCAGGCTAGAATGTAGTTTGTAGATGGATTCTGTAATATCAAAGCTAAAATAAGCATCACAATCATCAGTTCTTCCGCCTGATTTTCCCCACCACAAGCCAAGATCCTTGACTCAATTCATTACACGAGCAGTTCATCTTTCACTCTCATTACCCTGTCAGGGTGTCTGAACTCTGCCAGAATGTTTCGGGGTTCTGTAGGGTGCTGCAAGTCTGCACAATGGTGCCAGTATATCCTCCTTTCCCTTGGAGTCCCAAGAGAAGCTTAAATCTCAGCGTGCACAGCGTCAGCTTTGCTCTTGAAATGACCAGCTTGCTCTCCTCCCCCACATGGGGCTAAAGACCAAATAGGTCTCTTATAAAGAGTCCTAGTTTATTGGCTTTTGTACTAGTGAACCGTTACACTTTGCAACTTAGGTTTGACAGTGAGACACTTTTTAGGAGCCTGCCCTGTGCAAGTGCTGTTGGACACGCATAAGTAGTTCACAAAAGACAATGGAATTGCGCTTCTTTAACCAGCACGGAATTTGCTGTGCTTGGGTCCCCTTGAACGTGTTCCTAGGCAGTAATTTTACCAGGGGATTTCAACCTTGTTTAATTCTAGGGCATGGAATTTAGTGCAGAAGCAGAAGCTGCTGCCAAGTCTGTCAGCCCAAGTATGCCCAGCTTGGGAAAAGCACGTATTGCTTTTCACGACTATTGTGGTTGTCCTGGTTTGAGGTAAAACAGAACTAATTTTCTGTTCAGTAATTCTACTTTTTGAGCTAGGCCTCTTCTGACTAACTAAACTCTGAAATTAACAGCATATTGTTCAGAAACTGTTCACTCTCACAGTGATAGGACCTGATTATACCAAGGAATGGTGTGCAGAGAGGCCCTTGTTTATACTTATTGCTATAACAACCAAGGTCAGGTAAATTTGTTATTTGCCCCGTTGGAGGGTCGGAAGCGGAAAAGCGTAGAGGGGTCACACCTGTGGGGAGGAACGGACAGGACAGGTGACCCAAAACTGACCAACAGGGTATTCCATCCCATCCGCATCATGCTCAGTATAAAAGCTGAGGGATCAAAGGGTCAGCTCTCTTCCTTCAATGGCCGACCTCCAAGGAGGACCCTGTGTGTTCATCTGCCTTTGATCCCAATCCAAGCATTCCTGACTCCAGATCTGGAATCTGGCTCCTGTCCATCACCGAGTCTGGCCTGGGACTTTCCCCTGCGCCGGCCGGTGACGTGATCGTCATCCTGGGAGCTTGATACGGGTTTGTATATACTGTATACATTTGTATTTTATTTTAATTTTTTTTCCTTTCCTTTTTTTCCTATTTCATTATTTATTTATATTTTTATTAAAGTAGTTTAGCCTTTTTCTAAACTCATAGTTTTTTTATCCCCCTCTTCCTCTCCTCTCTTCTCCTTGGGGGGGGGGTGGGGAGGGGCCATCTGTCGTTCTGGTTGGTCAACTTGGTCAAAACCACGACTGGTGAGTATTATTAGGCGCCTCAGACTACAAGAGTCTTGTAGTCATGTATTTAAATTCTGTCTATCCTCACTATCCTTTGCTGCGTTAAAAGTCTACCCTAGAAAATCGAAGCTCTTTCTGAGTAGACCTACTTATTTCCAAGGACATTTTTGTCTTAGCAGTTGCTCTAAAAGATCAGAAATTCATCAAAATAAAAGGCATGGGAACGGTCAGGTGATGAACTAGAACATGGTAAATCCTTCAAGGTATGAAGCCAGTGACTTTAGAGAGACTTGACTGGTTTTGCTACAACTCTTGACTCTGTCCACCTCTCTACTAGGTAGGTTATCTGATTGCTGGCATTCTTAAATGCTCCTTCTTCCCAGGTGATTTCACACTTGCATACTTGTGTGTTCTGCCATTGCTCACCTGCAGCTACCGCCTGTAGAAGAGCGTGTGGGCTGTCCACTATTGATACAGTAAGATAATTGACCTATAGTCATATTCTCACAGTGTTTTGGCTGTGTTGCCAGCCATCCCCGCAAGTCCAGGTGCAACTTACTGCAACTGATGGGATGGAAAAACAGGGAGAGCACACCACCACACAGGGCTGTAGCTGGGCTGCCAGAGGAGCAGTAAATACTTGCTGCTCTGCCCAGTGTTGTGGAAACACCCCCATACAAGAGGTGGTCCATCTCCACTGCTAGCTATGCCTCGTTCCCCAGATCATTTTCACTCTCTGAAGGTGATCTCAGAACCCTTTATTTTTTTTGGCAAGTTCTGCCTACCGTATTGAAGGGTGCAGACAGGTCCTTTTAAAAGGGGCTGGTCTGTCTGCTTTCTGTCCTCAGCTGACCTGCAGCATTGGTGCTGCTTAGCCTGCAAGTGAACACGTGCTCATACAGAGCTCTGGCCCAGACCCTGCACGCTGGTAACACTGGGACTCCCTCTTTTCAGGAGAGGCACCACCCAGAAGATCCTTATGATCCTGTGCCTCATCCTCACAGCTGCTTTTGGTGAGTATTGGCCCGCTGCATGCAGTAGCAGGGACCAGCAGGGTGCAAGCTTCAGTGTGAGGGGAGGGAGAGGCGCTGCAACACCGGTGGGGACCTTCCAACGTCCCACTTCCTCAGCTCAGGGAGCTGCCTACACGCAGATGCCAGCATGGCAGAGGGCCGCTGCAGACCCACACAGCTTTAGGAAGCACAGCCAGTAGTAGCCTGGCTGGCGTGCTGAGGGAGCGTGTGAGGGAAAGGCAAAGAGGCAGAGGCAGCGGGAGAGAACTGCCTGTGCAGCTGTGCAGGGGAGGCTGGAGAAGGCCTTTCTCTTCCTTGATGGAAACAAGTGCCCTGTTGCAAGCCCACCCTGGGGACAGGCCCAGCTCCGGTGCTGCTGTGCAGCTGCTGCTCTGGTAGCCCCTGCTCAGAGGTGTGCTGGAGGAAGCGGAGATGGCAAGAGCCAGGGCCAGAGCTGGGCATTGCTTGGGAAGCGGAGCTTCAAGCATGAAACGGAGCTTCAAGTCCCTTGCAGTGGGACTCCTCGTCAGTGCCGTGCAGAGGGAGGGATAGAGAGGTGGCTCTCGCGCAGCTTGTGCATGGAGTGGGGTGTTGGTCCTCCCTGCAGCAGGGAGCGAACCTCTCAGCAACCCTCTTGCCACCCTGGTATGACAGTGTGAGTGTGGGGATCATGAGACACGGCAGTAAAACCACTCTTTTGGTGATGTGAATTACAGCTGGTGCCTACTGCGGAACCTCATGGCCTGTGTGGAAGCTGTGGGCAAAGGAGATGCCAGAGGTCAGTGACTGTTGTTGTGGGACAGGAAGCCCCCAGAGGAGCATGGCTGACAGTGGCTGGGTAAATTGCCAGCATGCCAGGCCATGACCCAAAGAAGCAGCAGCAGCAGCAGCAGTGCCTTCCTAGAGCTGCTGGCTCTGGAAAGCCCTGGCAGCTCTGGGACTCAAGTGCAGAGCCTTTCCCTTTCAGGTGCAACCTGTGGGCGAGCTGCAGCCTGAGAGGTAAGAGCCCTCTCCCGCCCCACAGCTCATTTGGTGGGGTGGTGGGAGCCAGCCCCATGCTGTTTGCACTCCCGTGTTTAGGGGCCAGGGCTTGTGCCTTTCCCTCTGTCTTGGCCTTTTGCTAAAGCTCAAGCTGAAGGGAAGCGGGGATAGTAAAGGGGGCTTGAGCACCTCTGTCTCTGCTCGTCTGTGAGCTTAGAGGCCCTGGGAGAGGCCGAGCAGCTCTCGTGACAAGATCTACTTTTCTAGCATCTGCAGGACATCAGTCGCTCCGCAGGGGGAACTGGCCTGGCACATCCAACACCCGAGGACGGTGGTGTCACTCCTGGTTTCAGAGAGGAGCTGTGTGAAGAAGGTGATCTTGCACTTTGGGAAAGAGGGCTGTGATAAGTAGGGCCCCGCAGAAGACGCTTTCCTGGGGCTGCTGGTGGGGATTTCCTCCTCACTTCACCCACCCATCCCTTACCGGGGGTAGCTGGTTGAGCTTCTCTGCTCTAAAGCCCCTTCCTCTGGCCAAGTTTAACTGGGTCGTGGCTGGCAGTGGAGGAGTACCAGTAAAATCACTCTTTCAGTGATGTGAATTACAGCTGGTGCCTACTG
>NW_015090932.1:0-2308 GCF_001431845.1 Calidris pugnax
AGGTCACCAACTGTCGTGGTTGAGCCTCAAACCGCAACAAAGAACCACGAGGCAGCCGCGCTCTCTCAAGCCTCCCCCCCCAGCCTTGAGGGGACAATCGGAAGAAAAAGGCAAAACTGGTGGGTTGGGACAAAGGCAGTTGAACAGAACAGCAAAGGGAACAAGAAAACTCTACCAGTAACACGGAGAGAGGAACATACAAACACGATTACGATACCACCGCTCACCGACTGCACCCGCACCAACAACCGACTTCCTGTCCTCCCCCTTCCCCGGCCAGCTCCCAGCTCCCCCTGGCCATGTCTCATATGGGTTGGAATACCTGTGTCCCTGCTAGATCCTGGGGACCATTAACCTTCTCCCCACCAGAACCAGGACATTATCCACCTCTTTTTCCATACCATCTATGCCATGCCCACATCTTACAGTTTCCAATTAAATGCTGTCCCTTTTCCCCTGACATATATATATGTATGTACCTATATCTCCATAGAGGTATAATGTCTTTAGCATATGGGCCATCACTCTAAAATGTCCATTGAGTTCATTTGATCCATGACTTTGGGCTCCACTTGTTAGAACAGTCCCTCAGAACAAGCAAGATGGTGTGTGGTGCTGGACTGTCACATGATATCTGGTGTTATCAACAGGGCTTTGGGCTTTTTAATCATAGGTGCCATATGAGACACCTAAACTGCTGGGGGTAGGTGGGATGCACCTGTCCCAGAGGGGGAAAAGAATTTTGGGACAGGAATTAGCTGGGCTTGTTAACAGGGCTTTAAACTAGATATGAGGGGGGAGGGGAAGATAGCAGGGCCTGTTAGGACTGAACTTAAGGGAAACACACCAGGGTTGAGGGATGGTGTACTGTGAAGGACTCTTACAATACCAATTCAATTCAGAGGGGTGATAGACACCCAGATATTATGGAAACACCTGAGAGGGATCTGGTAGGAAATAGGGCCCACACTCGCAAAAAGGTGTTGGAACCAGTAGCTCGTCTGAAGTGCATCTGTACCAATGCACGCAGTATGAACAACAAACAGGGGGAGCTTGAAGCCATGATGCACCAGGAAAAGTATGACATAGTGGCTATCACAGAAACGTGGTGGGATGCCTCACATGACTGGAGTGCCACAACCGAGGGCTACAAGCTCTTCAGGAGGGATAGACAAGAAAGGAAAGGTGGCGGAGTGGCTGTGTATGTCAGAGAATGCTATGAGAGCTCAGAAATTAAGTGTAGTGACAACAGGGTCAAGAGTGTTTGGATTAGGGTAAGGGCAAATAAAGGCGATATCGTTGTGGGAGTCTGCTACAGACCTCCCAATCAAAGTGGTGAGGTGGACGAAGCCTTCTATAAGCAACTGGGAGAAACATCGCAGTGGCTTGCTGTTGTTCTTGTGGGGAACTTTAACCTCCCCGACATCTGCTGGGAATACAACATGGCAGACAGGGAACAATCCAGGAGGTTCCTGGAATGTGTGGAGGATAACTTCCTCATGCAGCTGATAGGTGAGCCGACCAGGGAAAGTGCCCTTCTAGACCTGCTCCTTGTAAACAGGGAAGAACTAGTGGGGGAAGTAAAGGTTGGAGGGCGTCTAGGGCACAGTGATCATGAGATGATTGAGTTCTCTATCCTCGGAGAAACAAGGAGAAGGGTTACCAAAACTGCCATCTTAGACTTCCGGAGAGCAAACTTTAATCTGTTCAGAGCACTGCTAAACAAAATCCCTTGGGAGGATGCCCTTAAGGACACAGGAGCCCATGAAGGATGGACGTACTTCAAAAAAGAATTCTTAAAGGCACAGGAGCAGACTGTTCCCAACTGAAAAACAAGTAGGCGGGGTAGGAGACCAGCCTGGCTTAACAGGGATCGCTTGCTGGATCTCAAAAGCAAAAAGAGAGTCTACAACCTTTGGAAGAGGGGGCAGGCTTCCCATGAAGACTTCAAAGATGTAGCAAAGCTATGTAGGGAGCAAATAAGGAGAGCCAAAGCGCAGCTAGAGGTCAACCTAGCTGCAGCTGTTAAGAATAATAAAAAATGTTTCTATAAATTCATTAACAACAAAAGGAGGATTAGGGAAAATCTCCCTCCTTTATTGGACGCAGAGGGAAACATAGTCATAAAGGATGAGGAAAAGGCTGAGATGCTCAACGCCTACTTCGTGTCGGTCTTCAACAGTGGAACTGGCTGTTCCCTGGACACCCAGCCCCATGAGTTAGGAGACAGGGAGGGGAAGCAGCAGAATGAGAGCATCACTATCAATGAGGAAGAGATCAGTGACCTGCTATGGCGCATGGATGCACA
>NW_015090933.1:0-112165 GCF_001431845.1 Calidris pugnax
TTAAAGTAATGAGAAACCAGCTGTGTAGGAGAAATCTGGAAGTCCTCTGCAGTCTTGCTTAATGTATACTGTCCAAATACAGAATTCTAACAGTCAGATGGCTAATGCCATCTCCTAATCTCACAAAGTTGTTCTCCTAGGGATGTACATTGAGACACTGGTTCATTAAGTTTAAAAATTCTTCGCTTGAGTTCAGAAAGGCACAAAGGCCCAGCTCTGTGAGAAATTAACACCTAACATTTATGACCATCACTTGGAGCTGGCCATCTAATGAAAGTTAACTGCTCTTTAATGTCTTTGCGGATGTAACATCTTTAAGCATCACTTAAAACTCAACAGAACAAGGAGAACAGGAGCACTGCCCAGAAAGAAAAGCGATAGAATGCTGAGCTGTTGAGAAGGAGAAATGACTCTCGTGAAGATAGCCAAGGTTGGCAGGAAAACTGCAAAGCAAGTAGAGCTTCACTGATACTGTCAGGGAAAATATTTCTCTTTTCCTAAAGTCCCCAAGACAACTGGCTTGTACTATTATAGAAGCTCTACAGAAAAAGGTTAAAAGACTACAGCAATTCTGGAAATTATAGGAGCTTGCAAATACTGCATGTAAATGGAGAAGCAGCAGTGTGTTGGCAGTTCTTCACTGAAGTCCTTGCAGCAGGAGCTCAGGGGTGTCCTTTCTCAGCCTGGTGATACTGCCTTTGTGTCCTGGCTGTAAAGGCTGGCTAACTTCAATAAAAGCTGTTATTGCATGAGAGTTTGCAGCAGCTGAAAAATGGGCACAGGTAAATAAGAGCAGCAAAATACGAGCAAGGTGAGATGGTATTTCAGCTGTTCCAAAAACCCTCTATTTTAAAGATTTCTGTAAATAAGCAGTCAATGAATTGATGTTGTGTGCCAGCAGCAGGACTCAGAAGTGCAGAGCTGATTCTGAACAAAGCAGTAGACATTTGGCTAGCACCATGTATGGCTCCCAAGGTGCAGCTCTGACCATTGACTGTGTTCTCCTGCAAAATGTCAGATACACTCCTGTCTTACGGGGGGAAATAAAAGCTTGCAGAATATGTTAATAAGTTATCTAAGGCAACCACAGGCCCACAAGCTATTACTTATTCAGGTATGTGAGTCTTGCTGTACATCTGCACGAAGAAGAAGGAGAACATGAAGTACAGTGAGGTCTTAACAGAAGCCTTGACCTTCACACATTTGGACAGGATGTAGGCAGAGCTGATGTGATTCCTTACTGATTAGCCTCATCACCAAACATTTGGACTATTAGAGATAGAGAGTTTGTCAAGGTTTTTCAATCTTGTCTTTAGCACCAATTATACGTTCTGACGAGAGTTAACTCCATCGCAGCCAGACCCAGACACAAGAACAAATATTTGTCTTGTCTTTAGCACCATTTATGACGTTCTGACGAGAGTTAACTCCATCACAGCCAGACCCAGACACAAGAACAAATATTTCCTCTCTTTTCCTCCTTTCCAGGACCGGGACTCGCATTCATTGCTTACCCTAAAGCTGTTACCATGATGCCTCTCTCTCCTCTGTGGGCAACTCTGTTCTTCATGATGCTCATATTCCTTGGATTAGATAGTCAGGTATGAAACACACACTATTGAAGTATTTTGTCAGATTCCTGAGCATGTGTATATCAGCATCCTTGATGTCAACAGCATCTAACCTGATGAAAGAATGAACCCTAACTTGATTCCTTGCTTAAAACCATCGATTTAAGCTCCTTATTTTAAATGTTAGTTACGTGATAGTGGAGATTCCTTTATGATTTACTGTGAACACGGATTCAGCCTGACTAAAGCTTTCATTATTAACACGGAAATCAGTTTGAACTTAAGTATGGGTGATTAAAATTCACAGTTCATTAAAATACCAGTGTGTTGTCTTTTCCTGTTTTTAAAGCACTTTGCAGTGAATTTTGAAACTGAATATCCAATAGTGATAATATAAGCTCCTACAGTGTGTTTACACTTCAAGACACCATAGCAAGAAATGCCTAGTTGTGCACGGCAGCCAAGTGAGGGCGTAGGGGTTGTCCTTCCTGTGTGACCTGAGGAACTGTGAGAGCTGCTTGATGAGACACGTAAAGCAGGTGGCATTGTTAGCATGCAGCTCAGCTCTCCGCCTGATTTGGTTCAGAGGGTTTATGATTGTACACTGCAGAACAAAGCTCTTCAGTGCTTATTTTGCATGACATTTCCAATCATTGCACTTAATGTTTTAATAACTGCTCCTTTTCCCAATCTAACAATTTTTTATAAGTCTTTTTTAAAATGAGTGATTCTTGAATTATCTTCTTGACTGTTCCGATGAAGTAGGCTTTATATTGTCTACTTTTGGGCATTAATTTTGGTGCCTATTTTAGATACCTTGCTCCAGAGCCCTCAGGCCTCTTGCTTTCTGCTGATATTTTAAGTTAATAAGAACGTTCCTTCCCTCCTTCATTAGATGTCCTGGCTAGGGGACGTAATAGCTTTGTGGAACTTCTCTCTCCTGTAGAATGGAGAGAACATCTCCAAAACCCGTGCAGTTTGTGTAGCAGTGCTTGAAGGTGCACAGCACTGCGAGTCACTCCTTCGAGTGGGGGAAGCGCAGGGTGCTCGGAGTGAAATCCTGCTGCGCTCCTGTGAACGGTTTGTACGTTATTTAAGTCCCATTCGAGCCACGTTTGAAAGACTTAATTTGGGTGTAATCCATCTGCTTCAGGGCAAATGCATTGTGAGATAGTATTAGTGGATTCAACTATTTGAATTTGGTGGTGGACTGGAAATCCAGAGCTTTGAATTTCTTAATTCTTGAAACGATGTTCCTCTCAGTTTGCGCTCCCGCTTACAGTGTCCTCAGGGATCAGGCAGTCTCTGTGGATATAAGGATATTTGAAGTGTTTGGTAGCAAATCCACATCCCAACAGCAGATGAGACACATAATTCATTTGTACTTTCCTGTCGTTTGTTCTAGTTTGTGTGTGTTGAGAGCCTGGTGACAGCTGTCGTAGACATGTACCCAAAGGTTTTCCGAAGGGGCTACAGAAGAGAACTGTTGATTCTCGGCCTTTCCATTGTGTCATACTTCATCGGCCTCATCATGTTAACGGAGGTAAGATGTGCTTTCTTCTGCTGCTGCCAAAAGAAGGAAACGGGCTTCTGTTTGTAATCATAACAGATAAAATGCAAGAACGTTTGCCATAGACAGATTTCACTGGGAGGAATATGACGACAAATTACTTGAGAGACTGTTCTCAGCTACTGTGTAACATCTGAAATGGGAAACGTACCCTCAGTTTTTCAGGAGAGTTTGGGAAATATTTTAATCAAAGTTACGTAGCCAAGGAGATTCCATCTGCTTTGCACGAGTCAACGAGACACACTTGATGGTGCTTTCTGCTTATTGACACTGGGCAGACCCGTCTGAGAACAACTACGTTGTGGATGAACAGATCAATAAAGAAGATGAAGAAAAGTGAAAATAGAAAAGTAAAACATCTGTGATTTTTGTACCACCGGGCCAGGTCGATCAATACAGCCAATCTCAGAGCAGAAATTGCTTCAGTAAGTGTGAAAAAACCCAAAGACATTTCCATCAAACCAAGGTGTTTGCTTTGGGATGTTCTAAACCACAAACACCGAGGGCGTCAGTCCATCCCATCAGCTCATGATAGAACATTTCTGGCACTGCTGTGTGTGATACCCAGCTTGGGGAGGGACTCTGGGATCCATCCTTTGGTACGTGGCAGGAGTTTAGCCTCACTGCTGGCTTTAGGGTATCGACAGGCTTCCTCGCCTTCACGTGACCCTCTCAAAACAGGTAGACGAGGGGCAGAGCCCACGCTCTCCTCCTGTAGTCTTCTGCTTGCTGGGCCACTGGAGCCTCCCTGTACCAGGGAGCGAGGCAAAGAAAAAAGTTCCATGGCTGAGGAGCTGTAGAATTAAATGTCTGAGGCGTTTGTCTGGGGAAGCCTGGCTGTATTAACCGTGAAGGGCCACAACGTGTCTCTGTTGTGCAGCGTCTCGGGCAGGGTTTCCCAGGGAAGCAGCCTCTCAGGGCCTCCTGAACTCAGCTGGGGTCACTTCAATTCCCTCCAGAGCTCCACAGCCCTTAGACTCTGTGCTAGTCGGGTTATCCAGAACGTTATTAATTGGACTTCATAGGTTTTCTGCTCATCTTGTCTTGAGGCAAAGGCCCGTCAGTTCTCTGCCCAGTTCTGACTGCTGTAAGCAAGAGGAAGATACATGAAAAGAGAAGAATTATGTCTTTGACAAATGTGATGATTGATACAGTTGAGTCATAGTCAAACAATAAGCGAGGATGTCTCTGTTGAACACATTCACCTTTTCCATACAGGCTGGTATTGGGGCAGCACTGAATGCAGGAAGGGACAGATCACCGACAGCGCCCTGTGTGGGGATCCCGTGGTAACTTAGGACACTGTTTTGGGAACAAGGCAAATGTAGTTCTCTCTGCTCCAGGATTTACTACCTTAAAGCAAATGCACAGTATTCAGCTGGCACAGGGAATAATCTCAAGTGCTGTGGAAGAAAAAACCTAGCGCCCTGTGTGGGGATCCTGTGATAACTTAGGACACTGTTTTGGGAACCAGGCAAATGTAGTTCTCTCTGCTCCAGGATTTACTACCTTAAAGCAAATGCACAGTATTCAGCTGGCACAGGGAATAATCTCAAGTGCTGTGGAAGAAAAAAACACTTCCACAATAACAAATCACTGAAAAATGAATCTTCTTTGTTCAAGAAGGAACCAACTTTCCTCTTCCGCAATAACAAATCACTGAAAAATGAAATCTTCTTTGTTCAAGAAGGAACCAACTTTAGCAGGAAGACTGCCAGGGAGCCAACAGATTGACTGTGTAATTAAAGCTGTATTTGCTATGAAATATTCCTACTGGGGCCAACACAATATTTTTTTTCCTGTTTTTGTCTTTCAGGGTGGGATGTACGTCTTTCAGTTATTTGACTCTTATGCAGCTAGTGGCATGTGCCTTCTTTTTGTTGCCATATTTGAATGTGTCTGCATAGGCTGGGTTTATGGTGAGTTGCTGAAAATTGATGTGGTTCTGAATTTTTATAAAAGCTTTCTATTTGTATAAAAGCAACGTGAAAGCCTTGTATCCTTACGGAGTGGGGTCCTCCACACTCCTGTGCCCTACTGAAAGTCAGGAATGCCTTTTTTTCCACTCTAAGAAAGTGCAATAGATTATTTTTTTTATCCCCTTGGTCCTTGTCAGGTCTGACCTCCACCTTCCTTCACCGAGGAGGTCCTTAGTTGCCTTAGAAAGTAAGAGTGGCAGTAAGCCCTCCTCTCACAAAGCGTCTCTGCAGGGCATGTTCCCTTCTGTCCATCAGCAGCGTTGAGAAAACCACCGTGGGCTGGGTTTGTTCATGGTTACATCCTCAAGAGTTTTTTGCACACAAGGGACTGACAATTTCACTCAGGAAAACAACATATGAACTTCAGATGACACGTGAATCTTACATGTATGTTCTACATCTGCTTGTCATCTTGGTTTTTTTTGGGCAGGGAGCAATCGCTTCTATGAGAACATTGAAGATATGATTGGGTACAAACCACTCTCCTTGATTAAATGGTGCTGGATGGTCTTAACTCCAGGTATTTGCGCAGTAAGTACAGAATATCCAACAGCTTGTTTTAGACACAAAGAGGGGTTTCTGTACATATTTTTAGAACTTTCCTGCTGCTGATATTTCACAACGGTTGAGAAAAACACTAATGGATTTGTAGCATATGTTTGAATTAAAAAACACTGTAGGATCTGTAAAAATTGCGAAACTTTCTGTGAATTGTGCGGAATCTTAGCATATACAATAATAGCAAAAAAAATAAACTTAGGGCACTAAATGAACATTTGCCAATACAACAGGGGCTTTTTTCGCTGCACAGCAAGTACAGCGCATGTCTACCCAGTGTGGCTCGGGCTCCTCCAGACTCGTGCTGGTTTCCTTCCTGCTCCAGCCTCCTGTTTCCTTCCCTCTCTTTGGGCAAGTAGACATTTTTCAAAAAAGACAGGATTTTTTTTTTCTTCTCATAAAGGTAGTAGAATTGGCCAGGAGCACATCTCACATGCATGAAGAATGGGAAGGAACATGCCTCAGCAGGAGCTGGCAGTACTGGTGTCAGCTCTGCCAGTCTGCTGTGGCTACATCACGGGGGCAAAGTCACAAAGGGAACACAACCAGATTCTCCATAAATTTGATCCACAAGTGCTTGAGGATTAGGTACTAAAATCTTCCAGTTCTCCAATATGTAAATTACAGCAACTGCAAACCCACGGATGTTGGGGCACCTGGAGATCCAGGTTCCCTTGAGCTCTGCCAGGTTTTTGCAAATTTGGGAACATTTCTGACTCATTTTAACCAACTCTGAAATGAGCTTAACAGGGTCCTAAATGAACAAATGAATTTGGGAAAATTTCTCATTTTAACCAACTCTGAAATGAGCTTAATATCACTTGCTCCTGTACACTCTTTTCACCACCTCAGAGAAAAGTACATAGTAACTTTTCTATATTTCATAAATTTAAGTGGTTCCAAACTGCTTGATTAGACACCTGTCCAATTAAGACAGATGTATTTGAGCTTTTGTGAGGATGAAAGAGCTGGCCTGCAGAACTGCAGATACTGACAGTGGATTAAGGCAACTTTGAAAATGTTGGCTTTCCTTTTTCATCGTGACAGGTTGGAGAGAACACAGCTTGTGTTACTTAATCACAGCTGGTTCACGGTAGCAAAACTTAATCTTCCCTGCCCAGGTGCTGTTTGCCATCAAAGTGCAGGTTTTATTGTCATCAAGAGGTAAATAGGATTTAAACTTGAAAGGTTGTTCGTTTCTGTGGAAGCTACTGAGACATGTTATTTAAGCTGTACATAAAAGAAGATATTGCTGGTTGTTTTTTTTCTTCTGACTGCAAAGCTTGCCTCTGTTTCCATCTTTAGGGAGACTGGCCTTGCCCAGACAGTCAATCAGTTTCTTGTTATATCTAACAAGTGGTTTTTTAAGCGGTTTTTCAAATGCTGCTAATATGTTTCTCCGCTTATTTCAGGGAATCTTCATCTTTTTCCTGGTGAAATACAAGCCTTTGAAATACAACAATGTATATATATACCCTGACTGGGGCTATGGCATAGGGTGGATGATGGCGCTCTCTTCCATGATCTGCATCCCTTTGTGGATCTGCATTAAGCTGTGGAAGACAGAAGGCACTTTCATAGAGGTAAGATGTATTTTCAGATTAATGATACTGAAAAAAGACCTGGGAAGGGAGTGTGAAACCTCACCTGTGTGGGACTGAGCACAGTTTAATCAAAAAAGCAATGCTATGTACTTGTTCCCATGGCAGCTTGGGTCAGGCCTCTCACTCACTGGTAGAAAGAGGCATCTGAATTTTCTGTTTTCTTAGAATCATAGAATTGCTTAGGTTGGAAAAGACTTCTAAGATCATCGAGTCTAACCATAAACCTAACACTGCCAAATTCACCACTAAATTATGGCCCTCAGCACCATATCTACATGTCTTTCAAATACCTCCAGGGATGGTGACTCAACCATTTCCCTAGGTAAAGCTTCTTCTGAATTTGTTTGCCTTTTTCTTTTTTTTGCCTTCACTGCCTTCAGGCTGTGGTAAACTAAGCAAGACTTTAAAGTGCTCTGTTCCTGCTCACTTTGTCGCTTAAAATGTCTGTAACATCAGCTAAATTCCTCAAGAAGGTTTGTAGCAGCCATTCATTGAGGTCAGCTGCCTTCTCTCCATGATTTGGTAACTAATCTTTGTGCTGCCAGGATTTTCCTCCAGGAACTGGATAGTAAACACTCACATATGTCTTCTGGACAGTTCTCCTGATTACAGTTCTCTAAATGAGAAATAGAGGCAAAAGGAAATATTCAGTGCAATTTACTAACATTTGCTGTCAGGTTATCTCAGGTCTAGCCCGAGGTTGAGATTATTAAATATAAGACCTTTTCTCCAAAGAAAGACAGTGAAGGTGGCTATAATGGAAGAAACAAAGATACAAATCTTATTCAGCTGTTTGAGATTTCACATATTCCCAGAAAAGCCTGGCTCTGTCATCTGGAGTTCCTTAGACAATAGTCAGTAAAAGTAGGGATCCCAATATCACCTCCCTCTATCTCAATACATACATGGAAGGGACTTTATTTGGTCCCTTCCATGATTTCTCAGTCTTTCTGCTCTTCACTAAGGATAACGCTGACGTGAAGAACAAGAATTTCTGTTTCTGGGATGCCTGGGGCTCGTTCACTTCTCTAGCACGTTTGAAGGATCTGTCTCACAGTGTAAACTCACACTTCCAAAATTATTCTCTGCTCATTACCAAAGCCATCGCTTCTGAATGAAGTGAGGATATCTCAGTGTAAGAGTTCCTGCCTTTTTGACTGGAGAAGGTAACGTGCAGCTTATTGTGCTGCCTGATGACGGCCCATATTGAAATTACTCCAGTGAGATGATTAAATATGGCCTGAAGATACCTAAAAAATCCTTGCTGTGGGTATATAAACAAAAAATGAATTGTCCGTAATGCGGTTTTCTTTGCACATCAAAAAAGGAAGTTTTGCCCAACTCTTAGCATTAAAAGCTTCCTTAATGCATGAGCCTTGCCATGTCCCTGGAAGCAAACAGACTTTGTTTAGAGACTCTTGGTTTGCGTTGCCTTGTGGCCTGAGGCGCTGCAGACCGGTCAGTATCTTTTCTGTACGTGAGCAAGGAGAGGGGATTTTTAATTACAGTTGAAAGCTTCTCAGGAAGCCACTTCCTGCAACATCTCTGCTCCCCAAGCTGTAAGCAGCAACATTGTTACTGATGTTATTGCTCTAAAAGGGAAAGCTCTCAGCTGAACACAAATATTTTTCATGTGTTCTTTATTGAAGCTTCATAAAGCTTCAGCACACTCATGTTTTGGGGTTTTTTTGGCATTCTTGGACTGTACCATGGAAACAAAATGTACCCACATGACAGGCCTTATCCAGAGCGTCACGCTGAATTTCTTCACAGAAGGAAATGTTGCTCTAAACCAGGATGAAAATTCACTTTGTCTTTGCCTTCATTCTCCAGCCTTTGGCCAGCTGTGATTTGTGCAGAACTGCGTGAGGGGCGGTTCCACGGATGTGTCTGTAACAGGGACATGAGGAGCAGACAAGAGGAGAGGGTTTCCCAGTCAATCTGTCTGTGACCAAGGAAAAGATAATGATTTCCATTTTCTTGAATTTTCTAGAAATTCAGGAAGTTGATTACACCGAGCTCTGACCTGAAAATGAGAGGGAAGCTGGGAGGAGGAGCCTACATTGCAGCAATAAATGACTGCGATGCCAAACTGAAAGGAGACGGCGCCATTTCAACCATTACAGAAAAGGAGACGCATTTCTGAAAGAACTATGATATTTTGTTTTATTTTTTTTTTTTGTATAAATAAATAAATAAATTCACTTAATTATAGAGGCTGGCTTGTTTTGCACAGAATTTTATTAACCAGTTAATTTTAAAGTGAAAATTGTATACTTGTTTAAAAGTGATTTTTTAAATTACTATATAAGTAATGATTATGTAAAAGAAAAAGAAATAGTATTATATGGTATGTTAGTGATGACTTCTTGTAATATGGTGATTTCAGTAAATGGTTTTTTTTGGTTTTTTTAGAAATTAGAGGGACCTGTATAATGTGCTGTAAAACTTTTCTACTTTGATTTCTGGCAGGTGTAACGTTGTATAGATCTACGCATACTAATATGTAAGCATTTCGGACCATTTCAGCTTTTAATGTATGTATATAAAGGGGACCGGAATGTCCTTTTGGTTAAACTGGAAGCAGTTGTGAGGGGCTGGGGGGGATGAGGGGTAACTGCTGTTGGGTGTTGCTCTCTGAATGTGGGCTGTATCCAACGTCTCCTGAGATCCGAGGGAGCCCTTCCCGGCTGGGGCCGGGAGCTTTGCCCTTCCCGAGGCCAGGGCAGCTGCAAGACTGAGTTTTGCACCTGAAAAAGCTCTTTTTCAGAAATGTTGTGAAGCCAAGAGGAAGCACCCCCTCAGCTGCTCTCATCGCCTTCCCTCCACCCTCCGCTTGCTTCAAGAGGTCTAATCCGTGGTGGAATGGGCCCACTTCTGAGTCACTGTTTTCTGGAGACTGGATAGAGAACGTTTCTTATGAGCTGTGAATTTTGCTGCTCTTGTAAGTTAATGGTCTCTATAAGACACGTACTGCTTCAGGAGACCTCTAAAGCTGTTTCATTTTCTTTAGTGTCTGGGTGGCCAGTACTTTGTTTCAGTTGACACTTCCCAACCCCTGAAGTGATGCGTGTTTGTCTGCGCTTGTACAACAGGAGATCATGGTTACTTTATGTCAGTGGAGATGTTCTGAGGAAAAAAAGACCAGGTTTAGAGCTCTGCACAGCTCGGCCTCTCTCTTTGCCTCTATCTATTTGCCAAGTCTGTCTGTCTGTACATCTATTAATTGCCCAAAGAAGAAACCAAGGATCCTGTAATGACAATATAGAGCTTTTCTCATCGTCAGGGTATTTCTAGATACTTTCAGATTAGACTCTGGTTGCTCTACCCTGAATGGTATCAAGGGTTGTACTGAAGTCAGAATGGGAGTTTATCTGGTGGAAGGCTGGAGTAATTGGTCCTTAAATCACTGCATCATAGAACACCAGGTTGGAAGGGACCTCAAGGATCAGCTTTGGCACAAGTCCAGTCTAGAGGAGGTGGCCCAGCCCCCTGTCCAGCTGAATCTTAGAAGTGTCCAATGTTGGGGAATCCACCGCTTCCTTAGGGAGATCAATCTCTACAAGAACTCCAGGAGATAATTTGAATTGAGACAAGGATGTTGTGACTTCTCTGTTCCACAAAAGGAGCATTATTGGGTCTGTGAGATCAAGCCTTTTCATGTGTCCATTGTATGACCTGACTCCCTCTGATGGAAGACAGATTTTGTCTGTGAATCCAACTGGATTGTTCCTCTGAGGTGTGCCAATGCTCGCCCCATTCTCTAGACTATCTCTTGGTTTGATTTTTTTCTTCGGCCAATATTCCACACCCTGTTATTTGTACTGGGCAATTATTTTTGTTCCTGTCCTGTGTTTTTTATTTAACGGTTGTACAAGAAACCCGTGGAGGAACGTTGTACTGCACTGCACAGTATTTGATGGGGAGAGACAAGCAACAGCCTAGGACAGCTCTGAAGAAATGTCATAAAATCTGCTGTCTTCTCTGCAATCCAAAATCACCAAAGCTCAGACACCAGCACCTGGAGTTATTAGAAACAGAAGTGGCTGCTGGCCTTCTACAGAGGAGAACATTTCCCTAGGAGTCACTAACTATATCTTAATATTACATAGAACTGCACGTGCAGTCACCATTTCTTTGAGATTTTATGGTTACCTCTTAAAAAAGCATTTTTGTAGAATCCCTTTGTCTCAAGTCACATCATTAAATCTAACAGTTTTGTTTCATTTTACTTCATCTTACTTGTTTTTTGGGTTTTTTTTGTGGTACGGTGGAAGTCTAAGAGAAAACTTCTCTACTGCAATCCTACTTGAAGTACTTTAAGTCCTTGCCTTTCAAGTCACATCATTAAATCTAACAGTTTTGTTTCATTTTACTTCATCTTACTTGTTTTTTGGGTTTTTTTTGTGGTACGGTGGAAGTCTAAGAGAAAACTTCTCTACTGCAATCCTACTTGAAGTACTTTAAGTCCTTGCCTTTATGAAGGTAGAGAACCATCATCTCGTGAATGGGAGCCTTCAGCTGGGCATCCAGAACTGGAGGTTACCAGTGGAAATCACTGTCCTATTGGAAACTGATGCTTCTGGAAGAGAAATGCTCCCAGAATTGAAACCACAGGTTGAGTTGTATAATTACAGAAAATACAACGAAGCAACTGAAAGCTACATATTGACATTGAAAAAATGCCCACTCCAAAACCAGAACGTTTTTGGAAGTTCTAATGAGTCATAAATACTTCTAATCCAGCGTCCCTTTCTGGTCTTTCTCTCCACCCACCAGCGTTGCAGAGCTAAGGTCCCAAAGCCACGTATGGGCCTTGGGATGGATTATGATCCCTCCCAGAGTAAATGTCGACACATTTTATCAGTGAAGGGTGTGCAGATGTGGATGCACTGTTAGGGTGCACTTAATTTCACTGAGGTTATCTTCAGCTCTCGGGACTCCATGGATGTTTACAGTGAAGAGTGCCAAGAGGTGGACCCACCACCACCACTCAACTGGCCGTCCATTAGACATGACATGAGAATCCCAGCCAAGTCACGATTGCCCTTCGAGTCATGACACACACTGCTGTAGCAGAAAAAAAAATCAGCTTGTGCATTTTAGCTTGTCCTGGTACTTCGGACTGTTGTACTCATCCAAATATCTCCATGGGAACTACACACGGAACATGCTTCCTGCTCTGCTGCTATCAACCATTTCACCCGTAGCTTTATACACATACATAGGGTTTGGCATGGTCAGAAGTATCATACAGTATTACTAATGTGCTGTGCTTGTAAATGTGTGCGTTTAATATCTGACTTGTTTAACACTTTACTGATTTTTAAAAAAAAATATATATCTTTTGCGGGGAGGGATGTGGGAGGGTAAATTTCCTAATAGTATTTGTGGTTTAGTTTTGGTTTTTTGAAACAATATGAAGGGGAAAAAATGCAAAAACCTACTATATTGTGATGATTTTTTTTTTTTATGCGGTAGAAACAATATTGCCCTTTTCTGAATCATCTGCAGTATTATTAAAAATAATGCAATAAAAATGAACAACCACTAAAGTTTATGTAACATTTTACACAAAGAAGGATTCTGTTTGGTTTTGAAGGGCACAAGATTTCGTCTACTTACTTGTTTTCAAAAATTAAAGGAAATGGGCAAAACCCATTCTGTGTATTTTAGTTTATATCAGTGTATTTTATACGACAAATGAAATAATCACAACTACCCTGTTAGGGCAGATATACGTCCCCTGATTTTAAATGGGGGACTTGAGACCAAGAGAAGATTTGGCAACTTCTTTGAGCTTACCTGGTAAATCTGTGGCTGGAACAAAGGGAAGTTTCCTGATCTCACAATTTCATGTCACTGAACATAAACCTATTGCCACGGAAAAGTGCAGATGTGCTGCCTCCTTCCCCCCAGCCCTGACCCCTCCATCTCCCCCCACTTCTGGCCGTGTTTCACTGTGGCCGTGTTTGTGTCACTGGTGGGAGCCACCGTGGGGACAGCTCTGGCTGAATTTCACCCAGCAAAAGCCTTTGGTGAGTTCCCAGTAGCTCCAGTTTATTGCCTGCCCATGCAGCTGCTACCACTGAAGGCGGTGAAGATGGTGAATTCCATCTTCCTGATGCTATATACATTATTCTGGGTTAAAATAACCTTCTAACCATGGCCTCAGTCACAAGCCAACGCTCTGTCCCTTTGATGAGCTGCTGTGCTACAGTTTTATGCTTTTATACTCTTTTTTCTTATGTCACTGCCCACGTACAGGGAAAAACACTTGCTTTAGCACATGACAAGCTGATGAAAAATTCCGATGCCCTCCCCTGAGGCACCCTGTTAGATAGTAGCCTGCTGCACAGGAAACGAACTCTGGTCTTAAAGGCTCTTTCTCATCTTGATTAATGAAGCATGGCTATAATAATTAGATAGTAGCCTGCCGCACAGGAAACAAAGCTCTGGTCTTAAAGGCTCTTTTTCATCTTGATTAATGAAGCATGGCTATAATAAGGAAAACGTGCTATGGATTTTGACAAAGCCTTTCAGTTCCTCTCTGTCTGAACCAGCTACTCTATCCAGCCCCAAAGAGCCCACAGGAATGATGTGCACCCTCTGCCCGGGGTTGATTTCCTTGCACTGCAGCAGCCCATGGCATTCCCAGGATCTGGCCGGGCAGCAGGACAAGGGCCTTGGCCCCACCTTGCAGCTAAATATTGAGTAAATCTGAAATCTGTTGGGAAATTTGGCCTCAGATTTGGCCATAGTGACTCCCCATGAACTTGGTCATTCATGGTGCAGCAGCAAGTCTAGTGAAGATTTCTAAAAATACCTTTTTTTTTTTTACGAGATCAAAAATGCCCTGGTGAATTACACACTTGAACATTTGGCTGGAAGAAGATGTGAAAATTTGCACAGAGGCAGACATAAAAAGGAGAAAGTTTGCTGAGATTCTCTTAAAGAAAGGTTTGGAGGAAGCGTGCAAAGGTGAGAAGGCACCATGCACGACTGCTCAGGCTCCCCACATCTGTGTGATCACTACGGGGTGAGTGCTCACAAGGCAGTTTCCAGCTCCCCTTTCCAAAGCTACTCATAAAATATAAACTATTCACTACAATGTCACACTGCAAAAGGGACCAAGATTTGGGTGCTGATTTGAAGTGAGAATTTGAGGGAAGAGTTACACAGCCCTTTCCTTACATACTGTAGCTTTAAAATGATCAAATCCTTCATCTTTATTAACCTTTACTCTCTGAGAGCTGCAACCAGCCTCAGCCAGGTCCCATCCTCCTTCAGGTCGTTCTGAATTCCCACCACCCCCTCCTGTTGGCCAGCCATGCTCACCTTGAGTGTGGAAGGCTGCTCTTGTGCTCTCCAGCTAATTTTCTGCATCTGCCCTCCTCAGTTGCCTTGCTCATCACCCGTGCTGGCCCATCCTGCAAACGGAATAGCCCTGAGCTGTATTGGTACTGCCAAATAAGAAAATCAAGTATCACACAATTTCATAAGTGGAAGGAACAAGAATCTTTGCCTGTTCCTAGAAATGTCTGGCCAGCAATTGTTTCCAGTGCTGTCATAACGCATCCTAAAAGCCTCAGCCAGGCCCCTCTTTCTCACAAGATCTTACTGTCATGGTCCTTTACACCGTGATGAGGTCCCTGGCTTTTAAAAGGAGAGGGTCCTTGCTTCTGTGGTATTCCAGTTAAACAAGAAGAGAAACACAAAGATAGTCAAGAGTTCCTTGCTATATAGATTTTGTTAGTGACAAAATATCAGGGTGTGCTTTCTACTTCTACCCATTTGCTGTTAATAGAGTCAATCAGCCAACACCACTATCCATTCCCAGCACTTACTCCAGCACTCTGTAAGAGACACAGCAGCTTTTCTTAGATGTTATTGTAAAACATCTTACCAGAAACACAGAGCTCTGGCTGATCTCTTTTTATTTAAATGCACACACCCACTTATTTATCACACTATACACAGATGAATCACTCCTCTCCTCTCCCCAAAGGGCTAGGAACTGCAATCAAGGCACACCACGCTCGAAAGAACACACTACAGCTACTCAGGCAGACACCTCCAGGGCCAATTCTAAGTTTGGGTGCAGTCAGTGACGTGGAATTTAGCTGTGCTCTGATGGGCACTGGCACCAGGAAGCCCTGACCCCCATATGCACTGCTTCACAACAAGCACGGCCAGCAGGTTGAGGGAGGTGATTCTGCCCCTCTACTGCACTCTGGTGAGACCCCACCAGAAGGACATGGACCTGTTGGAGTGAGTCCAGAGGAGGCCATGGAGATGCTGGGAGGGCTGGAGCCCCTCTGCTGTGAGGACAGGCTGAGAGAGTTGGGGGGGGGTTCAGCCTGGAGAAGAGAAGGCTCTGGGGAGACCTCATGGTGGCCTTCCAGTATCTGAAGGGGGACTACAAAAATCTGGAGAAGAACCTTTTACAAGGGCATGTAGTGATAGGAAGAGGTCTGGAGAAGGACCTTTTACAAGAGCATGTAGTGATACGAAGAGGGGCAATGGCCTCAAACTGGAAGAGGGGAAATTTAGATTAGATCTTAGGAAGAAATTTTTTACTGTGAGGGTGGTGAGAGCCTGGCCCAGGTTGGCCAGAGAAGCTGTGGCTGCCCCATCCCTGGAGGGGTTCAAGGCCAGGCTGGATGGGGCTTGGAGCAACCTGGTCTGGTGGGAGGTGTCCCTGCCCAGGGCAGGGGGGCTGGAACTCAATGATCTCTAAGGTCCCTTCCAACCCAAACCATTCTACGATTCTGTGAAGTGAGAGGTAGAACTGATCAAGACAAGAAAAAACACAGTAAAGGGATACAGTGAAGACATTGAACCACTTGTGCCTCCAAAAAGCCGTATGCATTTGGAAGAGGTATGGTGTGGTTTATTCATATCTGACGTAAGGGTTGGGTTTGTGTTTCTATCCTTCCATCTGTGAACCAGCACCACCAGGCTTGTCAGCAGCAGCCAGCTCAGCTGCCCAGCAGTGGATCAGCAGCTGCTGCAGAGACCACCTTGCTCTGAGCTCCGGTGAAGCAGGGATGCCAAAACGCTTTTCTTTCTATTCCAGCCCCACTCTTAGCTTGCTCCCAAATGAGTTTGGAAGAACAGGTTTATAAACTTCAACAGAAACACACCCAGGAATTATTTTGGCCTTCATCAGGTTGCCTGGTTTTGGTGGGGTGCTTTTTTCTTCCTTTTCCAGGTTTTGTCTGCATTGAGATGTAGGCAAAAATTGCAAGCCAAATAATGCAGTATAGCTTTGTCTGCATTGAGATGTAGGCAAAAATTGCAAGCCAAATAATGCAGTACCAGGTCAGTAAGCAGAAATCAAGAGAAGAACAGGCTATTAAGACAAGCCAAGGACAACTAATCTCTCCATGTTGTCTGCAGGGATGAAAGCGTGATGTATTACAAGTGACATTTAGATCAGTTTTTAACTTTTACTGCTTATTTTTAGAGATTCTTTCCAGAAAACTAGCCCAGGTTATGTTTAAAAGTCTCTGCTTGTTTGCCAAGCTTTTGCTTCAGGCTTCATGGAAAACTTGTTGGATTTTTGTGACACAGACTCCTCCCCCCCAAGTTTTAGGGCCTACTGATTTTGTAGCTATCACTAATCTCATTCTCCTTCCCCCTCTATGCTTCTGTGCTTCCTCTTCAATACCATTCAGAACAGTCTCTGCTTCTGCAGGAGGAGGGAGTGGAAGTGTTAGAGGCTATCAGCTGGTTGGATTAATTAAAAGTAATTGATAGCACATGGCAACCATGATTGGGAAGTGATAAAAGGTCGGAGAAGCAGGAGGGAAGTGTTGCAGCAGATGGTTGTTGGGTGCTACGTGGCTATTGTCTGCTGGAGCTGGTCTCAGGCGTGCAGTGACCGTGCTTTGCTCTGCCTTCCTCAGCCACACAACAGGTAGGGGTTGTGATGTGTGGGGTGGGTGAGAGATTTCTGTCTCAATTTTTTAACATTGTAATTTCTGGAGTTATTCTGTAGTGGTTTGTGTATTTCTGGGTTGCATTGGAGGCCTTTGGTGTGCCAGTGGTCTGAACTGGCACAGCTGTTGCAGGATTTGGGCTAACAGAACGTGCAGGTTGTTCCTCAGTTATTCCCATAGTTGCCAAACTCAACCTCTGTAAGCATTTGCCACCCTTCCTGTGCACAGCTCATACTGTAAGCCTGCTCCCTGTATCACACTGCTGATGCTTCTTAAAAAAAAATCTAAATTATTTAGATCATTCAAGTGAACCAGTTTAAAATTCTTTGGAGTTAAAGGATTTTTTCAGCGAATATTCTTGTTGGGAACTGTAATGCCTAGTCTGGTGTAGTCCTATTCTACTCTCCATCACTAGCCTGTATGGGTTTAGCTGTCCTTCCAGTTGGTGTGTCAAGGTAGGGTAAACACAAGCTTTTATCTACTCAGTGGAAGGAATTTAATTTACCTGTGCTTTTGTAGAGTTTTGGAGGGTTGTATGAAAGTTTCAACTGCTGTAATGGAGAGTTCTGTATTGGAAACTGTATTGTTGGTTCTGTTTTGGGAAATAATATGCACTAGGATGGAGTGAAGGCACAGCATTGTAAATCTGAGAGGGCATCTCTGGATGGGTTACTAAGTAAAAGCTATGGTGGCACCTTCATGGACTAATAGAACTGTTTGAGGAATTCTTACTTAAACCTGGTGAAGCCAGGGCTCTTTGTGCAGTGGAAGGCTGGTTCCTTGCAGCAGTTGCCATGCTTCATTTACACACAACGAGCTCTAACAGAGAAACTGTTTCTTCCTATAAAGATGGAAATAATGATGTAAAAGCTGGATTTCCTCCCAGCTGAAACTTCCATTTTGGAACTGAAATCAGGGGAAAAACTGCTTACGCTGTAGTAGCCTCTGCGCTGTGCAATGGTGTGGAGGAGTCCCCTGGGAAAGGTGTCCTTTTCTCATTGGGGATGGAGAGTTGAGGTACCAGAAAACAGCAGCCTCCTTGGCTGTAAGGTGCTCCAGAAATGTACTTTTTAAACAGCATTTCTGTGGTGTGGTGGGGACACCTTTTGGTTAGAACTGGTCTAAGCCTGATGAACCCAAGGGTTTGTATAAAAAAACCACCTGCAAATATGTCATTTGCAGAAGGCAAGTGGGGGTCAATTCTATCATCAGCTTTTCCAAGTCCTTTACTTGACATGCACCATTTCAGGTAATTAGAATTGCAAGTCCTTTCTGCAGTTGCACCCTGTTTTGATACAGTTCTGATTCTTTTGGTCAAAAGACTTGGTTTCTGTACCGTTAGGTGGTAGAACATGCCATCTACCCGTTATACTCTTCAATGTAATAAAGTAAGTTAGAGTTGCTTCAGACCTTTGGGAAGACTTGTAGAAAACTTATGGATCAGTAGGACCATGTTTAATTTAAAGACAAATAAATAAAAACCACAACAAAAAAAAAAGCCCCCACACAGAAAAGACCCCCAAGTTTACCCAGTAAAACCAGTTTTGTTCTGAGGTCACTCTTTCAGATAAGTTAGATATATGGATCTGTTGCTCAGGTCTAGTTACTTGAACCTTGAAAGTCAAATTCAAATTTGACTTTTTTTAGTCCTTAAATTATTCTTGCCACGTCTGAATCATGTCAAATATTTCTGAAGAACGTCACAGAACATATGGTGTTCCATACACACAATAAAATGTCCTTGCTGTCAGCCAACCCTCAACCATGACTACAGTTCCTAGATGTTTCATTGAGTGTCTGGGAACCAGGTAATTAATAGTTGACGCAAACCTCCTATTAAATTAGAAGAGGGTATAATTGGTACCTGTAGACAGAGTTTTGTATACAGATGTGAGGTGATGAGATGTACTTGCTAAGCAGCAGGCAGAGGAAAATTGGAGCAAGGTGCAGACATGGATTTAATTGTGTGTGCGTGTGGATGCATATAAAGCAAAGCCTTCAGTATCACTACATATTCTTTGTGAACGGAGGTGAATAGTAGCTGCCTGAGAGGGGGGCAAAAATTCACCCAAGTTTGGGCAGGACATTGCTAAAAACACAAGGAACAATTCACATTGAGGTTTCAATTGAGAGACCACAGAAGATAGTGGGAGATTTTTTTTCTTAAAGCAGCTGTGCAACTGGACCTTTGGTTGTCTCTCAAGTTTCTTCAGCCCTAATTCATGAGAATTCTTTGAAACAGCTGGTTAAAAACTGAGTTTAGACCCTTGGGGTTTGCCCCAGGGATTCTGTGATTCTTCAAAGTTGCTGGACTCAAGGTTTTGTCAATATCAGTTAAAACTGTTCTGCTTTCTCAACCCCTAAACCCTAAACCTTATTAATGCTTCCAAATTTAATCTCGGATTGGAGCCCTGAGCTTCTTCAAATAATCTGAATTGTTTCATCACCTCTGACTAGGATTTTTCTTTTTCAGACATAAATAAATATGTATTCCTTAAGAATTTCACATGAAAAGGTAATTACAGTGCAGTTCTGAAGAAAGAGTCTGATTCACAATCATAAGGCCTTCCTTCCATTACTGCTAATAAACAACTGGAAAAGATGGTGACTATTTAAAGCTCCAAATTTACCCTGCCTCTCTCCTGACA
Organism: Calidris pugnax; assembly: GCF_001431845.1. Taxonomy (NCBI): domain Eukaryota; kingdom Metazoa; phylum Chordata; class Aves; order Charadriiformes; family Scolopacidae; genus Calidris; species Calidris pugnax. Next base: position 19,875 of record NW_015090933.1, read on the forward strand.
AGCTTGCACATCAGTTCTGACATGCAGACTGACAGCTTCATGGCATTTTGGAATGTTCCAACTGCATGAAGTATGTGGTACTATTTATTTTAGTACCCCCATTCCCACAGCAGCCACTGACTCACAAGAAAAAAGCTAAGAGCAATATTTGGCATTTGCTTCCTGTGCAGTACAATTTGCCTGGTTCATTAACCTTCTTTATGTAGATGTAAATTCTGAGTCTGACGTGGTTATTTTTGGGGCGCATGTCAAAACTAGATTTGTCTGTCTGAGCAACATTTGCTTCTGAAAAATGTTTAAAATTGCTTCAGCAATTTTGTCTTTCAAAGCAAATTTTGCATTGTATGTTAAGCTATGTTTACGTTGTGGGTTTGAATCTCCAGCACCATTGAACTTGCAGGAGACAAAGCAGAGTGTACAAAGCACCACCTGGGTGATGTTATCCTCTACCTGTTTTACCAGAAATAGTTTCTGCTTATACAACACAGCACTTCTGCAGATTGTTCTGCTGAACATAAATCCTGCTGTCGCTTGGGAATGGGCTGGACTGGTTGTATACAAACAAGCATACGAAAAGAAGGGGCGAGGCTTATTTATTGTAATCATGCCAGAAAAGGCTCTAATATGTCTATACTTTTGCATATGTAATGCAAAATACGGCGACAACTAAATTAAGTCCCCATTTCTGCTACAGATTCCTTGCATAATGATGGTGTACACAGCAGTGCTTTTCCTGCTGCAGTGAGAAAATGTGCAGAGGAAACTCTTAACTGTTGTGGAACTGCTGTGTGCTGTGCAGTACTTCACCTAGGATGTACTGAGGCCTCTTTCAATTCATACAAAAAGATATTATTTTCTTAGGCTTGCTTTCTTAGGCAGCTTCTGAATATGCTGAAAGCCAGGGTGTTTCTAGCAAAAAAGCTTGGCTTACATAGCATTTATGATTATTTTTTTTTTGTAAGAATGAAGATACTGGTCTGCAGCCAGAGTCTGGTTGCAGCTGATCTCCTGTCATATGAGTAATTTTATGTATCCAATGTTATGATTAAAATGTGTGAACACATTTTAAGAAGAATGAGATGTGAACACTTGTGAATGTCAGGAATAGTACAATAACAGAGGGACTATCAGCTTACTCATTGAAACCAATTTGCTTAGTAACATGTTAACAAGTGTAACTTTTTTGTCTTCTAAAGCACTGTTTCCAGTTCCTCTCCTCTGTGTTTACCAGGAGAAAGGAAGCACTGCACTCTAGGACTTAACTTCTGTAAAACTGTCAGCACCGAGATCCTAACTACTTCTAGCAGCCCCTAATAACCTTTTCTACATTTTTCCACCCTTATTCTGCCCAGAACAGTGTGGGGAAGGAGGGAGGAAGAGGGAGAAATACATTGGCCTGTTCTGGTCTTACTTTTCAGGGTTTTGTCTCGCCAGTTGTTCTGGTTACAAACTCCATCCCTCTACTCCAGTAGCTTCTTTCTTGGAAAAGTTGATGCTCAAAACATGCAGCTTTCCTCCTGCCTGACGTATGCTTGTCTGCCCTCGGGCTCACCTCATATGCACACTTTTCCTCTCCTCCCTATAGAAGAAATTGCATTAAGAATTGGATCCTCAGTGACCCTGCTCTCAGTGGCACCACACAGTTCAGCAGCTGTATCAGGCCTCTGCTATGGTAGACTGAGTCTCCAGCTGCTGCCAAGGTGCAATTGGATTTGTTTCATCTCATTTTCTATCATGACCTTCAAACTGGTCCCTTGCTTGAAGTATAGGACCATTTTGGTTTCTCCTGCTGCCTGGCAAAAATGTTTTCTAAGGCGTTTGGGAAATGTCCCCCATAAGCTGAGGAAGGATGCAGTTTCCTCTGTGATTTTATCCCTTCTCCATGGGAGAAGTGAGTTACAAAGATGGGAAAAGTTGGCAATAATGAAATATGAACCTGGGATTACCTCTGCCCGTCTTGCATTCTGAGCCATGTGCTCCCTTTTTGTCATTTTTATGCTGTTCTTTGGACTACCAGTTTACGCTGAGTCTGGACTCAGATGGAAGTATATTCTCCATATTGATGCAAAACCTGTTTCAAATAAAAATATTTGTTGGGCAGAGCATTCTGCCACCCTGCTGTACAGAGGGGTGTTTAAACTATAATCTGATGTTGAAATTGGTTGAGAGATTGGGCACGTATGTTCATATATGCTAAATAAAACAAGGAGTAAATCCTAAACATAAGCCTGCAGAAGAAGTAGGCAGTAGTACAGGCTGTAGCTCTCATGAGAATGGCAAAACATATCCAAGTTGCTCAATTGCCTCCTTTCAGGTGTGTGACTTCTACCTCAAATTTGAGCCTTTCATATTTTCCATGTGCCCTGTGTGGAGAGGGCAGAGGTGCTTTTGAACTGGTTTTGGGTCTCCACGTTGGTTGTTTTTGACCAGTAAAGAATGAATGTAGGTGGGCTTTCTCTGCTGCTCAAAACATGGTGGCTGCCTTCTAAGTATTAGCTTGGTCTGCAACCACTATCATTTTTTCCTTTTGACATTGAACCCTCCTTCATTTACCCCCTGACTTGCCCTGTTAGGTTCCTTTTTGCAGGACTTTGGGAAAAGATGTCTACAGGGCCTCTGTTTTTGAGGTTCTAATGCCTTTTGTGCCACAGCAGCTGGATTAAAAGAGCTGTTCCAGCAGAGAGAATGTTTTTGTCAGGTTATAATTCTGCAATTCCCAGCAAAGTATTTAGTTATTTCATAAATACCTACATTTTTGTGAGATGACTATCTTAAAGTGGTCTTTGAAATCAACAAGCTGGGTACTAGATCCATGTTCTTCAGAAGTTTCAGGTATCCACAAATTCCATAACAAAGTGGAGAGTTCTGCTTTTCTCAGTGCTGGCAGGTCATTTATATAGATAAGCTAAAAATCAATTTACATATCCTACTTCAGGCAACCCAGTCTGAAGACTTCAGCTGATGCATTTCCTTCTAATGTCTAAGTTATTTACAGGATCATGAAAAGAAGCGTTTTAAAGCTGGTAGGACACAGATTTATCTGCAAGAAAACTTGATATGCCACTGGATGTCACTCTAACAAAGCTCAAAGTACTTTGGCAGTACAAATCTTTACGCTTCTGTTATAAAACAGCGAACAGCCTATTAAACTCTGGACTCCTCAGAAAAAGGAGGGCAAAATAATATAGAAGCTGCCTTATTAGTTGTCCCATGAGGAAGCCACTGACATCCTAAGTGTTACATCAGGCAAAAGACAGCTAGGTTTCACTTTTTTTCAGTAAACCATTAGGGATGACAAATTAACACCGAATCTATCATCTTGATTTTTTTCAGGATTTCTTTTCTGGAACCTTTTTTTGCATGGGTTGTGTTGGGCTAAGAAGCAAGGCAAATGTCAACTCTATTTTTCTATCCCATGAGAATTTCAGCAGAGAGCATGGAAGTTGAGTGGTGAAGTCCAGTTAAAAGTCAATAGAATCTAACCCTCTGCTCAACTTCCCATTTTCAAAGGGGCAAGAAGCTGTAGGTCACCAATCTGCAAAGGATAAATTAGCTCAGGGACCAAGAATGCTGTCACTATGAGCTTCACACACAAAATGTCTCAGTAGGGAAGGGATTAATCTGAGGACAGAACAAGAAGTAATGGGGTTAAGTTGCTGCAATGAGAACTCAAGTCACAAAGCAGCAAAAGCTATAAATTGAGGGTGGGTGTTCTTAGTAGAGATAGACAAGCATCCTCTCAAGATTCTAAGGAGGGTAGAGAAGCACTAAAGTACACTGTAGAGAACATTCATTGCTGGAAGAATAACTTGGATAATATATTTCAAATTATCCAGGTACAGCTGATCCTTCCTTAAGGCCCAGTGACACCTTGATCTCTTTGGTTATGATTCTGCTACCCTTCACATTCTGGCTAAACTGCATAAAATACTGACATGCTCATTTTTGCATGGATTTGGACTAGCTCTCCCTACTTCTTTCACCTTAGCAGGGGCAAAGGAACTATCTTCCACCATCCTTTTACTCTTGGTATGAAAGAGTACTGAAATGTTTGCACAGAGGCTGTAGCCATTGCTTAAAGTTTCAACAGACTTAGTAATTTCTTCTAAATTATATCTAATATCAGATACAGGCAGAAAATCCAGCAAGTACTACTGAAAGATGTACTTGCTATAGCAAGCTGGATAATTTTCAGGTGTCATACAACAGAACAGAACATCAGGGCACTGTACAAAATTATAATTACATAATTAGTTGACTGAGTCATACAACTTCTCCTTTAACTCAAGCCCTTCTCTAGATGGCTTTGGCATGTAGCAAAGTATTTCCTGGTACAGCTTTATTTGGGTTGTTGCCCCTCATGGATTTTGAAACCAGTAGAAATCTCAGAGGGACCATCCTAGAAATTACAGTTTGGGGCTCTCTTTGAAGAGGTGATATAAAACGAGGTCACAGTGAGATTTGCATTAGTGATGTAAACTAGATTCACGTGTATTGCCAAAGAGCAACGGGATGGTTCTTTTTTGGCATTAATGATCTGCAGTTGACTTAGTGGCTACAACTGAAAAGCTCTGAATTCCATTACCCAGCTCATCTCTGTGAAATCAATGAATGTTTCCCTGATGACACATAAATAGCTCAACCCTTTTAATAAGTGTCAGGAAGGGGCCTTCATTTTCCCCATGTGCCTCTTTATCATTCATTTAAATGGGCAGAAAAATAGAGTCCTCTTAGACGTTTCCAGGTTTCCAAAACCTCATTAATACAAAATGCAAGACACAGACCTCTCTCAGCAGTAAAAAACCCCAACTTGTATCTCTCTCCATTGTGTGGGGAATGGCTGTCACTGGAGATGGGACTTATGTGCTATTCTGAAAATATTTCCACTGAGACTTTATATCAGAGGAGCTATCTGGACTGATGTGGTGGTCTCTACAAAAAGGCCATTGATACCCATTTAGGAGGACTAGATATGTTAGGCTCAGGTTCAAATTTAGGTTTGTGAGTGTATGTGGGAATGCTGAGAACAGAGCAAGATGTGCATGTCACACTCTTGTGAATCAGAGCAAAAATGTGCTTTGTGACTTTTCTGTGGTGTGCCCTTCTGCCCCAGGTGGGGAGCGATTCCAACTCTTTAACTCAGAATGAAAAGCTGCTGGTGAACTCCTTTGAAAGGAGTCAGATATCACCAACACATTTTTTAGGGTTCTATGACACTCTCTTCCAAACATGGAATTGCTGGGGACTTGGGCATAATGGTGGTGGTGGCAAATACAAGTTCTTGTCAGGAAGTAGTGACATAGTACATGACCTCTTTCAAGTGATTGTCTAAACACCATGTAAGTGTCCTGTTTTATTCACTAAATAATGTTGACTGATTTAGCCATAAATGTAGTAATGCCTTGACTCACTTTGGCAACTTCCTCCCTAGGGCATTAAAAAGGTTCTATCTTTTACTGTACCTCACCATAGTTTGATTAAAACAGTAATAAAATAAAAATTAATTTGTAACAGGTAGTTGTGGCCTATTGCAAGGTGTTTTGGTTACTTTCCCAATCAGAAGCTTGATTATATTGGCTGATTGTTTGGTGCACGTAACTGCAAGTGTTATAAGGCACAGATGGCTCAAACTAGTGGTCACGAATGTTATTACCAAGTTCCCTGCCTGAAGCAGTAACAAAAATCCTTATTAGCAGTTAAGGATTGCTTGCATTATTTTGTCATTCTTCCCAGGCAAAATTTTAAAGGGTCTGTGTTGTTCTTTGTGGGACGTAGCTCTGGTTGAAGTGTTAATGATGCAAGATAAAAACAAGAGAAGACTTGTCTGAAGCTGGGTCTCACTCTGGTTGAAGATGCAAGATACACACAAGAGAAGACTTGTCTGAAGCTGGGTCTCCTCAGGTCTAGTCTATGCATGTGATGTGATGTGCTGCATCCATTAGGTTGGAAAAGTGCTCAATCTCAAGTGCAAATAGAAACCTTGGTTCTACAGAAGAGTAAAGCAGGTCTATGCTAATGTCCAGCCTGACTTGTTCCTGAAAACAAGTATTTACTAGTTCAAAAGATCTTCTTTTGTGACTTCTCCAGCTCACGTTCACAACAGAAGGCCGTATTTAAAGGGCTTTTTGCAACTTGGTGGGGATTGTCACTGATACTCTCTTTGAATCATTGAATACTTTGTGTTGGAAGGGACCTTTAAAGGTCATCTAGTCCAACCCCCCTGCAATGAGCAGGAATACCTTCAACTAGATCACGTTGCTCTCAAGGGAGGTAGCTCAGTTTGGAGTTCTGGGGTGTGTATTACACTAGCCAAGATATTATCCAGCTTCTTTACCAGCCTGGGGATGATACCAGGGCCTTGGGCCTGTACAAGTAGCTTAAAGCCAGCTAAAGCTCCATCTAAACAGGTTTCTAACATATACAAACATCTCCTGAGCTGGAATTACAAATAAAGCCAGGAAGGAACCAAGGTTCCTATCAAGATGAGGCTACTTTCTGCTTTAAGTGATGGATTTGCTTGCTCTGCTAGCAATACCTGTCCTCATGCATATATGTATTTTCATAACTCTCATAAATCCGGATGAACAAATCTCCTAAAAAGAAATTTGCGGGGTGAGTAGCCTAGAAGGGCTTTCCATGAAAAGTTTCTGTTGACTTCATGAAAATCTGCTTAAGAGATTTTATTAAAATCTTCTTGCTTAATTTAGCAGAGTTCTTAAAGCAAAATGGTGAGATCAAGCTTCTGGACTAAGTTTAATTTTGTATCTGCAGTGGATTGTGAAACGTTTAAAAGTGAGAGCTCTCAATATGGATGAAGCTACAAACTGTCCTCAGCCCAATGTCATTAAAAAGCCATCAAATTTTTGTGTAAATTTAAGCTCATGTGGACTTAGGTTATTATGATACTGGGGGTTGCCCTGACCCATGTGCAGGATCTGGCACTTGACCTTGTTGAACCTCATGAGGTTCACATCGGCCCACATCTTGAGCCTGTCTAGGTCCCTCTGGATGGTATCTTGTCCCTTGGGAGTGTCAACTGCACCAATCTTGAGCCTGTCTAGGCCCCTCTGGATGGTATCTTGTCCCTTGGGAGTGTCAACTGCACCATGGTGTCGTCCACAAACTTGCTGAGGGTGCACTCAATCTGCCTATATCATTGACAAAGATATTGAACAGTACTGGTCCTGATACAGACTCTTGGGGGAGTCTTGTCACCTATCTCCATCTGGGCATTGAGCCATTGACCACTACCCTTTAGATGAGACCAGCAGATTTCTCATCCACCAACCAGTGCACCCATCAAATCCATAGCTCGCTAATTTAGAGAGAAGGATGTTGTGGGGGATGGTGTCAAAGGCCTTACAGAAGTCCAGACAGACAACATCCATAGCACTTCCCTTGTCCTTGAAAACGGGGGGGGAGACTTTTATTTTGAAATATATATACACGGATGCATATGTATGTGTGAGTGTGCTGTGTGGAAATGTAGGAATTTCCTATCAGTTTTCTTTCTCTTTAATGGTCACGCAAGTCCCAGAAGTCACAAGCACTTTAAGAACTCACTAGAACATTTCTGAGTCAGTTCAAACCTGACATAGGACAGCCCTGCTATGTTTAGATATCCCATTTCTGGTACAAAGCCGAAAGACAGGCATTAGGAATTGAAATATCCTATGTTTAGATCCTTGCCATGTACACCTATGGAAAAACACACCGTCCTTTTAAGATCTTTCTGAATATCAGTAGAAGCCTAAACATAGGCAGAAGGTTTTAGCTTGTTTCTTGCTTTGTTGAAATGGTTTCCTCCCATCTAATTGTCCTGTCACACTGATGCCATAAAATGGGAAATGGGCTGAGACACAGCACAGTAAATGTGAGGTTATGCAGCTCAAAGTCACGCAAGTCTAGGCCTTGATGCCTGACACCAGTTCAGAGAGCAAGCATTTAGCCTGATTTTTTTATTTTCCTTTATTACATGTTTCTAGTTATTTGTGGATTGGGATGAAGATTTCACGCAGCTCTTATCAGTGAGAGGCTGGCAATCACAGACAGCACACTGTGCTCTTCCAGAGCACAAATATTGGTTTTGGTAAAGCATTTTGTGCTGTTTGTGTTGTATTGTAACTCTTCAAATGAGAGCTGCTTCTCTTGATATAAGGAAACAGATTGTAGCACCTCTTCTCCTTTTCTAAGACCTACAAAAGAAACTTGATACACTGTGCATCACGGTAAAATTTAGAACCTTAGTTTACTTTTGCTTGTTGTCTGAAGCCCATGCCAACCTGGAACTTTAAATCTCCCTGCTGAAGGCAACAGTTCTTTCAGGCTATTCCCAGTGCCTGAGATTCAAGCCTTAAAACTCATCACGTGAACCAGTTGAGATGTCTTTATGTCTGAGCACACAAAACTGCTGAAAATGAAGTGATATGAAAAGATGCTTAGCCAGTCTCCCTCATAAGATGACATGCAGGTTTTACTTGGGTAAAAGGATACTTGATCAATGAAAGCTCACTTGTCTAATGACCCCAAGTAACTTTGTTTTTTCTTTTGGTCTGAGCCAGCATATTGGTCACGGTGCTACCAGTTCTCTCAATCTGCTCATTCATGTTGGTGCTTAAATTACAGCAGTTTTCAGAAAGCCTGGGGGGTCTCAACCTGGGATAGTGCTAATACTACTTTGCTGTGCAAGCAGTTACGTGCAGTTTTCACTGTCAATACTTGAGGGTTTCTTCCCTTCTTATAGCAAATATTCCAGTAGCTTCCCATAAAGAGACAGTTGCAGTCATCATCTGGCCTCAGCCTACCACAACCCAGCTATCTCATACAAGGATTGCTGCAGTAAGTCTAATAACTTCTAATGCATGCTTTAGGAAGATGGTGAGGCTGATTTAAAGGCCCCATTGATAATGTTTATTACTTCCTTTGCTAAGCCATTCTAACAGTTGATTACTGTTATATTCTTAGACTGTAAAGTAATATGGTTGTGGCTACATCTCACAATCTAATTATAGGAAGAAGCATTTATAGCGCTTCAAATTCCTTCTCAAATAAGATTTCTTTGCTATTTGAGTATTGATTTCTATTTTTTTACAAACCACTGAGATTTAAAATTGCAATTGACTTCAGATTAAATGATCTGCTTTGTGGCAGGTGTTATAGAAAACTAACACTGATCACTTTCTGGCAACAAATACTTTCATTTCATCAATATATGCCAGCTCTGTTACAGGAGCCATTCTGTATGTATAAATGCCACCATTGCAGTATTCAAGCTACCTACCAATATGCCAAATGTATGTCAGTGTGGAGAAGAGAAGCAAAAGTCCTAATTTAATACTTGAAAATATGCCAATAATTTAATTGCTACAGAAACCACAATTAGAAACCATTAACTACTAATAATGTGTTTGGAAGACTCAAAGCATTACGGATGGTGAACTATCATCCGCCCGATTCATTTATATGCCGGACAAGCTTTAAGGATTTATGCAAGAAGATTCAAGGTGACAGTGGAAAAACTAAGAGAAAATAATGTTCTAATCTTGCATCTCCTTTCAATTTACCACAGTTGTTACCACTAGCTTTTTAGTTAGAAGAATTCCTTTTCCAAAAAACAAATGATTAATTTCTGAAGGCTGAAGTAACAAAGCAAGCCTTTGTTAAAGAATATTTGTCACCTCATTAGTGGTATTTGCACTTTTTTCTGACCAGTGCATAGTTTTACTGATCCATCTCCACTGTAACCTATAGGTTAAACCTTGAGCTACCACAATAGGAACAACTACCTGTATCATAGAAGCATTTAGGAGTCTGTGTTGGATCTTCTACGAGTTTTTAACAACATAAAGTTATTTTAGTAAACCACGCTGCCTGAACTGCAGAGGTCTTTGCTGGAGAGAGCTGGAAGGAGATGTAATTGTTATCCTGAACATAGAGTTAGATAACTGAGACTAGATCATAAACGTGGAACATAAAAGCCCCCCCTTGCAATGAGGTAGATTTCTACACCTACACTGCGTGTAGACCACAGACACCTCATCTCCCCTCACACAATGTGCAAATTTCAAATTCAGATGAAAGTAGGATTGCAAATGCAGGGTTTTGTCAGAGATAGGAAGTCTCAGAAGCACTCTAAGCACCTGGGCCCAAAGTCTGGAGGAAATAGAACCTAGTACCATACTTCTTGGTTGCAGCTGGGAAACCCAGCTGAAGGCAGGTGTAAACACCAGACACCCTCACCACAAGCTGGAAAAACGATGGGAGGTGTGTAAGCAGCACCTTCTGGTGCCAGTGGCAAATATGGTGACTTACACACATCACTTAAACCAGAAGTCATTTTGCATTCTTACTCATTTAGAGCCAAAAGAGTACTAGATTTAGTAGCCTACTTATCCAACTGACGTTTTAGTCTGAATAGCTTCACAGCAATGAAGTCAGAAGAATTATAAAACCATACAAGTTACCAGGTTGCCTGCATGTTTCTCTGGTTCTTCTCTTTACAAGATGATAACCTATGCAGTAATTGTTTCTTCTGTGCAATCAGCTGCTCTCTTGATTTGGTGCACTGTTGTAATGCTCTACTCAAGGCTGTACATACCCATTTGCAAAGTTTCTCTGCTTGTATTAGCCTTCCACAGAAATAAGATGTGTTGCTAAATCTATTGTTAATATTCATGAAATAGTTGAGGAGACGCTTTGAGTTCTTTCCTTACTGCCATTGCTTATTTCATTATACTTTCTTCTTCCATAGAAAGTGAGCATAAATATCTCTCTATCCAAGTAGATGATGATATGAGGGAAGAAGAGACTGAGTATTTAAACCTGGATGTCCTACTTGGAAAAGAAAAGTTGTGAGTTGTCCTGCCTATCAAGTCAAAAACAAAATGCCTGAATGTGCCAAGCTGTTAGTCACAGAGAAAGCAGCTGTTAGTATGAGGAATCAGAGAACTCCTAGGAAACAGGTTCCTTATTGATGACAAAGCAATTTGTTTAAAAAGTTGTTCTTTTTAAAAAGCTTCATCTGGTAACACACTCAGCAGTTTTACAGAATCACAGAATGATATGGGGTTGGGAGGGACCTCTTGATCATCTAGTTCAACCCTCTGCCAGAGCAGGTCCACCCAGAGCAGGTTGCACAGGAATGTGTCCAGGTGGGTTTGGAATGTCTCCAGACATGGAAACTCGGCCACCTCTCAGGGCAGTCTGTTCCAGGGCTCTGCCACCCTCAAAGTGAAGAACCAAGGTCTCTGCCACCCTCAAAGTGAAGAAGTTCCTCCTCATGTTTAGGTGGAACTTCTTATGTTCAAGTTTGTGCCCGTTACCTCTTGTCCTGTCCCTGGGCACCACTGAAGAAAGACCAGCCCCTTCCTCTTGGCACCCATCCTTTAAGTATTTTTAGGTGTTGATCAGATCCCCCCTCATCTTCTCTTCTCCAGACTAAAAAAAAACACCAAGTCCCTCAGCCTCTCCTCGTAAGGGAGATGCTCCAGGCCCCTCATCACCTTTGTAGCCCTCTGCTGTACCCTCTCCAGCAGTTCCATGTCCTTCAACTGGGGAGCTCAGAATTGGACACAGTGCTCCAGATGGGGCCTCACCAGGGCAGAGCGATAACCTTCCTTCACCTGCTGGTCACACTCAACTGGGGAACCCAGAATTGGACACAGTGCTCCAGATGGGGCCTCACCAGGGCAGAGCGATAACCTTCCTTCACCTGCTGGTCACACTCTTCCTGATGTACCCCAGGTTTAAACCTCTCCTGTCTGTGTATAAACATTCTGTTTGTGTGAATCTTAGGAAAGTTTCAAAAATGCCACCTAAATATGCCACGCAAAATAAATATATTTTGCATTTGGAACAGTAACTGTCATGAAAACTAGAATAAAAGACTATAAAACAAAAGTTATAGCTTAGATGATGATCCAGAATGTCCACCTGAATGACTTAACATCTACAGTGCCCCTTCCCATGAAGAAAACATGTCAAAATTGCACAAAGCAAAGTAAATATGGCATGCCCATTTTGCAAGAGAACAAAACTAGTTAGTCATGGTTTTGTTGGTAGGATCTTCAATTGCAACTCTAAACCATTGCTAGAAATAATGAGTTGAGGACTGAGAAGGTCGCATGCATTTTGAATTGTGTCTAAGGATGAAGGAAAACTAACAACAAAGCACTAAAAGTAAATACAAAAATTAACACACAATACAAAATACATGAGACCAAGGACGAAGGAAACTAACAATAAAGCACTAAAAGTAAATACAAAAATTAACATGAGATCATCACAAACTGCTGTATCTGGAAAGAATGATGCAAAGTGAGCCAATCCTTAAATGAAAACTATTGGTATCGAATGTGGAGATCCTACATGATGTATGTATATGAATAATTTAAGGCTTTGGAGATTATTGGCAGTTTCTCAAACAGAGGAGGATCTCGTGCAGACGTGGTCTACCTGAACTCTAAAAGCAAGCAGGCCTACTGCTGACCAAAAGATGAGTTCACTTGTGCTTAAAAGTTTTACCCAAGCTGTGTCTCTGACCTAGAAACAGCTTTTGACTGATCAATTGTTGCATTAAGTATCCAGTGGTTGGGGAGAAAATTATATACTACACATTGCCTAGCTATAGTTTAGAGAAGTGTTGAAGTAAAGTTTTATTTCTGGAAATGTATAATCTTCTTACATTAGCCTTCTGCCTTTGTGGAAAGGATTACTTGCAGAGAGTAGCTGGGTCTGTGACAGGTTTGTGAGAAGAGAGTGGCAAGGGTGGTGTGGGCTCCCAAATTGCCTCCCCAGTTGCTAAGTAACAGATGTTCAGCTCTCACTGGAAGCTGCTTGATTGTCTGGCTGGAGGAAACTGCTGACTTCTGTACCATGTCCTTGGACAGACTTTCCACAGGGTTTAATAGTGAAGAAAGCCCAAACCCACTGCTCTGAAAAGAAAATGTTTTATATATACATGAATATGACGTGTTTTGAGCGTGTTGTTTAAGATATTGTATATAACACATTGTACAGGTTGAAACTAAGCAACCGTACTGGGAAAATGTGGTGTTTCCTTGCCTGGGAGGGCAGCAGTTCTTCTGCAGAAGAGGTTGGTGGCCATGCATGGTGCTCTCTGTAGGCCAGTCTTGGATGCCAGGCAGAGCTGGCAGTGCCAGGGTTATGAAGGCTGGGAATGTGAGCCCTTTGTTTGCTGGCTCTTCAGCTCTGGCCTTGAGTCATACAAGTATGAAAGTTCTTACTCACCATGTTGGTGGGTAGTTAAGCTGTTCAAAGGAAAGTATGAAAGTTCTTACCATGTTGGTGGGTAGTTAAGCTGTTCAAATTTATTCAGAAAAATGTGTATTGAGGCATAGTTAAACAATCGTCACTTCCTCAGAAAAATCCCCTATGATGAGTAAACCCAGAAATCGTATTCTTCAGATGTCATTGATGCTTGATAATATGAATTAGCTTAGATTAACTAATATTTGGAACATATTTGGCCATATAAAAAAAGCCCCCACATTTCTCCTACCATCATCCATAGCACAGTATGGCATTTTCCTGCATGGGTGTGACTGAGCTGGTGTCACTCCATCTGTGCAGGACACCTCTGCCATTGGTGGTCTCATCAAATATCCACTGAAGGCCCCAGGTACCGTGCAATGACTTTAGTGGGCATCAGGTCAGCTCTCTCTGAGGGTCTTCATTTACAGAAGGTAATGAGAGTCTGTGGGTTTTAGCAGAAAACTTTAATTGAGAAAATGTCTTGGATTTGTGGTATATGAATGCAAAACTGTAACTTCAGAAGCTATTCCAGGAGGTATCAAACCCCAATATAATTTACATCCCAAATAGAACAGCAGCTCACTACCCAAGGTGATAAAAGCTTCTACTGTTGCACTGACTAGAGAGAGAATTAAAGACTACGGGGTTTTGTGAAAAGGAGTGAGATTCACCTAATCCTTTTATCTCAGAGAGAAATCTCATCCTGCAGCACCACTCAAATGATTCAATCAGACACAGCTGAAAAAGGAGGAATATAAGGAGCTTTAACTCTGTGCTGGGTAAAAAGAAACTCTAAGAGGTTTTCGGAGACATGCCATGAGTCCAGCCCTAAGCATATGCACACCAAATAACCAATCAGCCACCTACAGCTTCAGAAGGAAAACAGAACTGAGCTTTTCAGACCTGTTGTCCTATTGCAAATCCCATGAAAACAAATACCACGTATAAATATCATGTACACAGAACAGCACATACACTCTTTGCAGTGCAGAGTCAGCTATTTATTCCTGTTTAGTGAAACACTTCAGCTGGCATCTCATCAGGTTTGATGTGTCTGTGAGATAAAGGGCTTTGTGCTAGACCAGAAGAAAAGCTAACTTATCTACTACTGTAATAAACTGACCCACACCTAGAAATGAATATACGGTAGCCTAGAGATGCTGTGGACATATCCCTCTTGCCTCACCTGTAAATCACGCTGGGGAATGTACTTTGATTTTTCAAGGCCTAAAGTGAAATAGATTGAAATCAGTGTAAGGGCAATATTTCCTTTGGGCTGCAGTTGTGCAAGTAAACAATCAAACTGCTCCAAGGAGAGCATGCTGTTAGCTACCTGAGGGCAAAGAGATGGAAAAATATTTTTTAAATGAATCCATAAGAGAGCATTGTGAAGGATGAACACAACCAACCTGAGCAAGATGATTGCTCTATTTCCATGCTCCAGAAGAAACACAGAGCATTCCTTAGTGCGTGACCTCAACGTGAAAACAATCTCCATAAAGCTGTCACTCATTCTGGCTTGCATCAGTCACAGAGGATATATATTCACCTATGACAAGAGGGATGTTCCCTGCCATTATCCTCTTCACCTTCGAAAACTAGTACCGACGGGTGTTTAGTTGCATCTTTTGTTTAATGGTTAAGAAGGACTAGTTACCCCTGTAGCGCTGTTCAAAACTCTGATGTGTCCATTCAGGCATTAGGCAGGGAAGTGTTCACAACCTGTGAGCTCTGATTTGATGCATCTTTTGCTCCCAGGATGCTGTAGTCTGTTCTCTAGCATACAATTGCCTTTTCTTTTTTTCTCTAGCCATCTACTGAGAAATTGCTTCCAGATCTTGGGTATGAAAAGGAAAGGAAGGGAATCCAAACACATTGAATAAACAAGTCTTTTGTGAGAACACTGGTGAATACATTTTTTGATAATAACAAAAAGTTCTGATCTAACACACACTATGTAAGATGAAACATTTTGTGGCCATTTTTGTCCTGGGAAAATAAGGACTAACATTATTTCACAGGCAAAGTGTACCTCCAGCTGAGCAAAACACTTGAGTATGTTCTTAATTTTAAGCACATGAATAGATCCATAGCCCTTCAATTGCTGTTCTTTATTACTATGTAAAATCCTGAGCTCCTTTCTCAGAGCTTTTACTTCTTATTTCTTCTAATCAGGCAAAACTCCCAATAATTCCATAACACACTTGAGGCATTATGCAAGCTATTTATAGATGCTTTCAACAGAAATAACTTGGACAAATCTAGCATGCAGAGACTTCCAAGCAGTAGCAGCAGGGTGCAAAGTTCCCTCTGCATCTTTTCTGTGGATTCACACCAGAAACTGGAGGGGCAAGTCAGGCAACTTAAAACCTCTTAAGTATCTTGTGTGCAGCTGACACGCTGATGAATAGAGTCAGCTTTGCTGGGCTCTGCCTGAATTGCAAATTGTATTTGCAAAATACAGCCTGGTCTGGAATGAAAAGAGAAGGTTCACCTACATGTAATATCTTCAGAAGATGATGGATGTATTTAGCTAGAACAAGCTTCTATAAAAATAGATTTCTAGTTCTTTTATTTTGGCACAGAAACAATGAGATGTGGGAAGAGGAGAAAGAGCCTGAGAAACTCTGCATCAACTGCTCCCAGCTGAGCCCAGAGGCAGCCTGCAAACTTGTATCCTCCCAAGTTCTCTAACCAGGCATTTATCTAATAATGTTTGAATACTTCTTTATTTTCATCTTAGGTTCCTAAGGAAATGCACCTTATGAGGTTTTGACGCTCATTTTCTCACAATGTCCTCAGCAATCGTTGTACTCAGTAAAGTTCAAGCAGATATGATAGAGGAGCAAAGGGCTTAAGACACTAAATTCCTATAAGTTTCTTGAAAATAAGTAGCCGAGAAGAGCCAACCTATTAAAGATGCTATATGTACCAAATTTAATCTATTTTATCACAGAGCAAAAAGCTGCACTGTCATGTTTTGACATGAGGAAACCGACATGGAAGAAAGGTATTAAAAACTTCCAGTTGTGACAAACTCTTTAATCCTTTTGGAGCACCAAAGAAGCAAAGTCTTTGGAAATCACAGTCCTAGAATTGCTAACATCTTTGCTATAGATCTTTTGCTGTTGACTTACCACCAGTTTCAATCTATTCAATAGTATTAGTAGGAGCACAGGGATATCTGTTCTAGTGAGTAACCTTTCCTTCTTACTTTGTACAGAAATAAATCACTTCTACTTAAAAAAGTAAAATAAAAAGCTTCTTCCCACCTCTAGTTCAGCTCTAATACACATGGGGTATATAAAAATATGAACTGAACAACAAATGGTCTAATTTTATTCAAATGATTTGACACTTTTTCAAATTCCTTTGTCATTAATGCAATCATACCTAGCAATGAAATATTACTTGTTTTGCATTTTCAATAATTTCATTTTTTCCCTGTCCTTGGGCAAGATCTGACTGAGGCTTTAGTTTGGTTGCTAGATTTATAGTCTCAGAGTCAGTGTGAACTGCATGCTCAGGGCACATTTGGATAACCAAGTAAGTCAAAGTTCACACATGAAGTTATAAAAGATGAAGAATGTCTAAAGTTGATATAAAGCACAGTTCAATTTTTAATTTAAACCCGTTTGGATGTTAAGAGCTCCTTTCATATGCATCATATGAATGGTTTGGGTTGGAAGGGACCTTAAAGATCAAGTTCCAAACCCTTGCCATGGGCTGTCTGTCGTAACTAAAGGAAGGTGATGGTACACTTCTCTTCCCCTGTTTGTAACACTGCTCCTTGTCCATTTGATTGCAAAAACTACTAAAGTTTTAGAAAAAGACAGAAAATGTTTGCAAGAGACGTCACTATAAAACACAATGTTCTTTTTAGGCTGATTTCACTAAAAAAAAACCAACCAACCAAAGAGCTAGAAAAACCACAGAGGCAGAGAAGGATCCAGGTTGCTAATTTAAAAGCAAAACTTGAGCTTCTCCACCACAAAGGGATGTTTGAACCCTGGCTCTTTGCTCAGCTGCCTCACTCCAGAGCAGACTGCTGTTTACAATATTACATTCTGTTCAGATGGTCACCCAAAAAGTCCCGAAAATTTCTGATCATAGAATCATAGAATGGTTTGGGTTAGAAGGGACCTTAAAGATCATTGAGTTCCACCCCCCCTGCCCTGGGCAGGGACACCTCCCACCAGACCAGGTTGTTCAAAGCCCCATCCAACCTGGCCTTGAACCCCTCCAGGGATGGGGCAGCCACAGCTTCTCTGGGCAACCTGGGCCAGTGTTGATGTGGTTCAGCTGCTGATTGTGCATTCTAAGTAGGTGTCTGCAGCACTGTAGGGTTGTCCATACTGAAGCTGAACAGTAATTTATCTAATTTAGTATGTTTCCGCTCAGGGCAAAGCAAAGTATAGGAAATTCCACAATAGACACCTACTGATGAAGATAGTAGAAAGCATTAATTATGAAATGAAAAAGATAATAACTAATTTTCTCCCATCATTAGCCTTTGCTTGTATGAATTGGGAATAATTGCAAAAGAGGGTGGGAACAAGAACATCGTCAGGCTATGTATTGACATCAAGAGTTCTGTGCAACTTCTGCTTCTGCACGGTAACCAAGCTAACTAGTCTCTGCCTGTACCTGCAACTTTGCCACTAGAAAAGGATCCCAAAAGAAATCTATCCTTTTAATCTTTCACACTTACATATTAGCAGCTGAGCTTCAGGAATACGGGCAAACCCGGGCCCTAGAGCTGATTTGTCAACGTTATGTGCTTGCTTAGGTTCCTCTTGAGATTCCATGTGCTATAAACTAAGTGGTGCCATTCAAAAGGAGAACCAGGCACAGACCATAGGAGGTTTCTTTCCAGAAACTACTCCAGTAGTCTGGACACAGTCCATACCCTGCTTGGGGTGCTTCATCCCAAACAATCCAACACCCAAAAGTCTTCAGGCCACTGCACGGCACCCATGTCACACAGTGTGCCCACAGCTCTGGTCTGTCAAACAGCATTTCCCCAGGCAGCAGCACAGCAGTCCCCGTTATTCCAGTCCCTCTGAACTTAAAAGGAAAAAAAAAAAAAGACTAATAGTCATTTTAATTACTTTGCTGAGATATGTTCCAAGAGACTGTGACCTGGGTAAGCGTGAGAAGGGAAGCTTGGTATGCGAGAAGGATGTTTTTGTTTCCTCAAGGAAGAATGAGATGCAAACTACTATTCGTGCAGCCATACAGCAAATGGAGTGATGGAACTAGGGCTCAGATCTTCTGCTCTGTGATCCAAGGACCTATGCAGTGGAGTTCTAGCGGTCACACATCTAAAGAGCATTATAATGTGAGGGGTCTGGAGAGTAAGTCTTGTGAGGAGCAGCTGAGGGAGCTGGGGGTGTTGAGCCTGGAGAAAAGGAGGCTGAGGGGAGACCTTCTGGCTCTCTCCAACTCCCTGAAAGGAGTTGGGTGTAGCCGGGGGGGGTCGGTCTCTTCTCCCAAGGAACGAGTGCTAGGACAAGAGGAAGAGGCCTTAAGTTGCACTGGGGAAGTTTTAGGATAGATATTAGAGAAAAATTATTCATGGAAAGGGTTATCAAACACTGGAACAGGCTGCCCAGGGCAGTGGTGGAGTTACCATCCCTGGAAATATTTAAAAGACAAGCAGACGTGGTGCTGAGGGACATGGTTTT
The DNA here is from genome assembly GCF_001431845.1 of Calidris pugnax. NCBI lineage: Eukaryota > Metazoa > Chordata > Aves > Charadriiformes > Scolopacidae > Calidris > Calidris pugnax. Next base: position 38,834 of record NW_015090933.1, read on the forward strand.
GCTGGTTTCGGCAGAGTTAGGTTGATGGTTGGACTCAATGATTTGAAACGTCCCTTCCAATCTAGATGATTCTATGTTGGGGTAGATGCTGGCATGATCTTAGGATACCTCGCAAAGTCTAATGCTGGAATTAGCGGAATTAGCACAGCAGGCAGGATCACATATTTGTTATCTGATATGTAAGCAAAGCTGATGTGTCCTGCCAGGCTTCTGCCTAAATGCCGTGCAGGTGCCTGCATTCTGGCTCTGATGGATTTGTGTGTGTTGTCAATCCAACACGCTGCACCTGTGTGTTCCCTTTGGGCAGAAGCAGGCAATCTGTGAACTAAAGCAGGGAGTTGGTCTGGGCTGTGTTTGGATGCAGAGGACTGACACGTGAGGAGTCCAAACCGCTGCCTTTTTACCCAGCTCCCACTCAGGCAAACTAGTAGAGCCTTGGGGGCAGTGGAGGCTGAGCATTAGTTGTAGCCTTCTCTGACCTGGCACCAGCTGACCCTGCAGTGAGTCACAGCTCCTGCCACCCACGAGCAGAAAGTGCCAGGCTGTGGCCCTGGTCCCGCGGTCCTCACTGCTTGGGGAGGAAGGCAGAGGTGGTCCCTGTGCTCTGCATTACTTTGCATTTTGAAAGCACTAAAGAGGTGACGGAACCTCAAAGCAGCTTTTCTCTCTCATCTCCACAGACTCCCTCTTTTGTGTGCTCTCTACAAATTATGTGCATTTAAATACGAAATGTACTCGGTGCATTAAAAGAAAATTCTTTAAAAGCCATGAAACAATGCATATCATATGCATACATGTGTAGGAGCACACACACATGCCCAGTCACACACGCATCCACCAAGAGCCCATTTTACTTTCCAAATAATTTTTTTTTAAAACACAAAATCAAGCATACATTTTAGTCTCCACTGTAATTATAATCAACATCGTCTTCTAGGAAGATAAAAAGAGAAAAGTGGGAATCAGGAAAAGGGAAATGTTACAAGCCTTTTCATTAGGGTTTTATGTATTTAAAGAATTTACATTTTTAACCAGTGGCAAATTTATTTCATACTACATAAGCTCTGAGGATCCTTTGGGATAAACAGCACGAAAGCTGTCATTTTAGAACAATCATCTATTTTCTGTTTATTGAAAGTTTGCTTTTTTTTGCCACGGTGTTTTGCGCGTGGCTGGAAATATTTGTTCAAAATGATAATTGTCAAACAGCTTGTTCTGTTTGGAATTGATTTGTTAAAGAGAGCTGGTACTGTTATGGAAATGAAGGGGACAGTGTGCCAGTTGATTTCTTTGGGCTGTAACCTGGGAGATCACCTGCCTTCCCCAAAGTTGGGCGTGGGGTTCCATAACAGCGTGACTCCCAGCCACGCACAAAGACAGAGAGGAAAACCTGCCAGGATTTTCAGAATTTGAGGAGAGTGACCCTGAAATCTGTGTGTGTGCAGATCAGATCATAACTTCAGTGTCTGTAATTCAGGTTTAAGGTCATGGATGGCCAGTCATTTTTAATGGGAACTAATTGATGGAATCAGTGGAATGTGGAATCAGTGGATGGCCTCATTCTATTTCCCACCAAACACTACTTACATCACTGCTACAGCACAGCCCATCTAGACTGGATCTTTGGGGCTATTTGGTTTGGAATACTCCAAATTAGACAATCTGGCATCAGCTTGTAAAGGGGCACGTTGGCAATTTTTACTCCCTAGTGCTAGTCTTGGGTCAGGAGCGCAGCAGCCACCCAGCGATGGCATTTGACAGGGTACCACAAAGTAATGCAAACCAAACCTTTTACTTTTGGCCCATTTTGCTGAAGCTCCAGCAAGAGTTATCTTATCACTGCGTCTCTTAGATACTACGTCTAGTTCTCAGACCCTGTCTGTGCTTGTATTCAAGTACCTGCCATCAGTTACAGGGCCTTAAAAATCCTATTTGATGAGGGATGCACAGCAGCAGATTCTACTTCAAGTACCCGCCGTCAGTTACAGGGCCTTAAAATCCTGTTTGATGAGGGATGCACAGCAGCAGATTCTAACCTTCTGAAAAAAAGAAGCCTCCTGCCCTCTGAAATGAGACTTCCTCTTCTGTGACCAATTGCTAGAAGATGCAGAAGTATGGATGTCCCAAAACTTTGCTCAAGCACAAATTAAGACGGAGTGTTAGGTTCTACTTCGCATCTTGCTGGTTATTTGCAAATCTATAACTTATTCCTCTTTGTCTGAGTCCCATTGATCCTTATTGTGCTGACCGTGGGAGCTGAGAGCACCAGGATTTTTGTCCGTGTTTTGCATTTTAATAGCAGAAAAATATTTATTATTTCAACAGCTAGGACTTCTCTATTCGGTCCAGCAGAAACAAAGAGGAACAAAGTCTGCTCCCCAACTCAGTGATGGCTTTTCAATAGAGTGCTAGTATCTTTGAGATGACCCTGTGTTAATGGGGTGGGTTGGGATGGAACATGAATTTGCCACATTTTAGCCTAAGAGTAATATTCTGCTTTCTTAAAGACACAAATTATTTCTGTCCTTGCCTTCAGTCTAGATCTAATCCATTTGTATGTCAATACACGGTTCCTGGGTCTTATGCTCATTGTAAGACTGTTGTTACCGTGTAGCAGTAATTGATAAAAAACATTGAGTTCAGCCGTCCTTGAAGCAATCCCCTTAGCCTGAAATGCTTACTAACGTGTGACCCCTCCTCCTTCAAATATGTGTATTGTTAAAGACACAAATTATTTCTATCCTTGCCTTCAGTCTAGATCTAAGGTAAATCCATTTGTACGTCAATACACGGTTCCTGGGTCTTATGCTCATTGTAAGACTGTTGTTACCGTGTAGCAGTAATTGATAAAAACCATTGAGTTAAGCCGTCCTTGGAGCAATCCCCTTAGCCTGAAATTGTTACTAACATGTGACCCCTCCTCCTTCAAATATGTGTATTTGCTGTCCAGGTAGTTCAACTTCTTGTTTGTTTGATTTTTTTGGATACTGTGAGTTGCCATCATTCTTTCTTTAACAATTTTCTGTTTAAGTAGAACATAGAACACAACCATTACACGTAGAGGTTGTTGGAATTAGGCTTTCCAAAAGCCACCAGCAGAGACTGCCTGTCTGTCAGTGTTCTTGCTCTGTGAACTCACAAGTCTCACCCAGCAATAGTCTCATTGCAAATAGTGACTTTTGTGTAGACGTAAGAGGATCAATAAGATCTCCAGATGCTGTTTGTTCGAAACCTGTGGTTTCTTTTTATGGCCCCATTGCTGTGTGTTGCTCCCAGATGCCCTAAGAGAGCTGACAAAATAGTTAGACGTTTTGGAAGGCAGTGACTTTCACACCAGTAAAAGCATTAATTAAATTGAGGTAAGAAAACAAGGTTAATAGTGTCTTTCATTATTACAAAGCATTCTTGGGAACCAAAATATCAATGCAAAAATCAGTAGCAGGATGATCCCAGCAGGCTTAGTGCTGTTGCTAGGCAACCCTTCACATTAGCTTTAAGGCACTTGGGCTGCGGTATGATTGGGACAGAAATCAGAGTTGCTGCTTTCTTTAGAAAAAAAAATAATAATAATGAACACGTTTGTTGGTGTTTTGTGTGAGAGGGGTAAGGAGACTGATCTAACGTAGATCGCAGCTAAATACAAGGCTTGAAAAGAAACTATCTCTACGTTCAGATAGTATAATTATACAGGAAAGTTGGTGTGTAGCCCTTGACGTGTCCTCCTCTGAAGAGTACTGAAGCTAAGACATAGTACCTGTAGATGCCATATGCTTGTAGCTAGATGTATTCTTCCGAAGCTAAGACCACTTTGCTGCTTTAAAAAATAAATGTTTAGAAAGTTATTTCCACGGAGGAAAATTATTAGTCGCTATGCTCTTCTTACCAACAGAGTGATGTACAAATAGAACCTGCAGGTGCCATATGCTTGTAGCTAGATGTATTCTTCATGGAGAACATTGTTCCAAACAGTCATGGTTAGGGGACAGCGAAACTGTGAATCAGCTCTGGACTGTAGCAACTTGAACTGGTCTTAAGAAGCGTGGGCAATGTAACGACTGCAGCCTACCTTCCACCTCACACAAGAGTAACGTACTGCACCCAACATTTAATGGGACTATGGAGGGGTGAAGTGGAAGCTAAGTTAATTAACAGCCCTTTTCCTTCATCTGTTAAATACGCCTTACTTTCTGTTGTCACAACTCATTTATGGAGCACTCTTAACTGGGTTTTAGAGCTGGGGGTGTATTTTATTGCAACTATTATTCCCATAAAAACGTGATTCTCAGCTAGTTAGAAAAGCTCTGTCAACTGTTGTCTTGGAATAGTAATAAAATAGGTTTCTTGCTGCAACACATAGAAAAGATTGTATGTCAGCCTTTGAGTAGACACGATGAAATCTTAAATCCATGGACAAGCCAGAAGATTTGAGTCATAGGTGACAAGTAACAGCACATGGGAATACTTAAGATATTCTCTTCTTCATCCTTTTAACCCCAAGTCTTTAAATTCAATCCTATTTGCTACACAGGCACGCTTTAATTGGAAAACGTGAAGGATTTTGCAAATGAGATTGAAAATCATTGCTTCAGTGAATAGGCCCTAGCTACTTGAGCACCCTCTTCTTCTGCCGAGATATAGACTTCCCACATTGGCTTCTTCTGTTGATGGAACAATGAATATTTTGTTTCCTATCTGGTGAGTCATGAACCAAAAATGATCACAGGAGGCAGAGTGTCAGATGTTTCCTCTCAAATGAAACAGGACAACACGTATCACCAACCTAAGAAACGATGTGGAAGCTATTTCTGACTTGACTTTTTAAGGAAAGCTTAATCAAAGGAGCATCCATGTCTCTCTTTGCATTACGGGTGGTGCTTTGGAATTAGGGCTGGTGAGTCTCTGGAATTGCTACTAGAGACGTATGTTGGAATTAAAGCTCTAACTTTGTTACAAAAGCCTGCAGTTTGCCAAGAGGCTGTGATATGGGTCTGTAGCCAGCTTGCTCCTAGAGGTCTTTAATGAGGTTGCCACCGTGTCATTTGCTGCAATGACCTTTATGTGTAAACTGAGGATTGCTCCTAACTGAAGCAGATCTGCCCATTCAATGCTGGAGATCTATTGCTGTGGTGAACTTCAAGTTACTAGAGACGTATGTTGGAATTGAAGCTCTAACTTTGTTACAAAAGCCTGCAGTCATGCCATCTTCAGTAACCTTAAGAAAGTCTTCATTCCATTTCCCTTAAAAAAAAAGACTAACTTAGATTCTTTCCAAGGGCCATAAAATTGTGGTTCAAACTGTAGAAACCTCCAAGTGTCAGACTGCTAATGGAGCAGATCGAGCTCTGTGTCACTGTCATGAACCTGATTTTTCTCTTACACAGCTAAATTTGTGTGATTTCTGCTTGTTTTGTCACCTATCAAGCAAGAATCCATTTGTCAGTGGATTACTGTTAGCTGATTTGTGCTGCTCCTCCCAGCATATCACATTTCAAAACAGAGCATAGCTGTAAGGCTTCATAAGGACAACCATGAAATATTTCTGTACAAGATAGGAACATTGTTAAGTAGCAAGATTTAATATTCGTTTCCTGACCTTCATCACTTTTCTTCCTGGCTTTAATTGCACTAAATAAAATCCCCTAGTAGCACATGAAGGCACAGCTATGCCCCTGGCGTTCCCCGTACGTGGCTCTGCTACTAACAGGGGAGTGACACTGCTTTTGACAGCTTTGCCCTGTAGGATATTATTTTATTTTTTTTGTGGACTATATTTGTCCACTCTGGTCTGTCAAACTGTAGAAACCTCCAAGTGTCAGACTGCTAATGGAGCAGATCGAGCTCTGTGTCACTGTCATGAACCTGATTTTTCTCTTACACAGCTAAATTTGTGTGATTTCTGCTTGTTTTGTCACCTATCAAGCAAGAATCCATTTGTCAGTGGATTACTGTTAGCTGATTTGTGCTGCTCCTCCCAGCATATCACATTTCAAAACAGAGCATAGCTGTAAGGCTTCATAAGGACAACCATGAAATATTTCTGTACAAGATAGGAACATTGTTAAGTAGCAAGATTTAATATTCGTTTCCTGACCTTCATCACTTTTCTTCCTGGCTTTAATTGCACTAAATAAAATCCCCTAGTAGCACATGAAGGCACAGCTATGCCCCTGGCGTTCCCCGTACGTGGCTCTGCTACTAACAGGGGAGTGACACTGCTTTTGACAGCTTTGCCCTGTAGGATATTATTTTTTTGTGTGTGTGGACTATATTTGTCCACTCTGGTCTGTAAGCCATAAGAATTATTTGCAACATGAAATTCTCCTTGACTTCCCCACATAACATAAAAATTAGCCCAAGTCTCAGTTCAGTAATTTGAAATAAAGACTGAGTATCCCACGCCACGCTTTAAAAAGAGTCAGGTGGACAGAAACTCAAACAACAAACTGTTATTGTGTCTCAGGCACACAGGCAGCATTACATTTTGTATTTTTATACTGAGCACAGCATAGTGTCATAAGAGATGAGTGCTGTTGGCTCAAGCAATCCTGCAGGCCAGTGTGATGCACTGGAAAAATGCCATGGCAAATGCTAGTGACACCCTTGGTAAAGGAAGAGTTTCAGTGACACTTTTTGAATGGGACAGCCTACCCTGGATATCAGATTTTGGATGAGGTGAGATGTGGGGAATTCTGTGTATGAAATGAAAATGAAGACTACCACATATCGAAGAAATCAGCATAGAACAAACCTTAAGTAAAACACAGAAGGCCTATATTAAAAACCTTGCTAGATTTTCATACTAGTAAACCTGTTGGTCAGAGCAACTTGTAGCTTTTAAGTTGGAAATAGTTCTTTGAGCATCCCTGCTTATTGAAAGGGATGTGACCAGGAATGGGTGTGCACTGACATATTGAGAGCATTAAGACAACATGAGGTAGCTGGAGTTGCTGAAATCACTGCTGCTGGGCTGCCCAGAGACCTTCTCCCAGTTCTTCAGCACAGTATAATGGCATATCCAGAGAGTTACTCTCCTCTCCAGTTTCTATGAACACTGGTTATGAAAAGATTTTGATGTGGAGAACATGACCAGGAACTGAACTCAGCCATGAGCAGCCATGTAGCTATGCAGCTACAACACACAACTTGATTTATTTTTTTTAAACTACCCTGGAGCAGCAGTAGAAAAACTGATATTGCTTCTCACTGATGAGTTTTTATCATGATATGAACAGAGTGAAAATCAAATAAATAGAATTTGTCTCAATATCACTAGGGCAGATGATTTTAACGGGATGGAGTTTATTTTTAAGCGACCTTCATGCACCACACAGACAATTTTCAATACTCACTCCCATGTAGTATTTCTAATTTGTTCCTACCAAATTGTGAAATCTCTTTGTTCTGCACCTTCACCCATGTCCTACACTAAAGTGCAGGCAGAACCTGCTGTACGCTTTATTTTGGAGTGTAAAAGTACAGCGTAGAGCCCCTTTCTCTTCTCTGTCAGCAGCTGACAGTACTCCCCATCCTCAAAAGAAGCCACACACACCTGTGTGCTTTATCACTTGAGTTCCCCACACAGAAATACTTCAGGTTAGGGGAAAATACAAAGCTGGGAGGCAGATGCATGGGTAACTGGGATACTGGGATTTGCCAGGTACACAGAACACTTTTCTGAAAGATTCCTTCTAGCATTGGGGGTGCTTCTGGAAGTAGGGTGAACAGGCCATGCTGGAAACAATAAACTGAGGAATTAGTGTGACAAAAGTCGTAAGAGGAAAGTGATATATTAAAGGAAAAGCTCATTTGTTTAAAATTGGATTGAAGATTCAACCAGTCTTATCCATTATCTATACAATACATGCAATGTATGGAATTTGTCAGGCCACATCTTGAGGGCTGGTATTACACTTTTCACTGGCAAACTGAGAGTGCCAAACTTCTGCATTAATTACTGAGCGTAAGATACGCAGCACCGAGCAGAAGAGAACTCCCTCCACTTCTCAGGTTGTAACTGAAAATGTTCCTGTATCTCCAAGTATTTCCCTCAGATTTTAAAAAGAAAAATAAATCAATGAATAATAAATCCTTTCCCTGCTTTGCTTCTGTTACTGTCCAGAGGAAGCTTATATCCACTCAGCTCTGCTCTGTTTTATTCTCTGTGAAGTGCAAAAGGGTGGTAACGTTGCCATCAACATTTGCCAGTCTCTATGCTTAGTTGACCAGCGATTAAGAGAAGATCAAGCCAAGCTTCTTCACATTGCAACAAAATCCATAGTGCATTAGCATTCTGACTGCAAAATTTTAGAGAAAAGGTTAACATAAGACTCACAGTTGAGATAGCAAAGAATATTAGAGGTGACATGTTGGCCATGAGCTCTGCTTTGGGCTCTGGGGAAAAAAAATAGAACAAGGTTAGTTCTAACCTTGAAATTAACCTTTTTCTATTTTTTTCTTCAGCCAGAAGAGGACCTACAGGCCAAGATGTCGCCTCTAATTTTTTGTGTGTATTTCAAACATATACTTTGACCCCATTTTTATGGTTTAGTCTTTGGAGTTATCCAATATAAAGTGGCCGCTGTGCTGATTAGTCTGTTTTACTGGGACCAGAGGAAAGATTAAATATTATTTGTGGGCTGCTTTAGAGTTCTTGCTTTGTTTCAGTTGAACCTAATGCAGTTGTCTAGTATTCACCACGCTGTTTTTTCCTGTGGCCCTACTATTTTTTTTGTCCTGGCTATTTGTTCCTTGTCATTTGCAGTAATCTGATTTCATTTGTTCAGCTCTTGGCATAGTATCCTAATATAGTCAGCTGCTGCAATGAATATGTGGAATTTCTGCAATCTGACTAAATATCAATAGACTATTGAACTTTTATATTATGCATACTTGTAATCAAGTCAACTGCTTGAGAATTTGCACATCTATGCATTTGGATGTGGAAAAAATAGTCTGTGTTCATGTAATTAAAGTCTATATCATAATACTTATGCACAAAAGGGCCAAATTAAGGTTTTGCAGGCAAGCTTAATTCCAGCACTTCCTCTTTGTTTAGTGCTTGACTTTGCAACCTGAAAAAGATTTTTAATGTCATTTTTTTTTTCATAATATCCACAGAAAAGTGAGATGCAGAATTGTGTGTGGTCATAGCTTCTTTCTGGCAAGGTATTGTTCATTAAAAAGGCACACAAATATTAAAGGTGGAGTAAGAGATGGGAAGCAAAAGCTACTGAGCTTTCTCAGCGTGAACTTTGTATCAGGATAGGAACTGGGAGGAGGCAACATCAGGGGCCCAAAGGTGAGGAGGAGGTAGCACCAGGAGGCATAAAGAGTCACGGATTAGAGCAGAGTGGGGATTGAGGAAGCATAAATCTGGACAGAGAGATAGGTAAGGGGAAAGAGAAGACGGTATCAGTGAGGTCAGCCCCCACCCAAATAGTTACTCAGGTTAGTCATGTTCTGCTTCAAGTTCTGAGATTGCTCTGTTACCTTCTGTGCTTGTTCTTCATCTGATTTTAATTGTGAGCCACTGAGGACAAGGAGTGTTTCATGCTGTGCACTTGGTATCTTGGAACCCCAATACAAAATCCTATCTATTAAACTGAGATGGAGCAACCTTGTATAAGCAAGACAGAAAAAGAGAGACAGGTTGAGGCAGGTATGACTGCCCTGTGGAACCTGCTGGAGATGGTGAAATGGGTCTATTCCCAAATCATACAGTCAGAGGCACAACGTGAAGTTTTGAGATGTTCTTTGCGATATCAGAAAGCTGGTATCAGGCTGGCTTCAAACTGTAGAATTTCATCAGCTTGGTATCAATTAGATGTTAAAACAGGAATTAAATTGTTGGGTAGAAATTAAGTTGACTCGAGTTGAAATTGAATGACGGGTGAAAGGAAGTAGCTGGAGAAATCATAAGCAATGTGGAAGACAAGATCAATATTAATCAAAGAAAAGATTATGTCTATGTCAAAAACTAACTTGGTCAACATAGGCTTGGAGAGGCTGAAAGCAGGCCAAAGAGGCACTTTGATGAGAAAGTGTTTGCTCCTACTGGAATATGAATGATCAGAATTGTAGCTGAAGAAGGAAAATCGTGCTAGGATTTTGGCCGTTTAAAAAAAGAAATGTAAAGTTGTAGAAATTATAAGAGAAATAATAAAAGAAAAGACAAATTGTAGAAGGGACTCGACTTTTGGATGTATATAATTTGTTGCTAATACTGGTCTGGGAGATACTTGAGCAATTTTTCACCAACAGGTTTATGGTGTTTGTTGAACATTTCTGTATCAGGTGCTTGTAAAAGTAAAAGGCAAGTCATTACTTGTTTGTGTTCTTATCTCACTCCTTCTGTGGTGGAAGATGAGACAAAAAGCCCTTGTTGGCCAAAACACAGAGACTAGAGCTCTGTTTCTAGTGTGTGAAGCAGCAGCTTATGATGTTGGTAGTTTAAGGCATTTCATTATTTGCTGCGGCAGTTTTCTTGGGTTTATTTTGTTTGATTGGAGGGCTGTCTTTGATGTGCAATTAATCTGGAATGACCACAGTGTGGTGGCAATCTCCACACCAAGAACTTTCTATTTTGCATACTATTTACTTTAAATTAAACATGGATTAAGTATCTGTTAAATTAATGACATCTCTAACTCTTGATGCTACCACCTCTTATATCCTGTTCTCTTTCTGCACAGATGCAATGCTCTGTTTTTCCACTATTTCATCTGAGGTACCTGAATATGTCACAAGTCTTTAGCCTAGAGAATAAATGTCCTAAACTTCTCCAGTTATTCTTGTTCCCAATCACACTTGTTAATCCTGTTAGTCTACTAAATGTCACCAAAAGAGATGATCTTTTTCATTTTTGCCTCTCTCTTCACATATTCATGCCACATCTGGATTTCTTCTGCCTTCTACACCTAAATAACAGCCAATTCTTTCTCTTCAAGTGCTCAGAAAGTAGCTCAGTGTTAAAGACTTATGCCTCCCTTATTGCTATAATCTCCTTCTCCTCCATTAATAAACCTCTGCCAATGTCTGGAAAAGGACAAGACAAGAGAGCTTGTCCAGTAAAATTACAATCCACAGTGATTGCCCAAACCACAGTGCCATCTTTGTTCATGTTCACCCACAGAATCTCTGTCCTCACGTTCTCTTCAACCTCAGTCAAAATTCCCACCCAGATCGAGATCTCTTACCCATCAGAATGGAAACAAAGGGATGAAATAAATGGCTTTGTGCCACTTCTACGCTCCCGCTTCATGGCCACTTGTGGTCTTGCATAGCTTGTGGTAGGAAAGAGACACACTGCAGTTCACATTGTGACAACCACAGCTGCCACCAGCCATTGTGGTGGCCAAGAACTGGAAAATCATACCGAAGCCTTGGTCCTACTCCTAGTGAGCAAGTGTCCAGGTGAATGAAGAGAGGCACAGAATTGTGCATATGGTGTTTTGTCTCTTCCCTGGACTATAAGTTCCTGTGGGTGGCTTTCTTTCCAAAGGCCAGATGTGCATTGCTGACTTTTTAATATCACCAGTAGAAAATGTGCTTTTGCCACCAAAAATTAAGAGTCTTGATAATCTAGATGGCTCAGCTTCTCACTGTATCTCACTTCCCAGTGAAATAACTCCCTGTTCTGTCTATTCCAGTGCAGACACTAGCCCCACCAAACCAGGCATCTCTCTCTTTCCTTTTTGTCTCCAAGTCAAATACTGGGAGCAGGAAGGAGAAATGACTGGAGAAGCCAGCTCAGGCATGCAGTATGGGGCATAAGAAGGACAAGGCAAGGAGGAGACAAATGCTACACAATAATGGATGAGCTACTGATATGGAGTCTTGTGCCTCACAGATTGTGTATACCTGCTTGCTAGGCACCTCCCGTTTCCTTCACGAGGACCCAAAGGGCATCAGCAAACAAACCTGGCCAATACCCAAACTCCTAGCTGGGCAGAATATGCAAGGATCCCATACATCACCAGCCTGTGGTACTGCAGCTCCACAGGAACTCGACAGATGGGTTTTTTGGGAGGGAGGGGTTCAAAACCAGGGTAATTTATCAGAAATAAATCCTTCTTACCAGCTAGAGGATCATTTCACTTGATTAGCATTAGCATCAGCATTAGTGGTTACTTGCATCATTTGCTCTATCGTTTCCTGCCTTTCAGTGTGATAGCCTCTATTTAAAATACTTGAGTCCAGGAAGGTGTGATCAGCTCCTCTCTAGTATCTGACACACTCGCTCTCTTCCCCTTATTTCATGCTCTAGTTTGTTTTCTAATTCAGTTCCACCACGAGGAGCCACTTCCTCCATGTGATAGAGAAGCTGTAATGATAATTGTCTTTTGCAAAGCAATTCAAGGTAACTAATCAGAATAATGATAGCAGCAGCTGCAACTTTAAATGAAGTTAGAAACTGTCAGCCTCAACGTAATCATTGTCTTAATTTATGGAAGTGATTTTTTTTCTTTATCATAATGAGGGCACAATGGGCCCTACATTCTTTGCCACGTTGAGGGAGGTGCATAGTTCACTCCTTTGCTGGCTGTCATATCAAAGGGCCTATATTTAATAGCTGTGGAGTCGTGCCTGCTGTCTGAAGCCTTTGTGCTAAAATACCATCCTTAAAGCAGTGGACCATGTTTTCTGCCAAATGGACTGTGCCGGATCGTTTCAGCAGCTCTCACCCTTAGAGGCTCATAGAAAAGCATTTGATGCTTTCAGCCTAATTACCTCAAGCATCGTGAGGACCAACCTCATTTAGGGCACACGTGAAAAGCTGACAAAGGATCAATTTCTTAACTGGAATAACTGATAGGTAAGGTAGGAACGGGAACAGGCAGGCTGAATAAAATTACCAAATTTTGAAACCTTTACGTCTTTGCACTCTGGCTTTAAAGTGGGATGATTTTGACAGTATCAGCAAAGAGTAGTGTCCCCAAACTTCTTGAGAGTCCTACTTTGAGCTTAGATCTTGGACCTTGTGTTAATTTTTCTACTTTAAGAGCTGTCCCCCTGTGTTATCGACCAGCTTTCCTATACCTCATGAAAGCCATGTGAGGGAGGCACTTGAATATGTCTGCTTGCAGTTCAGAAATGTGACGCTGCACAGGATGCTCTTCTAAATGCACACAGGTAGAGACATCTGCCTGTTTATCACAGGCTCAACTATTTTTTCTGCATTGCCTTTTGATGATGATTTTTTTTCTAAATCCTAAATGAGGCTGTTTCCAGTGTAAACAATCTGTCTTTAGCTGGAGGTACATACAAAAACACTTTGAGGAAGTTCCTACTGCTCCTCCAATATCATGCTGAGAATATTTTGTGTTATTCCCAGCAGATCTTACTATTATTTCTGTAAATATTTGCTCTAAGGAATAGCAAACAACATTTTGGAAGACTGTAAAAAGCATTGTTCAAAATGATGGTTAATATTCAAGGAATGTCCTCTTGAGTAACTGTCTACTCTCCCCCTGGCTTCTTTTTTTTAATTTCTGGCAAAATTATGTGTGAATCTGAATTCAGTTTCCGTATCAAACAATGTACCAGGTGTAGAAACACCCGTACAAGCATATCTCGATAATTTGTATGGCAACTATATTTAAGGACTAAATGCTCTCTTACCTGCCATACATCAACAGAAGAAACCACTTTCCTCTGAGAAATGTACAATATCACGATCAAAGGTAAACAAACAGTCATCAAGAGACAAAGTGTCTCCATTTTCAAGCTGAAGAATGAGAAGTAGCTTGCACATGGTTACACCAGTAACTTGATAGACCTGTGAGCCAAAATTCAGTCTCAAATGAAGTCTTCTAAAGGTCATATGTGTTTGTGTTAGGACACTCCTTTCTGTAGCAGGCACATTGTCTAAGTGAAAAAAAGAAGCTAATGCATTCTATTCAGCCCCTCTGTAACACATTGCATAAGAGATCACAATGATCTATAGGCTTATAAAAGGTTCTTTGATGTATATTTAGCTTTAACTTAATTTTTTTAAGTATCCTGAATCGACTTATAAGCGTGAAACTGTTTTCAAGATGAAAATAAATTCAATAATTGCTATTCTATAATTTAAACTAAATTTAGGCATAGGAAAAAATAGATCATCTCAGATGGGGTGATCCAGCCAAAGAGTATCGGTATTTGAATTTCAAAATCCTGAACTAGCCCCTCTTCAATATGCACATCTTCAGAAATGAGATTCTAATAATTTTTAAAATACTATTTGACTTGTTGGGGGTGCAACTTTTAAAGATCATGCTTTGAAACTTTTAAAATTGCAATTATCATGGTTAGAAATTCATTTAAAGTCTTTAATGAAAGCTGAGATTCCCATGTAATCACTTAGCTCCAGTAGACGGGCTTTAAGAATTACAACATAAATGCAAAACTTATGCTATACCATGAAGCCTGGTAAGGCTTGGGAATTAATCAAAGAGATCACTGATAAACTGATTGCTATTGTTCAATCTTATCATCAGTTATCTCTTTGCTGGGAAAAGCTCACCCCAATGGGAGGGCAGAAGAAACTTCATTAGTATCTGAGGAACTATTTCTGCTGACATGAAAGCTAATGCAATGCTCTGCCTCCTACTTACTCTCTCTTTGAAACAAGCTGAGCTCCGTCTAAGTTCTCTGACATATTTCCTTTTCTGAGGTCTCTCTCCTGATTCTTTCTGTCCATTCTGCAGCTGCTCCTACCCAGGCAGTTGTGAAGCCCTGTTGGGGAACAGTGGGGAGAAGGATTTGGTAGCCTAAATCGACCTTTTTACCACTAATAGCTGTGATTCACATTTTGTCGTCTCCTCTCTCCAATTCTTATAGCAGCTCCCTAATTACAGCACTGCTGTTAGGATGAAGGTTTTTTAAGTATTCTGACATCTTCCCAAGTCTGGTGAATAGATTTAATAATTAGACAATAGGATTTTTCTATCCCTGCCCACCCGCACCCCCTTCACTGACTGTTGCTTGTGATTCTATTATTATCTAGCATATTCCAACAATGCTCTTCCTTTCAAAGGGTTTTGAAGAGTGCAGCAAAATATCAGAGGAATAATTCAAATATATGAGCTAAAGTCAGAAAGAAAGGACAATGGACCTTATGTTCATTTCACCACATAAACAATCCCAAAGTGCTTTGTGTCTTCACATACCATTCTTTAGTAACATAATAATTTTACATGCTCATATTCAGAGCCGGAATGAAGTCTCTTCTTTATTGTTATTCATAGACAGAGATTAAAATGGAATAATTTCTGTGGATAAATAAGCACTGTGTTAGTGATTTCAAATGTTTTTTTTAATATATGCTGTATGGATTCCACTGATTTGATTTCTCATCTGCTTACAGTTATTATCTGAGTATCTTCTAATTCAGAATCACAGCCTAAGTTTTCCAGACTAGTGAAAAGAACATATTGCATGTGCTCCATAAATATTCAACATCAATATCTGTGAAACGCGTTTTATTTGAGAAGGTAATAGTTTGAAAGACCTTCCAAAATATCATAGAGGAAATCAAGCACGTAAACTCTGTCTCTTAATGCTGTTTCAGTTGTTTAAAAGTTGTTTTTACTTTATGGAAGAGTCTATGTGTTGCTCTTGTCCTCAAAAGTGCCACCTCGGCATCGCCTGTGTCCCCTCTGGACGAGCTGAATCAATCGAAGGAAGTTGCAATCTCAGTCACATGTCAAGCTTGTAATTCCTCCACACATCAGCGTAGGAGGGAAATGAAGTAAACTCCAAAAAGTAGGAGTATTTCTTTGGACGAGCTGAATCAATAGAAGGAAGTTGCAATCTCAGTCATGTGTCAAGCTTGTAATTCCTCAGCGTAGGAGGGAAATTAAGTAAACTCCAAAAAGTAGGAGTATTTCTTGTTTTGAGTGCTGTTATAGCTAAAAATATAATGCAATATAACGAAAAAAAAACCCCCACAACTGCATCCTCTCTCCCTTCATTGCACAGACAGTCTAAGCTGGCTAAAATATGAAATGCAAAGAAGAGGAAAGGTTTCCTGAGTCCAGGCTTCTCCTTATTTCAAGCTACACAAATCTGCTCTAATTCCACAGACACAAGACTAGGTTTTTAGGATGGAAATTATGGGAAAGATCAGAGGTCACAAGAAAAATTTACTTTCCTCTGAAACAGAAATCTGACTCATATAGATGTCTCTTTTATGTGATTTTCAGCAAGCTGTCTAGAAATAAAGAATTGGGGTGGGGGCGAAGGGAATCCAAATACACAAAAATTTCTTTAGATTCTGTATACAGATGAAAGAGAGACTATTTTGAACTAAAATGAGAGAGCTTGCCCCAGAACAAAAGGGCTGCTAAGTGATGCAATTGACTTGTACTAACAGTTTCTAGAGCCTTGGTTGTCTCTGGCTCCAGTCTATCCAGAGGACAGAGGATCGTGTTGTAGGTGTTTTCAGTTTTGTTTATATGTGTATGTGCTTTTCCTCCTTTGAGTCTAAAAGGAGGACTTTTTTGCATCCTGACAAAACTTTGTGTCTGAAAGAGTTCTCTGAACTTGTGCCCAGTTACTAGATGTGAGCAAACAGATACAACTGCTCTTATACATGGAGCTTTCAGCAGAAGCTGAACAATTCCTTGAGTTTGAGTTGTTATAGTCCAGGTATCATCAAAAGGGATTCTTCTTTGGCAGGGCAAATGCCGGCAGATACCAAAGGAGGTCAGTTCCCCCTGTTTCGATAACCTAAGAAGGGACATACCACTATGAGGAATTATTGACCAGTAGAGAGGAAGGCAATGGTTAAACTCTCATTTAATTCACTGGTGTGAGATTTTTTGAAAAGCTGAGGAGACTGGCACAGAGAAAATTCTTTATGCAATTTTTGTAGCTCACTTGATCATCCTCTGATGTTCAATATGCTAATTAATCATCAGTCCAAAAGCTTTTTAACCACAGCAAATGAAGGATAACACTTTGTTTTCTAAATGGGATACATCATCCCCCAGATGATGGACAGAATTCACAAAATTGATTGTAGGGTGTTCAGAAGTTAATGTACAGCAGGTTTAAATGTATGTTCTGTTAAATTACGCTCAAAACAGCCTGAGGGGCGGGGAAGAAGTAGGCCCTTTCCTGGCCTGAAGGTTAATTATCTACATGATGTCAGTAAGACTAGATACAGTACCACTGGCAATTCGGCTTCTGAAGTTGACATAAATGGATTTGCAAGGAGCTGTGGGTACACTCAGGCTTATTAAAAAGGGAATATATTTCAGTATTTTGGAGTGGAGGAGTGATAGAGAGCACTAAGGAGCAGATAGTTGGTAACTGAAAGAAAAATAGTTCTTGGTATTTTTTTTTCCCCTGAATCCAAGAGAAGCATCAGAAGTACAATCATTGAGTGCCTCTTAAAATGGTGGGTTTTTTTTATTTTTCCAAGACTCTAATTTCCTGAAACATTAATTTAAGTTCTTTTTATATATATATTTAGAAACTGAGCCTGTGCTCTTGAAAGAGAAACTAGGGCAACTTTTCTAGAGCCAGAGACATTATGAAGTCAAATTGTCAGTTAAATACTTAGACAGGGTGTGGACACTGGGTTACACAGTATCATATTCAGATCCTGCATTACCTATTTTACATTCCTTTGTTTGCTGCTTTTGAAAGGTTATCTTCTGAAGATAACTTAGCATTTTGTTGCTTCTTATCATGACAGTGAGCAGTGTATTCTAATTTTGCTTGGTTGTAGTTGTTCAGTGGCTCTCTGGGGTAGTTACTTAAAATGCTGTTTCTCGTGTTTGTCCTGTGACCCGTACTCTTTCAGGGCTTTGTGCTTTGTAACTTCAGCTGAGATTGCAGCAAGAGAGTGGATCATTTTTGCTTTGATTGCTTTGTTGAGGGTATGTACCTCCTGCCCCTTCTTGTCAGACAACTCGGCAAAATTTGCTTTCCATTCTTCTTTTCATGCTTTGCCTTCCTAATTAAAACCTCTTACAAGGGCATTCTCTTTTTATAATTGTTTAATTTGGAAACAGTCATATCAAAAGAAATGACTAATGCACTTGGATTTGTATCTAATAATGAAATTAAAACCTTTCTGCTGTGGTGGCCTTCAGGTCTCTCATTTTCAGGTTTTTTAGGAGAAGAGCTAAGCTACACATATGAGGTATTGTTTCTCGTTAGATAACAACCCAGCATGGCTGCAAATGAAACTGAACTCTCTCTTGGAGTTTTTTCTGTAAAATGTCTCAATCTTACATTCTAAAAATAACCTTAGGAAATTACTAAGCTATCATCTCTGGCCACCTTTACAGGCTATTTCTTTAACGCTTTGGATTTGAGAAAGTCAAAGGTTTTTCTAAGCATTATCCAACTGGTGCACATAACCCATTTGCAATTTTTCAAGGTTTTAAAGTGAAGAAGCGCGTTTATCCTGTCCTTCCCCTGCCTTTCCTTGAGCATATGTACATCCCCAGAATGTACACTTTCCACTATAATGGCAATACTACAAGGGAATAAAAATATACTCTCAGGGGTTTTAGACTGTTTGCTCAGGTTATGCTTCCAAAGTGATTTCTATGTTGCACCGTTGTGGGTTTTTTTCTTTCTCCATCACCCAGATTGAACTGAACCAGCAATATGATTAAAAAGGAAAGAAACCCAAAAGCTCAGAGCTCTCGCTCTCACCAATGTTTCAATAATCCTTATAAACTGACAGTTATACAGGTGCTACATGTGAGAAATAAATTGCTGGAGCAGTAGAATTAAGTCATTTTCTGTAAGCACACTGGTAGATGCTTTGTAAGTAATGTGTTTTTTTTTATCTTAGTGCACTGTCTAAGCATGGACAAATGAGAAGGGTGTACCTCAGTCCAACAAACTTCTCATCTAGCATTTGAATAAATTCTGTGCCATTTGTTGAGATGTTTTTCAGTCGTGGTGTATGATTTGAGTTGCCAGTCTTCATGCTTTAAATTGACTACCAGTTTACTGTGAAATGCAATATCATAACATAGGTTTTGGATTAGATAGGTATCTGTAATGCTTTTTTTATTATAGAATACTGCCACATTCGATACTATGTGCTGAATCCTTGCTTTGATGCTACACTGGTGTAAATCCAAGGTACTCTTCCAAAGTGAATGGAGAAAGCATTAGACTTATTCTGTCAGAGCCTTCTCCAGTTGAACCACTTTAAAGAGATGATTTTATAAAGGAAAAGCTGGACTAAACTTGGAAGTGCGGTCTTAAGAGAGATGCAGGGCAAAGTACTTCAGTCATGCATTTGATGAGCCCCAAAATGCCCCCTGGCTTATTCCTGCAGTACCTTTTTGTCGCCCACACTCCCCTAGTCCTCAAATCCCTTGCCAATCAATTTGGTCTCTGTCTAACTGCGTGTGATCCGGTGACAGGTGAAACTACTTCTCTGGAATTGGGTCCTGAAATGTATTTTTTCTTAGATACTAGGTCAAAAAAGATTGCACTACTGCATGAAGATCTTGCCTCATTCAAACTCTTAAAAGCTCTTCTAAGCTTGGTGTCTGTCTTTCCAAAGAGCAGGGCTGGTGTTCTGCCAGACGGCAGGTTTACCCTATGCTTTGCCCAATGAAAGTCCACTGTAGATAATGGAGCAAAATCTCCTGAGGTGACTGGATCTGAAATACGTAAGGTTCAGCTCAAAGAGGGAGCCTTCTTTTGGCTATCACTATGCTTCAGCAATTACCCTCCCAGAATTTCTATTTTTTTTTTTTTTTTGCCTTTGGTTCATCTACCTGTATGGATTAGTGCCTTGAGGAAAAGGTTTGCTCCCAAATGTAATCAGCTTGTTTTTCATTCCAATAACTGCATGATTATTCTGCACTCTGTCTTTATTTTGCAGGTCTCACATTGAAAAAAATTAAAATCAACACATATTCCTTTGGCTCACAGCTCCAAATAAATAGTTTCTTGCTATACTCATTATTTACACGTTGCCACAAGCTATCAAGATTGACTTCTTATCTCAGCTGCTTCAGCAGTAACTTCCACACATAAGGATGGCTTTGTCTCTATATAGGATGGGAGAAACTTATTTCATATCCACATAACCTTATTCTTATTACTAATAGGTAACTCCATGGTACATGGTTAATACACAGCCTGCCAACATTTTTATAAGTTGACACAGTCCCTGACAAAAAATAGCTTTAAAAAAAAATGCTCTTCACTCCTGTGTAATTCAGAGAGGAAATGCATGTCTTTTCAAGACACATTTACAGGGTCAAAAGCCAGATACAGAACAACTTGACTAAACCAACAGAAAGTGTACTTAAAAAAACCCCAACCCTAATATCAGATATACTTGCAATGTAATTTTACAGCAATAATATTTTATCTGTGTAAGCCTTCTGGTCTGAGAACAACGTACATGAAGTCTTTTTCTACTTATATTTAAATGAATGCAAAAGAAAAACTCTAGCTTATCAACTGAAAATATTTCAAGCAATAATATTTTACCTGTGTAAGCTTTCTGGTCTGAGAACAATGTACGTGAAGTCTTTTTCTTATATTTAAATGAATGCAAAAGGAAAACTCTAGCTTATCAACTGAAAATATTTCCAATTTCATTCTGCTTTTAAGGCCCTTCTGTATTTTTTTTTTTTTCTAGAAGTACAATTACCCTATGTTTTGCTTTTAAGGGCCTTCTGTATTTTTTTTTCTAGAAGTACAATTACCCTATGACTGAGGCCTGCTTAGAATAAAAGTATTTGCTTTTCTATTAATTTTCAACATCCTGTTTGTGCTGAGATTTTGAACAGGACAAAAATAAAAAAAGGAATGCCACTGGATCTCTCACAGAATGAACAAGATGTATAGTGGGATGTGACACTGTTAAATGGCTTCCTGGTGTTTTGTGAGGGAAGTATTCAAGTATACAGAGGTCAAAGAGGAAATATATTCCCATTCCCTCACATCATGTATATATAGATTGCACTTCAGAGATTTTGCTGTGTATTACACAGTGGCCCATGTCCTGCAAATTAACTGACTGGGGTGGGATCCATTCCCTCTCTAGTTCCTTAGGTACTAGAGCAAGAGGTGAGACGACAGT
The DNA here is from genome assembly GCF_001431845.1 of Calidris pugnax. Classification (NCBI taxonomy): domain Eukaryota; kingdom Metazoa; phylum Chordata; class Aves; order Charadriiformes; family Scolopacidae; genus Calidris; species Calidris pugnax. The sequence continues at coordinate 59,895 of NW_015090933.1, forward strand.
AACTCCTGGAAGGCGGCAGGAGGCTGTGTGCATTTCTTCTTAGCAATCCTCTGGTCCAAACAGTACATTGATTTTATTTCACCACTTAAGCATTTGGATTCACTCCCATCTAAACAAACATGGTGTGCAGTTTAGATATTCTAATTGCATGGAGTTATCTGGTTTAGATTGGATATTAGGAAAAATGTCTTTATCAAAAGGGTTGTCAAACATTGGAACAGGCTGCCCAGGGAAGTGGTGGAATTGCCATCCCCGGGGGGATTTAAAAGATGTGTAGATGTGGTGCTGAGGGACATGGTTTAGTGGTGGTTTTGGCAGTGTTAGGTTAACAGTTGGACTCGATGATCTTCAAAGTGCCTTCCAACCCAGATGATTCCATGATTATGTTTGAATAACAATCCCTTGCTACAAATCCCCATTCAAAGTTCCAGCTGTTTGCTGCTGAAGTTCTCTCAAATACCAGTGTACAGGGCCTTATGTTTTAGAGAAGGGGACCAATCTTTTATATCTTCCACTCAGAACGTCTAAAGTCTGTTCTTTGTACAAGTTAACGTAACAGACACCAAAAAGCATTTGTAGTAACACCAAACAAGCCAAAGGGGCAACAGAGAAACATAAACATCCGCATGTGCTCAGTTTGGCACCAAACCACCTTCACACAGCTCCTGGGGAAAGATCTTTTCCTTGGTCTGAAATTCAAGCTCAAAGTATTGAGTGCAAAAAGGCAGTGGACTCTGATTTCATTCACAGAATGTGTTCCTCTAGCTTAAATTGACATGTTCAGCACAAAGATTTGATTGGTATATTGAATTTCCACTTTCTACTTGCCAAACACCAACGTGGAAAATTAATGATGAGGAAAATTGTCTATGGCCCTTTCCCATTAGCAGCCACTGTCAGGTTACAGACATGGCTTTGGAGAGACTGTTTGTTTGCAGCTTGTGTTTCAGCCGAGTGTAATAACCCAACACCAGCTGGATGTACCTCACTGGGCCTGTTTCTTTGTTGTGCTATGCCTTTTGCAGGGGACAAGTCCAGATCAAGATGATCAGAGACAAATAGCTACCGAAAATGCCAAGAAATAGAAAATAAAGTCATTTAGTCCTCAGTCCTTGCAACCATGCAGAGTTTGCAGACACAGCTATATAAAACCTCAGTGAGAGAACACAAAGGTGGTGGCTGTGATGGTTTTTACTTCATAGCAGCCACAGAAAAGGAAAATCAACCTGGTTGCCTAAAGTTGCTCAGTGTAACTGCTCCTGTATTTGATCTCTGTAGTGATTACACAAGGCTAGGGCCTTCTGTGGACACTCATTTTGGGGTAAAAGTCGTCTGAATTTGCTTTAACCTATTTTAGGCATGAGTATAATCTGGTTAAAAACATTCTTCTAGGCACAGCAGGTTTCAGCTGTCTGTTGGAGCTAGGAAGGACACTTCATTGCTTATCTGGCCTTCCTTCCTGTCAATTCTTGCAAATACATCTGCATTTCTCTGTGTGTCTGTAGTGACTCCCAAGATGAAATGAAGAGAATTAGAGAATTACATAGCTAGCGGTAAATTGGGAAAGACAAACATGCTTTTGAGCACAGAAATAATCCACCAAGACTAAGTTAAGAATCTGGCTCGGAGTTCAACACGACTTGACTGGGAAAATGCAGTTTTGGATACTTTCAAAGTGAGCCTCTGGATGTGAAAGCCTTGGAAATCGCTTCCTGTGGGAGCATATGGGATGATAGAGGGGATATACGTAAGAGAGAAGTTGAGCTTGAGGGAGATCTGGCCACTACGCTTCGTTCTGGTCCATTAATTTCTGTAAAATAATTAAAAGCGTAGTTCAATTTTTTCTTTTTCCTTTTCCTGAATTGTGTTTGCCTTGCAGTCAGGCTGTGACCCATTGGGCTAACCACTGACTACCTCTGTGCTCCTAACAGTTTTTTTCCTGGGAAAACACTGTTGGGGCCTTAGCGATACTGAATGAATACCAGGGTTTGTGAACCAAGGCCATGAGCAAAAACTAACGGATACAGTTGCAATTTAAGTTAGCAGAAAAGTAAGAAAATGCGGATGGGAAAATGCTGATAGCAAGAATAATATGCATATAGCATCTTTCTAGACTAACCAATCACTTAAGGACTAAGGGCGCGTGGACAACGCGTGCTACCCAACCAAGCTTGCTCTATCTTGCGTGCTCGGCGCGTGATCGCCTGTACAGGAGAACAGAAAGAATATTTAAGAGCGCAGCCTGATTAATAAAGTAATTGAACTTGCATCCTACTGGTGCGTCGTTCTTTCCCGCTCGCTCGAACGGCGCGCAGCAAAACACATTCATTCATGTGTCTGAAGCAGTGCCCACGTCCAGCCTCAGGAAAAAAAATAATCTACTCTCATTGTTTCCCAACTGATAGACTAAACTGATGCTCCTGATCTAGATGACTGGTTGCCCCCTTACCTGGTGTGACTGTTTTCTCCTTCCTCTGACTGCGGCATTTGATTATTGTGTATGTGTGATGCCAGCCTTACTGCTACCCTGTACTTTATAATTGCTGTAATATAATTGGCAGAGGGAGGCAGGAAGAGACAGGAGTGGACTGAGTGCTGATTATAAACCTGTACAAGCTCTGGCATTGATTGTGCTTAGGAATCCAAAGCAGTCCCAAGAACAGGTCTTCCCTGAACTACCTAAGGTGGGGCTTGACAACACAGGCACGTTTAAACAGCCTTTGGGGCAGAAATGAACATGCTTTGATGTAATTGGGATCGGAGTTGCTGCTGTTAACATGGCATGGATCCAAGCTCATTAGACTTGCCGAGCGTTGGGCTTCTTAGCTCCAGCCCTGTGCTGTGTTAATGCAATTGCACAACTTCCAGATTCAAGCTGCTTCTTGCATCCCGTGGCTCCATGGGCAGCACACAAAAGGCAGTGGAGATGCAACAGTTTCTGACTGGGTGAGGAGCAGCAATCTGGGAGAGAGAGCTCACTTGGGCAGTCTCATGTGGAATCACTGCATGTTCTGGGGGCCTCAGCACCGATGTCCGTGATGGGACACAACAGGCAAAACTGGTTTACTTGTTTACTGTTAGAACCGAACATGCTAATTTACTTAATTTAGATCTGCTCCTCACTTTGATCTTGATTGTTTTTTTCCCCAACCTTGACCGTGTTTATGGCAAGTTTATGGATATTTTGTTTTAACTGTGAATTGAAACATACTATATAGCCATTAAAATTCATTTTTTTTTTTCTTCAACGCTTGGAGAGTATTAAATTAAATTGTCCTCATCCTTGATGGAGTTTAATTTTTTTTTTTAGTCTATCAGTGTTTCTCAGGCAAGCCAAGTGTCACATTGAGGCACGATTTACATATTCATGAAATGATTTGTATTCAGAAGCATTGTTTAATGTTTTCTGGACAGTTTTTCATACTAATAAGTGTTTAACTCAAGAGACTATGCAGGTAACCTGAAAAATGAAAGCCTACCATAATTTTTGCAAAATACTACTTGTAAGTCCTAAATAAATAAATAAATAAGCTCCGAATTACTGCATTTCTTTGTTTTATCAAAGAAGTTATTTCCACAGTAATGAAATATCTCTTTTACAAGAAAATAATTAGGAATGTCCTTATTTCACAGACACATTTATTTTCCTTCTGCTTCTTGACTGTAGATCAAATAGATATCGGACAGTTATTTTCAAGTAATAGCAGGATTCAGTTTTAAGGTTGATTTATACTAGTATTTCTCATGCATTGAAAATGTGCACTTGTGCTCCTCTTGCTAAATTAAATTTTGATTTTCAATTTATATATTTGTCAATCAATAAATATGTTTGATGGTAGCAAATAGACTCTCTCTCCTTTTTTTTTGGAGTAAATAGACTCTTTCTGTCATTTTTGTATGTTAAATTTTGTATGTTAAATACTGAGTGGAGTGCAGTAATGCAAGAGCCTTCTCCTCCATGGAAGCTGTGTGAATTTTAAAGAATTACTGGATAGTACAAGGTATTATCTTGGAAACTGCCCAGTGGTGCCTGGTGTCTGTATCCTCCAAAGCCTCAGTGGATTTGGTGGGAGTGTGACAGAGGGAGCACTGCCAGAGCTGACTGCAGGGCCTTTACTCTCACATCTGGTCACCTCCCAGTTTGCAACTGTGTCTCAGCCAAGACCTAAAGCCTCAACCCTGAAAACAAAAGGACTGGGTCAAGAAAGCTCAGCAAAGCCCAGTAATGCGTGTGCTGGTCCCATGCAGATTCCAGCACAAACCAGTTTGTCACTTTACCACAGCAGGCCTTTCTGATTTTTGGGCTGGGATATCAAGAAGTCTCAGGGAAATGAGGGGAAGAGGAGTAGCACTGGTAAAGCATCTTTACTGTGAAGACCATGTGCTGTGATGGAGGAAAAAACCTGGCCTTTTCCTTGCACCTTAAGAAATTTTCTGAGCACAATCCATTTTAAAGAGAAAACAAAAAAAAAAAAAAAAAAAAAAGCAAAACTCAGTGCTCTTTGCCCCAGGCTGGGTAATATATTTCTTGATTCATTGTGAATTATACTGCTCAAACCCCTCATCAATATATAAGAAAAAAAAAAAAAAAAAAAGAAAGTAGTTTAAAAGTAGTTTAAAACATATAAATTAACAATCTTTTCTGTGATTCTGTCTAAAGTCATCCCCACTGTGCATTACTCTGGCTTATGGTTGGATCTTTTGATAAGAACTCTACTCTCTCAGGAGGTTTATCACATGGAATTAGGGTTGCTATGAGTTTTATGGCTGGCTATACCTACACTCCGCACAATGTGTTTGAAGAGGCACTTTAGAGACAGAATGAACACTTGCCAGTATTGAAGTAGAGGAAGAGATCTATGTGGATGCTTGGGAGAAAACAGCTCATTCCCAAACTGATTCCACTGCCTGGTAGAGAGCATGAGAGTTGTTTTCTGTTTGATGGAACATGAGACTTGCTTACTTGGTTGTGACTACTGACTAACTCCTACTATGGCTAATGGTTCAGTGTAAAAGTAGCCATTAAAGAAAAGCTGAAAGCCCCTGTTGTTCATTGTTCACTACAGAGGCACTTCCTGAGGTTCCCTCAAGGAAGGCTTGTAGGGAAATTCCTTGTTCAAGGAATACCTCACACTGGAGGATTCATTAGTAAAATACATTCAGCTTGAATAGGTAGGATGGCTTTACAGACAACATGATGTTGCTGAGTAACTGTCAGAAGGTTGGAAAGTGGGAAATGGGGCAAAAAAGTGGGTGCTCTGCTCAGAGAACCCAAAGAACCATTTCCTACAACACGTAACTCTCCCACTGTGCTGTGGGAGGTGAGCAAGTTGGGCAGGACTCCTCACGGATGCACAGAGGGACTGGCCACATTCACAGAGAAAAGTTGCTGACCATTGAACAACTGGGTTCATACAACTTTCAGTTGAAGACAGACCAAACTGATTTTATTTTAGGTATCTGTCTTAAATATCCACTGGATTAGAGGGATGTTTGGTCTGACTCTGGCTAGCAAAGCACATAAGGATATTTAGGGTGTGTATACTTATATATAGGTCTGCCACAGGTTGCTGTTGCAACAAAGGGATGTTGACCAGCGAAAGGATGGTCAGGTCAAGGGGACAGACCGGACACTGTATAGATTTTGCCAAAATCTCACGTATTCATGTATGTACAGATACGATTAAATTCAGCTACCTTCAGCAGCAATGATTCAATTTGCATTTGCAATTATATTGATTTTGCATGTAAATTAGGTACCTGCTTTGCACATACACTCACAGACCTATTTTTTTCCTTGTGATTGACAGAAAGTGGGGGCCTCCTTTCAGAAGCAGGTTAGTGTTAGAGGAGGAAAATGCCAAAAGTAAAACCTCTTAAAAGCCTTTTATTTGGTTGCCTTCCAAGCCACAACAGCTGCAGAGGGTGATTAGCTTCATGTGGTGTCGGTTGCATTTTTATCCAGCTTTATTCTGTGTTTGTTTTCTCTTTCAGACATTTGTCCTTGCTGAGGCTACAGCTGTGTGTGCCCCATGCAGATCCACCACTACAGACATTTTCCCTGGAGGGAAGGAAGCTGGCCACCCAGGAAGGGTAACCTCTGCCCTTCCATGTCTCATGGTGACTGTCACCTTCTCTACCGTGAACTCACCGAGCTTTGCTCCACAGAAAGCACAATTAAACATTGACATCTCCACATCACTCTCTTCAGGTAAGACCTCTCTGGAAACGTATTTGGTGGCTCATGGAAACAGATGGCAAGGGAAGAACTGTGTCTCTTGGGGTGGGAGGGAGGAACACTGAGGCACTTGTGACCTCCCTGCAGTCAAAGATTCAAGGGTACAGGTGTCATTTGGCCCAGATCCTGTGCTGCATCCTAGCTAGTTGTACCATATGTCACCTTGAAGAAGAGGTTAGAGCAGTTCCCTTTCTTATCCCACATCCACTCCTTTCTTCAGGTCAGTATCCTTTTCCATAATTCTTGCAGAACTATGTTTCACAGTTAGAGTCATAATCTCCACTAAAAAAAAAAAAAAGCTTTAAAAAGCTCCAGAAGGCTGTATGGGACTGGGCATCCAAAGACCTGGCCTGGCTCTGGGTTGGGAAGACTACTCAACTCATTAAGAGCTTTCTACCTCTGGAAAAGAAACCAAACCCAGATCCCTGCCCAGGCTGTTTTGAGCCCTTTGGAAGCTGTGTTAATATCAGACCGGTCCCAGGGTGCCATCAGGTCCCAGACATGACAGCACTGCTAGCATCACCAGAGTCCCCAATATGTGCTGAACAGCTCTCAAAGATAAAACTATGCCCTGCTTTTTGTACCCAGTCAGTGTTCCCTGTTGCAGCTTCCACTAACACAGGGTAAGGGTATGGAACTGGTAGGTAAACTGTGTGAAGATGACTGTGTATATGCACAGGTAGCCAACTTGCTCATGGATTGATGGAGCTTGCAAAGTTTGACATCCAAACAGTACAGCAGTTGTATAGAAGTAAGCTTGTCAATCAAGTCCTGTATTTTTTTTTACTAGGGTAACTCTTTGATTCTTTCAAATGGCTGTGCTTTTCAGTTCATTCTGCATTAAATGAAGTGACAGGCTGCTGCTTTAAAAAGTGGCATAATATTCTGATTTATTCTCCTATCCCAGTCTGTCTTTCATAGCCACACTATGACTTTCTTCACCCCATCCTTTTTTCCTGGGACTCTGAAATCCTGCCACTGCAGAACAGAGAGCAGGACCCTGTCCTCCGCAGGAAGCACATATTTGAAAACATGGCTATTTAATGACACCTTCATCACTGAACAAAAAATTTTATTTCAACTTCTGGTTCAGTTAAGAGAGCTCCACATTTTTACAGTTCTTTTGTCAACTGAACTCCTCGCACAACCCCCGCTGCACTTATACCTACATTCACCCACTGCTCTATTAACATCTCATTAAACTGCACCCCAACAGTGGCTTTCTCCCCACTGCTGTAAGGACAAACGTTTGAAGAATAATAACTTATATTTGCATAACTCCAGTCATACAGACATCTGAGATAAGAACTGCTAAGAACAAACAGTAACGTGTACCCCATCCAGCTGAGGCAGCAGGAGAAAATTAGGTGGGCATGACAGAAGACACAGGGATGGTCAGAGACTGACTCAGAGCCTGACACTAATTGCTCTACCGGAAAAAAATGCCACTATAAAGTTCCTAAGGGCATCCTGTTATATCCATATTAACTCCTTTCCTTCCACATTTCAGTTTCACTGATCCTTACTTATTGATCTAGAAAATGTTTAGTGGTTTTCCTCTAAATGCCTTAATGTTTCAGACAATTAATAAACAATAAATACTTGCCCTGGTACTGCCAACTCCTCCCATGCTTCCATGACTGCCATGAACACAAGTCTGGGGCAAAGTGTCAGCCAAGAAGTATGGCAGTACCAGTCTCTGGCAAAGCCAAGCAAGAACTACCAGAGCCCTGAAGCAACAAATGCAAGTTTCTTGTCTTGGACAGACAAGAGAAGAAAATACCTTCTCCCATGCACAGCTGCCTTTCCTGTTTTTGTCTGCTCATGAGCAGAACTGCCATAGCTGTGAGTGTGAATTCTGAGTTCACTGTCCAGGAACACCACACATTCTGGTGCCCAGCAGGGGCCACAGGTTTATCTGGGAGTTTGGGGAATATTTTTCTTTTACCTGAGGACCTTTAGGAGCTTTACTTAGCTTTCTCTATTTCCTCCACCTTTTTACAGCAGACCAAACTGTTATAGCAGGTTACCTGCAAAACCAAGGAGAACTGTAAACCTGGTTAAGGTCATCCAATGGCCTTACAACTGGTAGATGCAATCTCATGACAGCTTACAGCCTTACAACTGGTAGATGCAATCTCATGACAGGCAGTGCTGGTATCACTGATGATACCAGTCTGTATTTAACTTGGCTTTGCTCTGGCACGGTGTTTACTTGGCTTTGTTCAGCAGAGTGTCTTGTGCGTACGTGAAAAACACTAGTGCTCTCAGTGGCACTTCAGTGCTTTCAGTTGTGTAAATCCTGCAAGACTGTCCTACTCGCTCAGACTGTGGAATACGTTCAAGGAGACTGGTGCTGTTTGGCTGATTATAATCAAAAGGTTACACAGAAGTTAAATCCCTTCTATAAAACTTTAAGTCTGTTAATTTTTTGGAGTTTCCTATTCTTAAGTAACTGGCTGCCTCTTAGGCATTATGGTTTGAAAGACATGCATGGGTGAAGGCTTCATTCATCAGGTGTTCCTCAGAACACTAAATCAATCTACACACAGGAAAATTTCTGTAGAAACCAACCCCTAGGAAGCATTTCCTTTGCTAGCTCCTGTGTAAATGGCCACTGCTTCTAATGGAAAAGTTAACAGGATTCACATGCAGAACTTTCCCTTCTGCTGCCTGCCTTCTAAGCTGTTCTGGCTTGGCTTCCAGCTCTCTCCATCTTGCATCTGTAATGCTTAGGATTTCCTAATTCTCTGTTATTCTGGCCCTTCCCTTCAGCACTCTCATCTTTATGGGAGTGAAGCTGCCTCGGAGCCTCAGGAATAATAAAGAGCAGGCAATCCCTTAAAAGAGTAGGCTTTACTAAGGACCCAATTTCATTGCTATCAGACGTTGAACGAGAGGTTGCTCTGAAATCAGCACGAACAAATGTGATCAAACTTCCAAAAGAAGCAAAAAAGAAGGAAGCACCAAAATATCTTGACTATAACTGTGGGTGGTCAGAGTATGTGGGGTTACAGTACCTCTAGAAGACAAGGTTTTCTATCATGGAGGGTATTTTCTTTGCTTTATTCTTCAGGTTGACATTTTCTGGTACTGACTATGTCTTGTCACTTGTTCCTTTTCCTCAGTCACTTCTAACTGCTGAAAGTACTAGAGAAGGAAAAAAGCTACAAAAAAAGGGATTTCCCATTCCATCTCATATGATTTTCAAATGCTTCAACTTTGATTCTTGCAATAACAATAGTTCATAATCGTGGAGTTATTTCAGCCCAATACATTAGTGTGCATTAAATCCTCCAGTCTCTTATAGGCCCTCAGGGGATGCTGCAGACAATGTGTTTCATGGCTGGGTAAACTGAAGCTGTGGAGAAGGCAGGCAAGCTGTACAGTTGAGATTGTAATGCCAGTAATTTGTTCCTGCTCCTTTCTGGGACTTTAATTCCTTTTCAGAGCACGAAGTAGATTGAGGGGAAAAAGCTTTGCCTTTCACACTTTCAGTTTTAGTTTGTATTTGTAATACTAAAGACCACAAACAATAGGGCAATGCAGGGCAAAATGCAGTGAGAAGCAAAGGTGTAGGGCACTGACTCAAAAAATCTACCTCAGCACCAGAAAGCAGAAGAATATTTCCCTGCTGTTTCATTTTGACTTGATTTGACAACCTCATTTCATCCTAACGTCACAGGGAATCACAGTCCAATTTTTCTATGGCATAGTGTTAGATATAAAGAGCCCTGTACATGTTTTGCATGTTTTGCTTCAGAATAGAACAGAGTTCACATTTATAGGCTTTGCCTAGCAGGGGCTGCCTAGAGCACCAAAACTGCCTGTTAAGTCCCCTCCCAATTAGAACAAAAATGGATAGGTTTTACTATTCCTGTGTTCTTTTGCCTTTTCACTTGACTGAGCATTACTGGATGCTGTCTCTCTGTCAGTCACATTTCATCTTCTCCTTTTGCCTCCAGCCCTTTTGGTCTCGAATTGATTTTCTCACCATTTTAAGCAGCAACTGTGAGATCTGTATATTGGCGCATTTCTTAGAGCTTTATGCAGTGGTGGCAGTGGGCTGCATCCTACATGCAGCTGCTGAGTATCTTTATTCCCCTCTTGAAGGCAACGGAAGTTACAGACACTCAATAATTTCAGCGGATGTTCAGAATTTTGCATAATCAAATCCATTTTTGATGCTTCTAGCAAATGTTTCCATGAATGTGTACGCATATGTATGTATAAATACATATCAATGTGTGCAGGCTTGTGTGCATCTGCATGTATATATGCACATGTTTTCCGACTGGAAAATTTTGCTTTATAAATAAGTTTGTCTCTCAGCCGTGGGAAAAATATTAAAAGCTCTCAGTCCTTTAAACAAAACTTAACAAAACTGCATTCCAATCATATCCTGTCAGTGTATTTTCTAAATAACTAAAATAACCTCTGATTTAATTTGTAACGTGAATAGAATAACTTATTTCTACACCATCCTGCATGTGAGTAGCTCAATGTCCCTGTGCTGCAGTTGTTAGTTTGCTCAGGTAAGCTGTGCCTTAGACTCTTGGGATGCTTCCCTGCCTGCTGAAGTCCATTCCCTTCTCTAAGACAACCAGGGATTACAGTGGTGTTATGGCTTCCCTTTGATATGGTAGAGATACTCTGCGATTTTAGGTGGTTCCAACACCATGAAGGAAGTAGAAGACAGAGACTAAAGGGCAGAAATGGGCTGATACTCCTCCTTGGAATGAGTTAAATGGCCCAGGACACAACACCCTTACAGTAAGAGTGGGCCTGCATCCATTCCCACATGTAGATACAGGGTCCTATTCACATAGAATCCTTTAAAGAAGTGGGTCAAAGATAGAGTGAGGATTTGGGGTTTATGTCCGCTTTAAAACCATGGTGACTTACTCAAATATTTGAAGTACAGGAAAGGCAGTTTTTTTCTCTGTTTGAATGCCTACATTCTCACACCAGTATGTATAGGTCATCTTAGTGCAGAGTGCCATATATGACAGTGGTTCTGCAAGGAATCAGTAAGCTAAACACAATCCAAAGGGGTCAGAGACAGGCAGCAACTCGGGGTAACACATACGACCTCATTTGCACATGTGTTTCAGCAGGGCATTCCAAGGGAACAGCCTCTTTGTGGAAAGTGCCCTTAGGATGATGTCTTCAGCTTTTGGCTTAGTAAATGGAGAAAAAAATAGAAAAACAAGCAAGGAACATATCTTCCCATCATTACATGGCGCGAACTGGTGTGTCAAACACAAGGAATACTAAGAAAGTAAGAGGCAAGGGGAATCTTTCTTTTTCTCCCATAATTTACAGTGATTTTTGCACTATCTGACATACAGTGTATCAAACAAGAGTGGTGGTTGTGCCTTGAGCTTTCAAGATCTTCTCATTCTTGCTGCCAGAAGCAGCAATAACCCATTCTGGCTCAATGCTAATTAAGACCTTCTAGCTACAGCAAGAGTGGCAGAAAGAACAGCTCCTGGCTAGACCCCTGTGTGTATGTATGTAACAGTGTCTGGGCATGCGTATAAAACACAGATTGTGTGTGTGCACACATAAATGCATATATAGTTTTAAAAATTCCATGTTTTGTGGAGCTTGCAAGTGTAAGCAACAGAGCAGGCAGAAACATTTGCTGGTATGGTGTGAAAAGAGCAGCATGAGTATCTCTCAGAAGCCACCTCCATTGCTTGAGAGGGTGTGTGACTGCTCTCCAGCAAGAAATGTTTGCTGCATTTGGCAGCTGATCGACCTGTGTCCTACTGTTTGACAGCACTCACCCAAGTTAGAACACTTGTCCATGTATTTGTTTTAGATTCATCATTTTGAGATGGAATAGCATCCCTTGAGTGGTGTGGGGAGTCTTCCTTCGAGAATGAGTGAAGGTTTCTGTGGGCAGCTAGAAAGTCTGTAGAGGAGGATCATTTTTGTTTATAGATTTCTCAGCGTGCTGAGGCATAGCAATGCCAGAGGAAAAATATTACCAAATGTAGGGAAGATTTGTCGAACAAAATATATTTTCCTCGACTTCACGGCCCCTTTCTTCAGTTCTGCATGTAAACGTCATCACTTATTTTGTTTATAGTTAATGACACAGGTGATTGGGCCTTACACTGCTACTACTGTGTAAACTTGATCACTCTAATGACATCTTGATGTTGTATGTTAATTTCAAGCATCTCTGGATAGTGGAGCAGAGAAAACTCCTTTCCCAGTTGAGTAGCAATAGGGTTTTTCTTAAATCAAATATTTTCACTGCAGTGAATATTATCTCATAATCGTAATTTCTAGTTACAATTACTCTGTTTACAGAAATCTTTTAAAAATGATCTGAAGATAGGAGGTAAATATTTGAGAATAAAATCCCTGATAAACAACAATAAACATTTAAAGGCTGTAGTTGAGAATGTTTTTAATAAGTGTTTCTGTGCATTAATCTCTTTCAAAAAGCATTTTCTGAAGAAAATTATAAGACTGATATATATATTTTCCCTTTCACTGCAAGCATGCATTTTCTACTGTAACAGCTTGTTGTTTGGCTGGACAACACGAAATGCTCAGGTAGATCATCATCAGTCCAGAAGAATTTTTAAAACATTCTTCCCCACTTCTTACTATGTAAGACTAAAGTCAGAATGCGTTTTGATTTCTGAGGGCTGGTATTATCTTATGCGGTGTAAATATTTTAAAATATTTATTAAATAGATTTGTGAATACTGTAATAGTTCAGGAGCTTTCATTCTATAGTACTTTTAAGAAAACTAAAATTTCTCATGTCTTAGCATCACAGAAAAATCTTCAGAGTTTAGGTGCAGTATGTCTTGCAGTTGCCTATAACCATACAGCTTTTTCCACTTCAGGAAAGAACAAATGCTCCCTTAACTTTTTTTTTTTAAAATTATTATTTTTTCACCTAAAAATTAATCTCATGCAATTGATGCAACTTCCCTTTTTAGCAGCAAAAGATTTATCTCTTTTGATACTTGTCTAACAATTGTTTCAGCAGCCCATACTGTTACCTACCATCAGCACAGCTTGACTTGGCACCAATTGTGCCATTAGGTCAAGTCACAATTGACCTCTTTCATTTACTGACAGAAATTCATTAATAAATTATCTCAGCCAGATTGGGTAAGATTTGTCTCACTTAATATTACGGTATAAATATTTCTCTATCAGATAGTCAACAAGGCTTTCTTTGCAAGGAATAAATGGTCTTTTTCAAGGCAGGTTTTCACTGGATCTATTTTTGACATGAGCAGGATGATGGGAATTGGCTCCAAGACTCTAATAGAGTACTCAGACCATGTTTCCACTGACTATAAAGGGATCCTGGGCCATTCTTTGCATGGAGGCATTTAGTCAGATCAATGCCCTCATTTGTCTCAGAAGCAGCATCTTGCATTCCCTGTGCTGCATACATGAATGAGAAATGCCTTTGTCTGGGTGAAGTAAAAATTGAGTTTCCATGACAGATACATTGTTTCTCCTAGGGTTAGTTGTTTCACATGTCGCTCTTACCATCCCCAGATGGTATGAAACTAGTAAACAAAGAAAAAAAAAACCTGACAAAAAAGCACTAAAGCACAAGTGAGTCATAGAGGCATGAGAGTAATAACGTAACACCTTTTGTATTTTTACTGATGAAACCTGCCTATGCAATTGCCATGGCTGCTTCCAGTTGATGTACAACTTGTTCTCACAGAACATGCTCACACAATCCAAAATCCTGCCCTCCATAGCTCTGTTCTGTATTTCATGGGTTTGTTCAGAGTCTGAATTTGTTCATGGAACCCTTTTATGGGAGAGGAGAAAATTGTATTCAAGAATAGGAACCATGAGAATGATTGTCTCATGCCATGAGAAACAGCCTTGCCCCAGGCAGCAGCCATTCTGTTATCTCTGACCCCACACAAAGTTCAGCATATATTACAATGTCTCTAAAACTTAAAATAGTCCAGACTCACTAGCAGTTCAATTAAAGTTCATCTTGTGGCAACTTGAACAATACACTATAAAATAAAAAATAGCTCCCATCCTTTCACAGTTTACAGTCCTTAAGGGACACTAGGATTTAAGCACCAGTCTCAGACACAAATTTTTAGAATATCCTTTTTCCTTTAGCTGATTCTCAGACAGATCTTTCACTAGAACTGCTTCCTATATCCTCCTTCATCACCCACAGAAAATACCATTTTTCACTGCCTATCTCTAAGTAATTGTTAAGCCAGCAAACACCATGTTCCCAAATTAGAAAGTTGGGGTTTTCTTTAGAATTTCATTGTACATTAAATTGCAGCATTTAAATTTTCATCTAAATTAGGTAACATATTTACTGCACTTTTTTTCTAAGCCATGCCAAGAAAGAAGTGAGATACTATTGCCTATGCTGAGACACTTTAGGCCTTAAAGGCCTTGTCCAGCTTCACCTGGAGCCTCCACCTACACCCTCTGCCCATGGGCCCAGGAGCACCACGACAGGGCACTTAAGGACATACACGGTTTAGTGGTGGGCTTGGCAGCATTAGGTTAATGATTGGACTTGATGATCTTAAGGATCTTTTCCAACTTAAATGGTTCAATGATTGTATTGAAGCTCAGCTTGGTTGTAGGAGCTGTAACTTGTAGGGGTATGCCCAGGGGGGTGGTGGAGTCACCATCCCTGGAGGTATTTAAGAAACGTGTAGACATGGCTCTTCAGGGCATGCTCTAGTGCCTGAGATTATTGGTTTGTGGTGGGATGTTGTGTGGGTGGGTGATGGTTTGGTTCAATGATTGTATTGAAGCTCAGCTTGGTTGTAGGAGCTGTACCTTGTAGGGGTATGAATTCCCAGCTCAGTCACAGCCAGGCAATGGACCTGTTGATCTTTACTTGTTAAAACTCCCTTCCTGATCTCAGACCTGTCTCATCACCATGAACTTACCTGATGATCCAGTCTCTTGGCTGACTGGCTGCCATGCCCAGGTCTCCTCCCTTTCCCTTGCTCAGGTGCTGTGGGGCTGGGCCTGGGCTGGTGAGCAGCTCAGTCACAGTCAATGGACCTGTTGATCTTTACTTGTTAAAACTCCCCTCCTGATCTCAGATCTGCCTCATCACCATGAACTTACCTAATGATCTGGTCTCTTGGCTGACTGGCTGCCATCCTCCCTTTCCTTCACTCGGGTGCTGTGGGGCTGGGCCTGGGCTGGTGAGGCCCCTGCCCTCCTGGCTGCTGTCCCTGTGGGTTCCCAGCTCTTTGGGAGCAGCTGGACTTCCCTGTGTGCTGACGCTCTGAATGTTGTGTCTGTAACAGAAAGAGACAGATAAGAGCTATACAGAAAGCTTTCTAGTAGAAGTTCTACTAAAACAAAAAATCTTTCGGGTAAAACTATGTGAAGGCTGGGTAGTTTCAACTTAATGCATATCTGATTGGAAGCAACATGGATAAACTGTTATTTTTCAGTTCTATTCCTCAGAGATACTGGTGTGTTCCACAACAGGATAAGCTAGAAATTCCAGCAACTATTCTGAGTGATGTTGCCTTTGCAAATACCTCTGGTGTGTCCACACCACTGAGAGCACTGAGAAGAAGCCTCTGGTGACCATGTTCTGTGTGCCTTTGCTGTAGGCCAGGTCTAAACAGGCGACCTCAGTATTTGAATTGGTTTGATCACATAGAAACGTATGGGCTTACTGAAAGAAAAGGTTTCTCTTAGTGATAACAAAGAGTGTGGTGGCTGTGTTCACCTGCCTGCAGTTAGAGCTGACTGTCCCTCTGTGTCTGAGATCCCTGTGCCTGAAGGAAGGTGGCAGCTCTGCTTGTGGGCAGGCAGCTCTCTAGCCTTTCTGCACAGGGCTGGGTGTGCAGGATGTTTGCTGGCGTCCCTGGTATCTCAAAAGCATTGAGTAGAAGCCAATGGAATGTGTGTGTGTGTGCTGGCTGGTTGGTCTCGTTGTCTGGAAGATCATAATCAGTTATGGTGAAGGAGGTTACTGGCAGGTAGAAAGAAGTGAGCATTTGAAGGAGGAAGAGAGGAAACCTCTTGGGAAGGATGAAGTTCAGTCAATTGGAAGTCTATTACCAACTCATCAGATTCCTCTCTCCAGCGTGAAAACTTCTTACATCTTTCATCTTCCTGCAATTTTAATAGAATTTTCCAAAAGTTTGACTCCCCTATGATGGTTTTCTACCTTCCCTCCCTTTAATGTACAAGGCTCATATTAACCTCTGTGAGATTTCTGTATTGCACCTTACCTAAGCGTTTTCCAGTATTTGATTTCTCAGAACATATAAAAAACGAGAACAAAACCTGATCTATTTGAAGTATCTGAGGGAGGAGGTTGGTTTGTTTGTTTCCACTGGAAAAGAAATTAAACAGGAGAAAGGGATTGACTTAATAAAGGAGAGAGAGACAGGGGAAAATAAGGGAAAAGAGCCACCTGAAAGAGCACTCTACTGAATTTGAAGCTGTGCTGCTAAGCTTTGTAGAGCAAGTTCAGAAGTTTTCTACAAAGAAAGCCAGTTTGATGAGCCAGAATTATTTTGTTGTGTTTGATAGCTACGAGCTGGTGCCTATCAGCAATACACATGTATTTCTGAGATACAGTTTAAAGCCACAATGACACACGGTGTAGACAGCTCTCCAGATCCTGTACTGGGAGCAGGCAGCCTTCCAATGCAAACAAGGAGCTTTAAGTAGTGGTGATTAATTCATCAACCCAACAAACTGGAAAGCTGGATCTCACTGAATGGCTCATTAACCTAAACCATATTAAGCTGCTAAGACTAGTTAAAGTCACATATAATAGTGACTGACACTAAAGGGAACACCAACTGGCACATTCACCCCTTATTCACTTCTTAAATACTTGTGCCTGAGCAAGGGGATGGAGCATGGAGGGTACAGAGGTCTGCTTGGAGAGGCCCCCTCAGGAACCCCTAGAAACTAAAGTTCAGGCTTTCAGCTCTGCAAAGCAGAGCAACATCAGATATGCTGTGAATAGCAGTACCCCATGCCAATCAAGCACATCTCTACCCCTGATGATACACAACTGTGTCTGAATTAGGGCTTGAATTAGAAACCTGTGAGACTTACTCAGGGCATTTCTGCACTTCCCTCAACTGTGGCCAGAAGAGCAAGGAGGAGCTGGTTAGCTGCATTAAATAGCGATTATTCCAGTTGCTATCCATGTCTCTGTTCCAGCAGATATAAGCCATTGCTCAGGGCAGAATGACGGTTCTTCTGCAATTATTTCTTTGCCACTCTTGTTTGCAGCTGAGTTGATACAAGAGTTGACAAGTGGTACATACTTTTGGTACATAATTGAACTGAAATGCAGTTTAAAATAAACTCTTCTAGAACGCCTCTTGGAACAGCTTCTAGAGTTGTTTTGTGTACTACATTTTCCATAGACCTGACTGTCTGGGACAATGGATTTTCTTTATTTAAACCAAGACTCCTGTACATTTGTCTTCTGGCCCTTTGGATAAACACTGTTTCTGTGTCATGAGGCACATTTAAAAACATTTTGTTTACCTTTTTTTTTTTTCTTTTGTTTTACTTCAGCGTTTTTTTTCTTCCTACTGGGAAAACCTAATTTTTTACTTCAGCATTTTTTTTCTTCCTACTGGGAAAACCTAATTACAAACACTGTTTCTTTCTTCAACTGTACTGGTTCAGTGTGTGCAGCATTAGACATGAGTGTCCCATTAATGCTAATGGAAAATTTACACCTTAGTGTCCTTTCCCAACA
This sequence comes from Calidris pugnax, assembly GCF_001431845.1. Lineage (NCBI taxonomy): Eukaryota > Metazoa > Chordata > Aves > Charadriiformes > Scolopacidae > Calidris > Calidris pugnax. The sequence goes on from NW_015090933.1 coordinate 77,879, forward strand.
AGCTGCAATTTGTTCTGTCCTATTGAGTCTTCCTGTCCCTAGACGCTTCGCTTTCCTATTTAGCCTTCCAAAACCCAGCTACCTGAAGCTTAGTAGCCATAGTTAAATTCAATTTGCAGCTACATGTGCTTGTAGTTAGCTGAACTGCAGGCTTGCACACAGAATTCTGCTATCCGCTTTTGCCATAAAATGCTGCTTACATTAGCAAAATCCCTGCTGTCATACCACCAGTCATTCTTTCTAATGCTGCTTATTGCCCCCCTGCCTCTTTTTATCTCTTACTCTTTCTTCTGAAGAAAGCGCTGTTTGCCCACCAGCAGACTTCATTTAAATGGGTAGGATATCAGGTTTGTTCACATTTTCAGCCACCGTTTAAAATAAATACAGTTCAGTTATTACCTGACTGTAAAAGATTGCAATTAGTTCTGCACTGTGTTCTGGTTATCAGGACTTCTGCTCACTGCCTTTTGATGGAGTGCAGCAGTCTCTCCACAACTGGGCTCTCTGGATAACCACTTGTGAGCAGTATTTGCCTAAATCCACCTCAATTTCTCTAATTCAGCAGCCAGTGTTGGAAGTGGCCTGAAGATGCCCATCTATTTTACAGATTAGGCACTGATCTAGCACCTGCTGTCTTACACCGACTGTGTAGTTTTCTTTTCTTGCCAGCAATTTCAAGGCAGTATAAATTTCCAGTAATATAATTCTCAAGATAAATCTGTGGAGGTTGTCACTGTTATTCTCTAACTAGATTTTTTCAGCCTTTGAGCAAGCGAAGGTGTTCCTTTGTACATTACACCTCATGTTGGGGGTTGCGGGGAAAGAAATGACAGGTTCACTTTGGTTAACAAATAAAATACGAACTTCCTTTTGCCAGTCACCAAAATACTTTGAGCAAGACTAAAAGGCAAACAGATAAACAAAACCAATATCTGTACTAATTACTCTATGAAAGCAAGAAGAGTTAAAAAACCAAAAAACCAAACTGCATAGGAATAGCAGATCTATTGGCAAGATGATGCTTTTCTGTCCCCGTTTGCCCTGCAATGAGACAGTCTCCTGGCAATTTAAGTCTCTGTGGGATTGATACTGCTTGTCAATATTGAACGGAAAATGCAAACAGCGCTTTCAGTCAAACTGTATTTTTATTTGTTTGTATCAGTGACTTACTGCTGCTGTTTCCACGTGATGAAGGATTTAGGGGTACTTTTGGCAGGTTGTCCTATGACAGTGCTTTCTTCTCCGCTGACTCCAGATGTGTCTCTGTAAACTTGTTTGCAATGTGGAGAAAGAACAGTGTGTGGAGGGATTTATTTTTCCCTCTTACTCCCCTCTTACTCCCTCTTACTCCCATCTGCTGTCTTTCTTTCAGTACAGAGGATAATGCAAGATTCTATTTGGCATCACAGAACTCCCACATCCCACATGTATTCCCCGGGGAATACAATTTACCAATACTCCATGTCAGTGCACTCTGAGGGGTCAACATCACACGCCTGGTAAAGCAACCCGAAGCTGTAACTGTGTGATGGTTGGATAGAAGCTGCAAACCACTTGTACCTTGTAGAAAGGTGTGTCCAGGCTTAAGGAGAAGGGTAGATGATCAGTGTTCAAGGATTTGGGAAGGAAATGTCATCAGGCAACATTCACAGGCAAAATACAAAGTAAAAAAAAAAAGAGAACTACTGAGCACTGCTGATGGCAGATGCTGGTTGAGCAGGATGCAAATTGCAATCAACCCTTTACAAAAATAACTGGAACAGACTTTGTCTTCTATTTGGAGAATTATCCTTTTGAATTTGTTGCTATCTTTTTTTTCCCTCCTTAGGATTTTTTTTGCTTTTTAAATTCTTATTAGTACTTCAGGATGATCCATGCTTTCACAGGTCAATCAATAGGTGAAACTCCTCTATAAATTTCAGAGAAGTGCAAGCAGGATGACTTTGGTTTTTTACTCTTTATATTCACTATGGAGTGAAAGAACCAAACCCACTTTCTTTCAGCACCAAATACCACTGACCCAATAAGTAAGTTTAAAAGCGTTGAACAGAGCCAAAAAATACTCAGCAGGAGGACATGAAGAGTGTACTGCTTCCAACAGAAAAGGCAGAACTTGAAGCTAATGTCACATTACTTTAAAAAGAAAGAAAAAAAACAAACAAAAAAATAAAAAACAAAAAAAAGGAATTCTTGACTTTAGATGTTTCAAACTCATATTTTTGTACATAGAAATGTCTGCAGCTTGCTGACTTGCTAATTGCAGCTTTTTTTTTCTCCAAAAGTATTAATTCAGAGGATTAACAGGGTAGTTAGACTCCAGATTTCAACTTTTAAAACATAATGTTCTAAATGCTAAAGCTTCCTCCAAAGTTACATTGCCAGTAAACCTTCTACAAGACCCAGGCTGGAGTTTATTTGCAGGGGAATTGCGATTACTTCAGGTCTCTATAAAGTAGAATGTAAACAGGGTCTTTCAGCCACAACCCTCGGCAGAACACATTGGCTCTCAGCCAGCTGCCAATCAAGTAGCATCATTTAATTTGTAATCATGAATGTTCTAGACAAGGAAGAGAACTTTCTTTACAGACTGAAGTACAAAGTAAGTTTGACCCAAAATAGCCTTCTCTTGTTGAGTAGTGCAGGTATATGGCTCAGAAATGACTCGCAAACTCTGTAAGCAGTAAGATCTCTTGACATTCCTAATACCTTATATAGCACCTGCTTTATACAGCACCTTTATGTAGCACCATTTTGGAAGATGCTAAATCCTTCATACTAAAGACCTTGGTGATGTAAATGAATAGAAACCAGTTGCAAATTATGCTAAGTGAAAGCAATTGTCTAACAGGGTTGGGGGGGCAGACAGGGACAACAACGCAAAGGGAAACTGAGAATTAAATTCCCTCCACAACTCCTGTTACGCTGTCTCTTCCTGCCAGCTCCTGCACTCTCCATACTACTATAAACTGTGGGGGTTTTATTCTATTTCTTCCTTCTCTCTTGCATTACTTGGCTTTAGATGGTGATTCCTTATTGAGTAGATGTTTTTGTAAGTATCCGTGATGTTAAGAGCACAGATTGCGTTTGCTTTAAATAGGAACCACGCGTTCCTGAACTTCTTGGGCTTTCTAGGAAAACTTCCTACGATGTAAATTCAAATTGGCACAAAAGTCTAAGAGTTTTGTATTACCTCCTAATAAAGTGTGCAGTTAGCTTGGAACTTGAACGTGACAGCTGGTTATGAATGCATCACAAGTAACAACAGGTTTATATTTATATAAAGTTTTCTGTGTGATCTTGGTGTTTTCTGCAGTATCTCTGTCTCTCAGCATATTTGGTAGGTAGCTGTATGGATTACCTTCATACTATATAGACCTAAACTAGCAAAATGTTAAGTGACTTGACTAGCAATTTGTGACGACTGGAAATAGGTCAGGGACTCGAAAGATTAAACCCTGCAAACTTTATTTATGTGAGTAACTGTAACTGGTCTGGATCCTAATTTCATGCCTTACTGCCTTAATCACAAAATGAGCCTTTCTCTGGGCAACAAAGCAGCTCCAGAGAGAAAAGGGAAACATAAAGCCTGTCTCACAGAAGTCATAACTTGCATACTGACAGCCCTCCAAGGGAGAGGGCTTTTAGCCTGACTTTGCTAAGCAGCCATTTTGGGACCATCCTCGGTATTCAGCTACTTTCGCCTTCCAGCAGGAAAAATGTTTTATCTTTTGGCTGTTGGTTTTGCCAGGATTGTGCACAGTTTGTTTTCAAATGAAGTTCACAACGTGGAATTAAAATACAGTGTGTTCAGAATGTAGGACAGAATGGTAATTTAAAGGCAAGAAAAGGTCTGGAAAGCCTGTAAGGGATATCAGAGAGGAGAAGAGGTTTCCATGACAACAAATCCACCAAAATCTTTGCATTCATATTGATTCCAGTGATGGATGAGCCAATTTGGGGGCAGGGAAGAAAAAAAAAAAAGGAGAAAAATATTTAACCCTGATGAAGAAGGCATTTTCATTGGAAAAAATAAAAATTACAGAAGTATTTCTTGCTTAAGTCCTTAACTCAGATCCCAGCTACAAGAGACTTAATGCAGGGCATGGCTAGCCTGGCTTATTTCCCTGTAGTCTGGTTCAGTTTGTTAGGTGTTTTGTTAATTGTGCCCCCCAGCTGAGCTAAGGCAGAGGAGAACGATACTGCACGAAAAGGGACTGAAACTGCCTGAATAAAATCAGAGGGGACGAGGGGGATGTAACTCCTCTGGGTGTGACAGAACTCAACACTGTGTGGCTCCTCTGAGCAGCGAGAAGGGGCACAGGCAAGGAGCAGGGCAGGAAGGAGCTGTTTGTGCTGCAGTGGAGCAGCCTTAAGACAGCTCTCTGTTGGGCTCTGTCGACAGCAGAAGACTTTCTTCCTTCTCCATCTGTGTTGTAGCTGGTTTGGCAGTGAGTGACTCCAGGCAGTGAGTGACACACTTCCCCCTATGCCAATGTGTGGCATTTGTGTGGCTTTCATGGTGATCTATGATTCCAGGTAGTCAGAAGTGCTTTAAGAGCACAGACTCAGCTGCTTTTACAGCTTTTCCATTCTTGAGTCATGATGTCATTGGAAATCAGCTCCTTGTAGACTATTACATACTTGGGTGATTTTTAAAATCTTCACTGCACACGCTTTTTAAAAAGATGTGTGATGCTGTAGGTCTTAGTTGTGAGGAGGCTGAGGGGAGACCTTCTCGCGCTCTATAACTACCTGAAGGGGGGGTGTAGAGAAGCGGGGGTCGGTCTCATCTCCCAAGTCACAGGAGACAGGACAAGGGGAAATGGCCTCAAGTTGTGCCAGGGGAGGTTTAGATTGGATATTAGGAAACATTTCTTCACCGAAAGGGTTATCCAGCATTGGAATGGGCTGCCCAGGGAAGTGGTTGAGGCACCATCCCTGGATCTTCAAAAGACGGGTTGACATGGTCCTCAGGAATATGGTTTAGTGATTTTTTTATTGCTTATTTCTTATTTATTTTTTTGTCAGAGTTAGGTTGATGGTTGGACTAGATGCTCTTTAAGGTCCCTTCCAACTTAGACGATTCAATGATTCTATGATTCTATATGAGGAGAATGAAACAAAAAAAAATGGACCAAAGGGTCATAAGCCTTCCGTAAGAAACTTATTAAGACAGAAAAAAGTACTTTATGCTGTATGATCCCTTATGAATACCATACACACTTCAGGTAACACATACTTCTTAGACACTGACACAAAGCAACCTGAGTTCCATCAACCTGTACGACTACAGTTATGCACTAAATCTGTAAACAACTTCTAAAAGAATCTTTTAATTATGCTCATTTATTCTTCAACATTTTACATTCTGTACATGCTTCAAAGACCATTGCTCTTTTAAAGAAATGGCCACACTTTTTTTTAATGTATTAAATGCTGTTGCAACGGGACCAAAACCTTCTTGCTGGCTGCAGCTTTAGGGAAGATTGCCTGGCTTATCATTTCCAGCCCAGGAAGAGGTTTATTCTGCTTCAGAACTGAAAGCAAAAGCAGGAAAGCAGAAAATATTGCTACTGTTGCTCAAGGCCTCCAGCAAAAGCCCAGTGCAGATCATACAGCAGTTCATTGCTGAGATCTCTGACATCTCCTAGAGCAACACTTTCCAGAAATCAATGCCTGGGTTCTGATCTTATTTTGCAGGCTAACATCTGTTTCTAGTAATTGCCCTGTAACAAGGTGATATATATACAGACTAAAGGAACTAACTTGTGGGTACGGGCTACTGTGCCAGCAAGAAAAGGCAAAGGTATAAAAACAAATGATGCAAAAAAGATATAAGGTATAAACAAAAAGATGCACAAAGCTACTACTCAGTGAAGCAGGCTCTCAGGAAGGATTTTAGGTTTTAAAACACTCACCCGATTTCTGGGGGGTGAGATTAAGGGAGAGACACAAGAGTTTCTGCCAAGAAGGGATTTGCTGAAGACTGGATTACCAGGAGCTGAGCATCTAGCAGTGATAGGGACAGTGGAGAGCCTTTGTTGTCGGAGACACGTGGGGTCTGAAAGATCTGGTGACCCAGGCCCCTTTTGCTTGCAAGATGGTTAATACATAAATCCTACTGTCTTGAGGTTTTTAATTTCCAGGCTGAATTAATTTCAGTTCTTAACCAGATAATGAGCTGAGACACTGGTATGGCTTATTTTAAAGTTATTGCTTCTAGATGCTGTTGAAAAAAATATGGGGACATAAAAGGTCTTTAACGTAGGGTTTGTCATTTTTGTGGCCAAAGTGTATGTTGCCATGTTTGTTACCAAGACTGAAACTGTAGCAAGAACCTCTTCAGGCCAATAATCACCATGGAATGGCCTGTGGAAGTACACGGGGGGATTGCCCTGAGCTCTTTGCTGGCAGCAGCACAGAGGCCCCAATGATGCATCATACAGGACTGCTTCCTCGTGCACTGTTCTGGCTTGCTCATACTCAGGCTAGAGTGATCTTGCTTGGTGGCTAATGGAAACACGAGGGAGACTTAGCAAGCAGCTCATCAAGTTTTTACACTCTTGCCCTCACTGTTCGAGGTCTACTTAGGTCTTGTGGCTTAATCTGATTCACACCATATGCACATCTCTAGCTTGAGCTAAGAAGTGATTTAAAAATGAAGCTAGTTTGGCCATGGAAGTCATGCTTCCATGAATAGAAGAAACTCATACTATTAATGTAGCCAACAACAACTAACAAGAAGGGTGACAATGATGGTGAAAAATATGGCTTGGCTTCCATGCAAGAACAAGTCCTAAACTAGGACTTGGAAAAAAAGACAGAAGTGAAGTATGATACAGTGATAAAATCCCAGATGGTATGGAGATCAGCTGAGACAACAAAGAAGCGTTCCCATGATGTAAGCAAGGGGCAAGGAAGTAAGCAAGGAAAATAACAGAAAGCAGATTTAAAAGTTACCAAAAAGACTACCTTTTCATTACAGTTCATAATTAGACTGAAGTGCCTTGCTGGTCCAAGTTACAAATCAAAAAATATAGATAGCTTTAAGCACAGGAGGCCACCTACTTTTTTCTCTGTTTCTAGAGAGGGCTTATAGCTGGGGTAGGAAAGCCAGGCCTGAGGTGACCGTGTCGCCCAGGAGGCACAACTTCCCTTGGCTGGCCAGGAAACTCTGGCTTCCAGGCTAGGTACTAGCACCCTGGTCCCATTAAGCTAATTGCCAAGCCTGTCCTGGTCCCTGGCTGTTACTGTCCTCCTCTCCACTTCAGGCCTGGCTGTTTAGGGGTAGAAGAGCATTATAACCTGTTGAAAATGAATGGATGGAAACATTACTTTCCGTGAAAGTGTTAACTTTCCATTTGCATTTACATATTTTGAAGGTCACATTGGCTTGCCATCTTACCACTTACACAGTAAATGAAGCTTCAATTGCATCTATAAAGAAACCAGCCATCAAGCCTCTGATTTTAAATTCATATAAGCTCTAATCCTATGGTGGACTTGGATAAATTTGTGATTTAAATGAAAATGTGTCTTATTTAACTTTTAGGTCCTTCTGAAACCCACTGAAAGAGCTGAACAAAGCATTACATAAACAGCTAATATTACATCTACAGTACAGCAAAGGTTAATCAATATTATTTAGATTTAAGCACAAAATGTGCTTAAGTAGCTGTTTGTAATATTTTTCCTGTATTCCTGCAATATGCTTTCAAATCTCTAGACAGTCTCCGTGGATTAACTAACAGAGTTTCACATCATCTCCTGTTATAATAATGGAAAGGAAACAGAGCAGGTAGATGAGGACTTGTTGAATACCACAGTGACAAGTCAATGTCAGTGCCCTGCTTGCAACATTGGTTCATTTTTAGGAGGAAAACTTTTCCCCTTCAAACAGGGAGTTAAAGCTGGACAATTCGGGTCCTAGGTACAAGAGAAGAATTCAATGCCTGGACATCCAGTGTCAAAGTAAAGCTGTGGAAAGGCTTTTTACTGTCTCCCTGCATACAGAGATGTTCACCTTTAGGTAACATTTTCTCAGAGAGTTCCTGATGAACCAGAGCAGAGAGCTCATCTGCTGTAACTTGACACAGTTTCCTTGAAGTCAGTGGATTTAACTAGAGGAGACTCTAAATCACAGTAGTTAGCACTGCTTTGATATTCACAAATTATGCTCTTGAAATGGATATAAAAAATCACAGTTATCCCTCAAGAGACTAAACAAGGGCTCTCAAAACTCAGCAGGCATTATGCAGTGTGTTAGAGTGGTTGCAAGCACACTGTTGAACCTAGCAATGAACTGACTCACAGTCATTCTTCATAGGAGCTCTAGAAAAAAATGATGGCAGAGGTTTGTCTCGGAGATAACTGGGGCAGGCTGTTCGGAAGGTTGTTTTGCACCAACATAGTAACCTGGTAGTGTTAGTGGAGCTGACTCTAGAAAGTGATCATTGTATTAGTTCCTACCTACAAGAACTAATACTTTATACAGCACACCTTACATCCTAAAGCACTCTTGGAAACTTTAACATCCCTGTGAGGAAGATGCACAAGTATTAAAACTCCATTTCATATCCCTGAAAATTAAGCCACAACCACACGGACTGGTCTGTCGAAGCCACTCAGTTGACAAATGCCAAACCCCTGCAGAACTGAGAGGTGTTGTTGACCACTGAGCCCACATCCACCATGTGGCCATGAGTCCTCACACCGAAGGAGCTGTATTCCTCACTTGTTTGGGCTCTATAGCGGGAACAAGTCTTCCATTAATATCCAAACATACTGTCTTTATCATCCCAATTTTATTTCTTCTTTACAAAAACATTCTTCTGCAAACAGAACCAGTATGTTATTATGTTAATTTATTTATCTACAAATTAGACATATTATAGGAAGCCTAAAGATAAGATTTTGCCTTAATAGTCAATGTGGGAAAGATTTAGCCCTAGGGGATTCTCTGTCCTCCTAAAGACAATACAGCTGTGTCCTCACCAGCTGCTGTGTGGGAAACAGCATCTGAGGGAGGGGAGGTGGCAGGGGAGGAGGGAAGGTAAAATAAGAAAAAAATATAAATGGAATAATTTGAGACAGCTTTAAACTGGTGAAAAATAGACATCAGACTCATGAGCTTGAAGTCTGACACCCTTCACCAGTCCTGGAATTAAGCAAGTGATGCGTGTAAATTGTTATCTCTTATTAAGGACAACCATGTATGAGACAGGAGGTCCAGTCTCAGGCTCTCAGATGAGTGCTCTTCTCTTTCCTTGGCAAATCGCTGTCTCCAGTGAAAATATTCTCACCAGTAACTATTGCAGGAACACTAAGGAGAGCCTGGCAGTCACACACACACCTTCCAAGAATTTCCAAGTATGATGGAAACATGAATGCAAAATACCTGAATATAGGTATAGCTATGTCAAAAACATGCCACTGACAATGTAATTTTTAAATCTATATATAATGCTGACTGATCATGTGATACTAATGGTAAAATCTAAGATATTAAGCCAATATTAGCCATTTATAAAGCTAAAAGAATTGACCCTTAAGAAATTTGTGGGTTTATAATTTATTGTAGATACAATGTTCTTAACAGACATGTTTGAGCTGGTATTTAATAATTTTTACTTTTCTGTACAAAATATGACAATATAAAGGACAATGAGCAATTATCTCCCACAGTAAATCCGAAATGTAAACACAATGCCAAGTCCAACCTAATTAAACCAAATCAGGTATTAAAACACTTTTTTTTTTTTAAGCTAAGTGCTAGTGGATTTTGGAGTTTTGCTAGTGGATAAAGCTAAATGGATTTTAGTTGACTATGCTTACTGTTTGTCATTTCCATATAGAAACATCTGGCTAAGCCAGGCATTAGTGAGATGTGCTCTGTGCATATGAGTCTCCCTGACGCATGTGTGCATGTTAAATACAGTGTACTGGCATATTTTTCCAAATAGTCAGTCCTGGTGCCAGCATATAGCTTAGGAATGCTCCCAGTGTTGTGATAAAACTAGGAGGAAGAAGGCTGAACATACTGCATTACCAAAAGGAAAGTAATGTGCATAAGAAATGTAATTTTGATATATAAAACAGTATTTAAAGTTGGAAATCTACAGAAACAAAGCCTGGGATATTAGTAGGGATAATGACAGACTGTCAGCTGTCAGTATCTCAAATCACTGTATTTATATTAATACTTTGCATTTCCTTTAAAAAGTGGGATTTTTATTTTTTTTTTTTTTGCATGTTACCATTGGTATATCTCAGAATCACTCAGCAATTGATGTGTTGACTATTTATTTACGATTTCCATGAAGACATTTGAAGTGAAGTGCATATGTCAATGCACGCGTTGATTGGATTAGCATAGAGGGTAATGTATTTATGAGAAGAATAACCAGGATTTGTGCTGTTTTTTAAAGTGTATCTAAGTTGCTTACAGTAAAGGCAAAGGGAACAGTAAGTCGTGGAATTTCAGGGAGTGCTGAAATCAGAATATGATAACAGTATCAGGGCTGAGAGCTTTCAGGAAATGGCTGTTAAGCAGTGTGCTTTGCAGCTTTCTGCGATAATAATGTCTAAAACCCCCAAGCAATAAGCACCCTGTGAGGGTATGTAATTGCTACCTTCTGTGGTCCCTGAGGTTTTGATATCAGTTGAGCAGTCATGTGTGCTCCTCAGCCCATTGCCAGGGACTGGAAATTACATTACAGACTCAGAAATGTGCAGCACTTTGAGTAAATCCACACCCAAACCCCAAAAGACTATTTGAGTGTAAAGGCCTTCCAGATGGGAATTTAAATGCTAAATTTCATGTCATATTATTTAGCAGGTTAGTTTATCCCTCATTTGTTTGCCATCTGTCATTATTTCAGAAAAAATGCTTGTACCTCATCAGCCTACAAAACCAGAAGAGGCTGCTACCTCAAACCAAAGGTAATCACAATGAGATGCAATTTCAGAATAATTGCAAATTATAGTGACACTATTAGGGAAAATTTTGCTTTGCAGTCATTTTTTCAGTTAGCAAGGTCAGGACCGCTGCTCCAGCCTTGATTTTTCTTGGTTTGTTAGGGTTTTTTTGTTTGTTTCTGCACATGCAACTGATTAGATGTGAGAGTGGGTACATCTGTCTGGCAAATCTGTGTTGTGAACAGATCATAACCAATAGGCACAGAAATGGACTGAGACTACAACATATTTGCTCCGTTGGCAGAAAGTGTTTTCAACTGCGTTTACAGTTTAATTTCTGTCACTACCAATTTGAGAGTAAAGTTCTGTACATAAAATCTTAGCGCATCTGAAAAAAGGGGTAGCTATTTATCTACCAACAAAAAATGAACTGCTCTTTGCTTACCCAAATTTCATTATGAAGGGAAAATATGGTGACTTTTCCAGACAGAAAAAGAATGGCAAAAGCCCAAAAAGCAATATAAAAGAAATACAGTGAAATATATTAGAGTTTCTATTTATAGGCATTCCTCTACTAACAGAAATTAAACATGGTGAATCTTAAAAGTTATTACCTATTTTGAAAATTTAGTTAAATAAACAGGCATTCTTTTACTCTCCCTGTTTTCCTATGGAACAGGCATGGAAGAGCATAGTTTCTTAGACCCTGGGGTCAGCATGTCTTTTTTACATCTTTCATTCCACCAATCAAATGGAGGATCCTGCTGCATTGAATTATGTTTTTGTCATTGGTTAGACAATTCTATTAAATTTATAGGACCAGAGGGACTGTTACGTTAATCTCATATGTTATTTTAGATTTTATGAGTTGATTCTTACTCTGTCCTGATCTGCTAGATTAAAAAAAATTTCTTCTCAAATAGACCATGGTCAAACTGCCAGCATCACTGTTGTAGTTGTGTGGTATCACTTGTGCTTCCTGACACAACACATTAAAATGCTTTTGGTAGGTTTTTTTTCCCCCTCTTTGTGTCTGTTGACAGTGAGTAAATATCAAAGCTCCCAGGAGTAATATTTGGTAGTAGTAGAGGAGAGGATGAACTTAGCATAATATAAAGCTGCCTCTAGAAAGATATGAGACTTTGGAAGTGCATATGCGTTTGGGAAAACATGCTGCAAGTGGCTAAAATGAATTCAGAGCTGTTTGCAAAATGCAGCTGCAGGGAAAGAAAAAAGGCAGAAAAAGAAAGAAACAGTGAGATTTCATTCATTGTATTGGGGAGGGAACATACATAGAGGTTTATCTTTTGATGAGATCTGTATATTCAGTGCTGTTAGCCAGATACAAGACCTATGTGCTGAGTGTATTACTTTGAGGTCTATTTGATCCTTACTCTCACCTGCCCCAGCTTACTCTCACTGACTCTGTCTCCAGTTCCAGTCTGGGAGAATTATACTGTCTAACCTCGGTATTTCTGACCTGTATTTAGCATAGATGTGATTTACCTTGGGTTGTAAAGCCTGTGTGTATTTACCAGTCCCACAAAGCTCCTGCTGTTAAAATTGGGGGAAGCAAAAATGCCAGATTTATTATTAAAATCTGACTCTATCTGCAAGGGATGAAGATGTCATACACCAGTCTATGCCAATGTCAAGGGTACAGAGACTTATTGCTTCCAGAGAAATTAATGGGTAGGACTAATTCAGTCTCTTCCTACTAATGGCCAAATCCTTCTCTGTATCATACACCATTTCAGGTAAGAGGAAAACATAACCCCAAGTATCACAATTTCACATTTTCTTATTTAACAGAACCACTTTGCTCACTTTCCTCTTCTTTGAATCATCTATTTTGATGCTCTGAGGGTTCAAAAGGAAATGAAGGAAGACTTCTGTTTCATGCATGAAAAGCAGTCTTTTTCCTGGACCCTTGGATGATTTAATTACTTTAGCCTGTACATATTCAAAGTTCACTAATCCCTAAGCCTAATTTTTGTGCTACTTAAAAATCCTAAGCCATGGATCTAAAATGAAGAGGTTATTTTAAATTGATATTTTAAAGTTTTATACTTTTAATATTATTTTAAAATAGTAAACAATGTAACAAGAAAGGGTTGATATTAGATTTGCTAGAGAACTCATGTAAGGATATGCTGATTCTGCCATTATCAAAGCAGAACTCAAATGTGACCTGTTGTTCCTGGGAAAGGAGAAACGGCTGTAAGAACAAGAATCTGAACAAGAACTACAAGAAAGGGACTGCTGTAGACTTTGCCATGACTTTTTAATTCCTCCCCGCCTCAGTTTCCCAATCTATACAACAAGAGTTCCAAAATTTAGCTGGATCAAGCCTAAGAAATGGGATGCAACTGTTAACAAAATAGGCAAAACAGAAATCTCTTCCTTGGGGTTTTCATCTACCCAGTCATATACATTGCAGTAATTTCTAAATTAAGTTCTTGAGAACACAGAAACTAGTTGATAACAGTAAGGCATTGTCAATCCATTATGTAAATGGCAAAATAAATTAAAGGACTGGAGGACTGGGTAGAACATAAAGTGATTGTGGTTTTGTGAGACTAAGCTATTGCACAGAGGGATGCAGAATTAGGGTGTTGTATTATTGTGCAAATAAAAAGGCAAAGAGGGGGGTCTAAGTTGTAATGGAAACAGTGCTTCAGGGCCAAGGACTGCTGTGACTCCAGATGTCAATAGTTTGTTAAACATACTACAAAACAACATAAAATGTAAAAAATGCAACTGGAACAAAAGGTTAGGCTGTCTCTCTCCATGCCTCAGTGAAAAGAATGAGAAGAAAAACAAAGTCACTTGACAGCTGGAGTTTCTCAAATCTTGCCGGAGCTTCTCAAATCTTGCCGGCGCTCTGCAATCGCCTCCATTGGCAAAGCAGTTGTATCACTACACAAGCAGCACCCTACCATTAAGCAAATAGGGTCTCTCTCATCCCACCACTAGATAAACAGTCCCCTGCCATGGCAAAAGCATCCTTTCATTACCGTGCAGCATCTCGCTATTTCAAGCTCAGCATCCCACTGCCGCATTACAGCTCCATTACACAACGACGTGTCAGCACACTCTCTCATCAAGTGGCAAGTTTAAGAAAGCATGACTGAACTAAACAAACAGGCCTGCTAGGTCTTTTCTTTCTTCTAAAGCTTCTCCAACTTTCTTCCACCTTCATACTCTCTATCAAAGGGTCAGACTGACATCACTGATAGAGGAACAACATTACTTGGATCACTACGTTCAAAAGTCTTACCTGGTGCCTTGGGAGAAAATGGACTGCGTGGCCTAAATGTCCACTTTGTTTTCCCTATTGCTCGTCTGGGGCCACTCTGATCACCCTGAGTAAGAATATTCCTTCCAGGAGAACAAAAGTCATCCCATCTCCATGCTGTTTGACTCAGTTCTATTAACAGAGCTAATGCTGTTATCCGTAGCCTGGACCTTTAGTGTGGACCTAGTTTCGCGTAAAGATACATCAAAGGCAGTCTTAGAGATTATCCCACTAAGAAATCAGGTAACGAGGTGAAAGGAGCAGGACTTAGCTTCTCTGCTCTGAAGAAGAATGAGATTTCAAAACTTCAGCTATATTTCTAAATGGAACAAAATTCTGAAATTTTGAAAGTCATACTCTAAATTTGGCTTTTAAAAAATGCCTATTCTCTTCTAATTCAACTAAAAAACCTAAAAATTCAAAGCAGCAAGTCATTGCAAACTCTGAAATAAAAATCCAGGCAAGCTTTGGAGGAAACAGCAATAAATTTTATTATACCAGCTGCTATTATTGGTAAGCAAGTCAGGTTTTGGGGCAGGCAGCTCCTGCTTCAGGTCTGAAACAGAAACGGTTTTTGACTCCTTTCCAGATGCATCATCTGGTCTAATAAAAGACATTAAGTCTCCCAGCATGCCTTGCCTTATTCATATGTTTAGGCCTCTTCTGCTACAATAAATAGTAATAATAGGATATTTCTGTAAGAAAAATGACATTTCAACAGTGTTAGTACTTCTTTCATCAAAACATCATTCAAGAAAAGTGGGCTGGTTTTGTCAAACTATCTTTTTCAGCAGGATCAGATTTTCATATTCTGTGTAACAATTCAATTTACCAAAAATTATCAGTGTTCCAAAATAATACATAAACATTGGTAAAATGTGATGATAGCTTTCACTTGGGAAAAGCTTAAACAGGCTGGAAATGGATCAGAAAGAAGAATAAAAACAGATACAGCAGACGCATTGCATTGAGCCCAAGATCCTATGGCAGTCACAGCCACAGGACTCGGCTGAGACAAATGATACTATAAGAGTCAATTGGCAATTTTTAATTTGCCAACAATGGAACCATCTACAGATGAATTAAAGAGCCACCTATATTTGAGCACAATCAAGACACCAGCATTGATCAGAGAATGATTGTGCTGCACTATATCACAGGGAAATCTTTTCAGTTTTCCTTAGAAGTATCCTGCATGAGTGACTGGGTATTTCCAGCAAAGGCTATTTTTTGGGATATGTTGCTATGTACTACATGATAACAGACATTGGCTTTCCTCGCCTGTTATTGGCACGCTCCTAAAGGTGAAGGGCATCCTTTTTGGAGAGTTCTTCTAGTATTTAAGATTTTGTGACTAAACATTTAAAAAAAAACAAAATACATAAGGCACTTCCCGGTTTCTGTTGGGGCCCTCTCTACTTTAAAAGGTCTACATTTGTTTTTCCTGGGCTTCTACACAGACACAGCAGGGGATCTCTGTTAAGATCTATTTGCTCTTCCTGACTTTGTTTTTTGCTCCTGCACAAGCAGCAGTCACCTCTAATACACAGACATCAAACCCTTCCACGCTGCTGCTCTCCACCTGAGCCAGCAACGAGCCTCTTTGGTGAAATTGAGTCTCCTACATGAAATGTCACAGGACTGCATCAAAGCTAAGGATTCTGTTAAATTTTAATACTGCCTATAACCAAATTCCAAGGAGCTGCTGTACTTAATCATCCCAGTAGCTAGAGCCTGTTTTGAGAGGCAAACCTGCCCAGAAACAGCAAAAGAGACTCCCAGCTAAGAGTAGATACCTGTTGCACAGAATGAGTCATCCTAACCCTTCCTGTATCAGCCTCTTCTCTCCAAACCAGCTGCTCTGCATGAGCAGGGAGAGTCACAATCCAGCTGCCTTCACTTTTTGGAGAGTTCTTCTAGTATTTGTGACTAAACATTAAAAAAAACCACAAAATACATAAGGCACTTCCCGGTTTCTGTTGGGGCCCTCTCTACTTTAAAAGGTCTACATTTGTTTTTCCTGGGCTTCTACACAGACACAGCAGGGGATCTCTGTTAAGATCTATTTGCTCTTCCTGACTTTGTTTTTCGCTCCTGCACAAGCAGCAGTCACCTCTAATACACAGACATCAAACCCTTCCACGCTGCTGCTCTCCACCTGAGCCAGCAACGAGCCTCTTTGGTGAAATTGAGTCTCCTACATGAAATGTCACAGGACTGCATCAAAGCTAAGGATTCTGTTAAATTTTAATACTGCCTATAACCAAATTCCAAGGAGCTGCTGTACTTAATCATCCCAGTAGCTAGAGCCTGTTTTGAGAGGCAAACCTGCCCAGAAACAGCAAAAGAGACTCCCAGCTAAGAGTAGATACCTGTTGCACAGAATGAGTCATCCTAACCCTTCCTGTATCAGCCTCTTCTCTCCAAACCAGCTGCTCTGCATGAGCAGGGAGAGTCACAATCCAGCTGCCTTCTTGCTTTTATCCCACTCAACTCTCCATAGTAACGTGAGGTGGAAGGAGAGCCAGGGCAGATAGCAGCCCTGTTATCCACCCAAACAGCCAGCCAGAGAGTGTGTAGAAATATTAAAAGCAAAGCAGCCTTGGCTGCTGAAAGAAGGGACCTCACAGCCAAACCTATGCTCTCTCTGAAGTCTTTGGTCGTAAGTTTTGGTCTCTTTGCCTTTATGGTCACTCAGTTAGAGTACCTTAGACATTCCAAGGAAGTCATCAGACACAAATCAACAGATGAATAATTCTAGTTGAGTCACCTCATCCTGCTCATTCCATCCAGCATCAATTCTAATATTAACCTTCTGTAAGCAGCAAGTTATTCATTATCTGTGAATGCTGACAGTCCAAGGAAATCACAAGATAATGAGTATTTTTTATATAAAAATATGAGTGTACGTTTTCCTGAAGAACCACAGGACAATACTGACAGCAAGAGGCTAGATTTGGAAAAGAAAATGATCTTTGAAGAGGGTTATTGGTTCTATTGAAAAAGCATTACCAACTTACTACTAATAACGGAGTATTCTCTCATATAAAGGCCAGCAGAAAATTAAGACTAGATATTTTTCACCTGATAGGAGATATTAAAAGCTTATCTATGTCCCAAAGCATTTCATAGTAAAACTGTATCTTCTATGAGTATGCTCGGCTGCTTTGATGTCAGAAAATCGGGGGGTGGGGGTTGGAAATCTTGTCTATCTGATTAAAGAAAATGCTGTTATTTATAAGGGACACAGACTCAGAACCAACCTTTCTATGGGAAAATTAGTTCCATCTCTTAGCAAAATTCTGCAAAATTTCTGCATCCGTTTCCATTGGCAAAGACCTTGGTTCTCCTTTTACAGACTGTAACCAATCATACAAATTGATTCACAAGAATATCATTAAAACAGCCTTCTCTTCTCTCTCTGGTGAACATCCATCACCCCATGTCTGATCTGCTGTGAGGAACTCCACCTGCTTTTCCTTTCAGAGTGCAGGTCTTAAAATGTTTTAGCTCCCAAATTTGTTCCTGATTGTTTCAGTTGCCAGTAAGCTTGGAGAGGGGTTTACCACTGAAGTTTTCTTTGTGACTTGTATCAGCTGTCTCTTTAATGGTACCATGGGATTTCAGTTTAATGTTTAACCATAGGATTTCTAATAGGATTTCTAATATCTCATTCCCTAGAGCTTAGAACTACATTTCCATTACTAGCAACGTATAAACAACCAATCTTCTTATTGTAAGTCTTATATTAAAGGGCTCCAGAGGGTACCTGGAGGGAAAGGTACCCTTTCGTCAATAATAACCTTGAGAGAAATTATTCAGTAAACTTTTATTTCTTTTTAAAAAAACCAAAAACTATGGCGATGAACATACAATCAGAGGAGGTGGGATTTTGCCTAATTCTGTATTATACTACCTGCTGTTACTCGGTCTGTATCTTACAGCTTGGCCTAAGCCCCGTATAGATTCACACCCAGTACCCTCAATGCCCATGATGAGTGTTGACACCTTGCTGGTGTGTACAAAATCCACATTCTGTTTGCATGGATCCCCTGAGACTGGAGAGAAATGAAGTCATGTAGACTGACAGCTCAAAAGCAGTGTGCTAAGGGAATGCGTCCTTTTGAAAGCAAAATATTCCCAAACTTGCCTTCCTTCAAATAAAGCATTTATTCTCTTTTTTCAAAGGGATTCAGCCCTCATTATTGAAGAGTAGCTTACTACTTAGATTTAAGACGGGATTTTGTAATGGATTTGAAATGACAGACTGACTATTAGACACTTGATTGTACATTCAAAGAGATGGGCGAAGCACTGCAAACTTTCTTATCTGTATGATCTACTTTAGTGAAAACTTCCAAGACAGAAAACTACATAACTGGCTTTAAATAATTCCATTAATTTGAATAGTAGATGGCTTGTAAGATGGCTTTGAAAAATTTCAATTTTGACTTCAGCATTTGGAATTTATTTTAGTGGAAAATTATTTCATGTATCTTACCAAACCTAAATCAGAATGCCTTTACCAGTTCTGCAAGATGCCAGCCACCCTTAGAGATTGTATTTCTCTAGCCTGTGTTATCTACTGCATTGCTCCACATTTTCCCAGGAGACGCTACCTAGGGAATGATCTCTCCAGTGAAGCCACGCAAAGCTGAAGCATCTGAACAAGAAGCATCATTTCCAATACCCGATGTAATCAGAAGGAAACCATCCTCCTGAAGAGGTAAGTGCTTGCGTGCTCTTGACTACTTCTTTGCTTCAAGAATATTGCCAAAATGCCACAGTCAGGACAGCTTCCAAGGCACCTTTACAAATGTAATACACTATGTAGCACAAATACCAACATGACCTTTGCATTATTAAAACATTTTCAGTTGTAAGGCTTATGATTGCTATTGTCTCACATGAAAGTGCCTGTCAGGACTGCATAATTGCTCTTTATTACTATGTCTTGTGATTTTGTGTCTTCTCCTCCACATGACATTTTTTTACTGCAATAATGCTACATATTTTAACTTTCCTGTGCTTTTGCTTACAGCCCTCAGATAAGCATTTCTTACTCGATCTTTACTGATACCATTCTTGGCAGTCTGCTGTTCCAACCATTTATTTCATTTAAAACATTTCTTACCTGCCAGCTTATTTATATCATGCCTCCAAGTGCCAAGACACCTGAAGAGGAATTCACAAACTTCTGACATCCAGTAAAAACACTAGCAACCTTGACAATGTTTTTTTTTAAAACTACCACCTTCTCACATTTGTTTTTCCATCACATATGCATGTATGAGTGCATTTGTGTGTGCAGCTGCTGAGGTCAGAGAAGGGGAAATGGAACATTTTTTAACAACTAAATATCTCCACTTCCAAATTCCTTGACTGAATACAGCCAATCCATCTGATGGCAAAATAAAGGAAGATAAAGCAGAGTTATCAACATTGCAGCTGCACTGCTTAGTGGTAATGGAAGCAGCAGGACAATGTGAATTCACCAACTGGCTTAGAGGGAACTGCCATTCCTTATCACAGACAGAGGTCTTGGATGGACCCAGCTGCAGGACAGTTTGCCCTAGGGAGGGGCATTCAGCAGTCTTAGCTAAAAGCAGGTGAACTCTTTCATCAAATTGTTTCTCTAATGAAATTAGGGTTTCAGTCACCCGAAATTACTCCTTAACCTAGGGTGAATTGAGGATATTTTCTAAAAAAAATTTAAATATATGAAAATAAATGAAAATAGTACTTTGATTTTCCTATCATGAATCCTATTTGACATCTGAAATAGTCTAGTACGTAAAAAAAAGTCTAAACCATGAGTAGAAATATTGACTGCCTACCAGTAACTGCTGATACTTGCAAAGGTTTCTGGGGCACCTAAATCTCTCACCTTCCTCACCTTCAGGTCCAGAGCTCAGAGTTAGTAATATAAAAAACACTTAAGAATTTAAGAGCTCCCTCACTGACACCTCTCACAAATGATATGACGACTTGCTACTACATCTGTTTAAGACACTGCCATCACCTATGTCTTGAAAGACATTTTCCACAGAATAATGCTGGCAGGCAGGAAGGTGCGCCCTTCTGTACAAAAGCTGGTATGTTATCTTAAAGCACATGTTAGGAAGTCTAAGAAGTAAAATTAAACCAGCTGCTAGCTGCAGTTCCTAAGACTGGCAAACCCACCTCAGGACTGTGTCTCTGTGCAGAACATACATTCCCAAGAGAACCACAGGGCAGGAATATTATAGCCAGAAACACACTCTGAATAGCCATCTTCATCTAATGCTGCCACCACACCTCTGAAGCCAACCAACACTAAAGTGAAAAGTTAGTTAGTACTTGTGCTCTGTGAAAAATCCTTGTCCAAGCTATAAAGGAGATGTACCATACTTCTTCATTCTCCTTCTCATCCTACTTTCTACCAAAGATAAAGTTAGGTTCCCAGGTTAGCCTCAGAATAGGGGAGGTTGGTTCACTTATTTGATTTCAGAGGAAGGTGAATATTGTTTGTCATTGTTAATTTTTGGGAGTAGGCTTCTTGACAGCTGGCATTAGACATCATCCATCAGAAACACACTGAACAATCCTTTTAGAAAGTGATAATAAACTCCTGTGGACAATAACCAAGAGGAGCAGGTGCTTAAAATTATTTAATCTTATCAGAGAGCACATGTGTTTGCCAAGTCTTACTTTAATGATTGATGAACGAGCAGGAAAATAGGGAAAGTCACTAGAAAATTAAGATAACATCAAAACAAGAAGATTTAAAAGGAGCCAAAACTATTGTGAACTCCAAACATGACTGGATAGCACAAGCTAGACACATTATATGTAATATAATTTATTCACTTTGAATCTATTCTGTGCTGCCACATGAAGCAAGAAGGCATCAGCAGGAACACCTGTGCTGCCCTCATTCCCTTCACTCATCCTTCCAAGGAAGTAATTGCAGTTACAAGATCTTTTGGAGTCACAAGTTTGAGTTTACAAGACTTTTGTGTATTCCTGCCCACTGGTAAAGGCACAAGCAATTACAGTATATGATGTACCATGTTTATATATCTGAGGGATAGGAACAATCCCAAACTATTTCACTTTCCAAACAAGAACCTCATTGTTCATTTCTATCTTAGTTGTCACTCTTCAAACAAACCAGTCTCCCAAGAATTTTCTGCCATCCCATCAAAACCTGAAACAGTTTGGAATGTCTGACATATTTTTATGTTCAAGTTATGTGGTCTTTTTCTTTACATAAATAGCTGATTAATGTTATCGGCTTAGGCTCCAGCTTATCTCTTAGCTACAGGACATTTATTTTAAATGTTCTTATCAGAGCAAACCAGGAATTATCTTTACATTGGTGATCTCTTCAGTATGGTGAAAACATTTCTATTTTCCTACTTAAATAACTTTTAATAAGTTGTGCTCTGACTTCCTCAAACAATTCCTAACAACTACCTTGAATCTGAACTTTTGAAAGTCATCAAACAAACGCCCTTCTTCAGGAAAGACATAAATGGATACTCTATGTATCACACACACGGCAAACCTTTTTGCTCTTTCTAAAACATAATGGAAAACCTTTTCAAAAGAACCTAGCAATTTTGGGTGCTCAACTTGAGAGACTAAATAGGTTTTCAGAGCACTGCTGCTCAGCATTTCCTAGAGAGCAATCCTCTTCTGACTTGTTGAGGATAGACACTTGAAACCACAAGTTCCTTTTACCAATCTTAGCGTGTTTTATATCTCACTAATAAACCCATTTTGTATTACAGCTAGTGTCCCACTGATGCTTCTCTGGCAAGAATTAGAATAAATGCCCATTACTGTTTGAAATTGGTTAGTGGTTTATAAAGAGAAAGGAGTTTTAAGGTGAAATTACATTAAGTGCACTGTAACCAAGGGGCCAAGCTGCCAAGCGAGATTGAGCAGTCCCCGTGTGTCCCATTGCCACAGGGACTTCCCATGATCAGCAGTGGGGCCACTGGCTCATCTGGCTGTTGGAGAAGTCAGCTAACGAGGTATTAACTGGATTGCCTGAGGCCCAGCCAGAGTCATGTGGCAATGGATAGCTGAGGCTGCTGGAAAGCAATGCCACCCCTCACCTGTGACAGCCTCCTGGAGACTCCTTCCACATGGCTCTTGAGATATCTGGTATGTAATCTGTGGCTGCTGTCTGTGTAAAGACTATGCTGGCTAGCTCACAGGACCAGGAAAGCTGGCCAACCTCCAGTGTAGTAATTAATAAATATTTAGGCATTTTCCTTACTATTGTAGGAACATAGTTTGATATTATCAAACGAATGCAAGATTGTTAATAACAACAGAGGAGAATGTCAGCCAGCACCGCCTCATTAAAATCACACCAGGACTGCTAGTACCAGCTGATGTGTGTGTGAAGAGAGAAAGAGGAAATGGGTCTGGGAAGAGCTGGCTCCTCTTACACTGTTTATGGTGATAGTCATGATTCAGTATTTTAACCTACCCTAGCTATTTTCATAGCTTCTTTATTCCTTAAGACAACTGGTTTCCCCATGCATTCAACCACTGTGATACCTAAATGAAATCTGTGTATTAGTGGCATAGTGTTTGAACTCTCTGCTTGGCTACTGTGGGTGAGGCTGATATAGTTGCACTGTGGGGGCATAATACAGGTCAGAGAACATACTCAAAATTCTTATGGATAAGTTTGGAAGCATTTTAAGACTGCTTAAACAAGGTGGTTCTTAAATGTTTATTTCTTTCCAGAACCTACTGGATTAAGAGGATGAGGATACTTTGTGGCTGCTGAGTGGCAGCGACTGACTACTCTGAGAAGGGCAAGAAAACTGAAGACTTGGTACGCCTGCCCCCATGAAGGAGGGATTAGAGAAGCCACTGTTTGGTTGTTGAGAAAGCAGGCTAGAGGCCTTTCTCCAGGTTATGAGACTACACCTCTGCCCTAGCCAGTCTGCAGAGGAAACACAGACCGGTGAGTGCTAAGGAGATACTTTCAACTCCTTGAAGGAAGGAGTGGAAGCACATTAAGCTCTACTGCATCGTTTTCCTTATAGACTAGCAAAGCCTAGCAATTCAGCAATGGGCACTGGACCAAAACAGACTGACAAATACTGGAGCCCCCTGGGTATGTTTGTCGGTTCTGCTCAAACAAACTGCCTTGGCTGGGATTTGAGAACTCTCCCTTTTTGAATGAGAATTCTGAGTTATTGGAGAAAGTTGACAGAGTTCCCTTCACCCTCACACATCTGGAGGGTACACGGAGCTCCATGTGGGCATAGTCTGTTTCCTAGCAGTAGCTGTGTGTGTCAGAATTGCACTGCTGTCATGCACCCATGCAAAAACTGTGCTTTCCAGAAGCACTGGACAGAATTGCCACTTGTAAGCCAGTTGCCTAGCTGTCAACAGAGAGACAACACCCCATGTTCCACAAAGTCTGCACAGACCCACACATTTCTGTCTGCAAATTTAATTCTTGCCCTACAATAAGATAGTGGTGCCACTTTGGAAGAATTACTCACACATCTGTACTGGACACTTGCTCTTTCTATACTGTTGGCTTGTTCCAGAGTTATGATGGAAAAGTGGAAGCGGGAAGAGAGATTTCCTTTTCCAAATTGCTGCTGCTGCTGCTTTTCCAGCCACTGCTACAGGACTGGAGTGTGTGGCAACCAGGAAATTATAGGGTAAGGATTGAAAAGACTTTTAAAAAATACTTTTCTTAACACACACAGAATAACAGTGCTGGCTTCCAATGTGCTTTTAACATTAACTCTTACTAGGATATGTCTGTCTGAGTGTGTGCACATATGGTGTTTGTTTTGGTTTTGTTTTTTTCAACATATGAAATTCTTTTTAATAACTTTATATGGGCATTAATAAACTAGCAAAATATGAGACGCTGTGCTAATAGGAACATAGACTGACCATCATGAGTATAACCCAAGTCAAAACATGAATACCTAACATCTGCTTATTCTCTCAGTGAAAATCAATTCTTTTGTAGCTGCTTAATTGCTTTTCCCCTCTCCCTACTGTTCTGCCAGTTAAAATTGATTTTAGAACTGGTTTTTCAAGGAGTTTCCCATTTATCAGGCACCCATGGCCAATTGAAAAAACCACCAGTAGAACAGTCAGGCTGTTCATAAAATGTTGTGTTGGTGGGCTACAAATATCATGTTTGGGGTTAGAGTTAGGTCCCAAAATAAACTGAAAACTCATTAAGGAGGACTTCAATGTCTTTGCAAGGATACAGCTTTGAAGTCTTCAGAAGAGGACAAAATATACTATAGCACATTTTTGCAAAATGATAGTGTCTCACCCTCTCCCCAGGAACTTAATCAGAGTGTAATCAAAATATATTTCCAGCTGCTGAAGTTCACTTCCTCCCTTGTAGATTTTTGACATAACTTGAACCTCAAATTCAAAGTCATGTTTAACTGGACAGCTGCTCTCCTAAAGCTGCATGAAGGGGCAGTATCTCTGTTGAGCTTTCTGTAGTCCCGCTTGGTGGGACATCGTTATACAGAGAAGCTGTATTATAGAAGCTTCATAAGTGACAGCGGAATATGGACAGTCCTCATTTACTCAGAATTGTGACTTTTGTTGTGGTATTCCCACCCTGCAAACTGGGATCAAAGGAGCCTACCAATCTAAAGTGAGAAAATTCATGGGTTGAGATAAAGACAGTGTCATAGGTATAGCAACAGTCGTGTGCACAAGCAAACAAAATAAGGAATTCCATGTCATAGGTATAGCAACAGTTGTGTGCACAAGCAAACAAAATAAGGAATTCCCATTAGCAGGCAGATGTTTAGCCATTTCCAGAAGAATAAGGCTTCATCATGAATAAGAGATACTCAGGGAGACAAATGCCATAACTCCAAACATCTTCCATCCCTCTCCTCTCCTTTCTTCCAGTTGTATATGCTGAGCATGATGTTATATGGTATGGAATATCCCTTTGGTCAGCTGGGGTCAGCCATCCCAGCTGTGTCCTCTCCCAACTTCTTCTGCAGCCCCAGCCGCAGAAGGTGACTTACCCTGCTTCTGCTGGCAGGGTAGTGTGAGAAACAGAGTTTGAGAAACAGAAAAGGCCTTGGTTTTGTGTATCCCAACTCCTTCTGCAGCCTCAGCCGCAGAAGGCTACTTAGCCTGCTTCTGCTGGCAGGGTAAGGAAGAGTGTGAGAAACAGAAAAGGCCTTGGTTTTGTGTAAGAACTGTTCAACAATAACTAAATCACCTCCATATTATCAAAACTGTTTTGGTCACAAATCCAAAAACCACCACCATACCAGGTACTATGAAGAAAATGAACTCTATCTCAGCCAAAACCAGTACAGTAGGAAATGAAGAACAATTACAGCTGCGAGGGACATAAAGGGCAGGCAGAATGTAATTACCCAGGTTGGAATACGGCCAGGACACTGGGGCTTAATGTTCTTACTCTTGGGAAAGGAACAACAAAAATTACTTGCACCGCAGCAGCCAGGCTCTCTAGTTCTGCTTTATCTGAACCACAGCACCTCCTATGGCACTGTTCCCAGCAACATAGTAGCCATAGGCAAGTATTGCTCCTAGGGAACTAGTCCCCATTGCCTTTTGATGTTTATTGCCTTAGGTATGAAGACTGAGGAAAGAGCCAAACCAATTCAGAGACAAAACCAAAACCATTTAAAGGGACATGCTGTCAAACTGCAAAGCACAGCACCATTGAGCCAGGTGGCTGCTGGGAATCTAGACCCTTCAGGTGACTTTAAAAGTTATTTGAGCGTCCTACTGGAGGAAAAAGAGTAATAAAAAGAAGCCTCAAAATATTAAAAATATTGCACTATTGAGCTAGAACTAATTAATTTCTCTAACTATCCTGAACAGACATTACAAACACATCGCTGGATATAGTCACAGTGCCAGGAGAAAATGCAAAATGCTGGCTGGCTCCTAAGATGGCACTAAGTCCAGTAAATGGCTCTGCATACTAAAATCACAGTTAATATTCAAATATTTGTATTTTTTGAACTGATGTTAATGCCTGGCACATGGATGGGAGTATCCCAACTCCAGAAATAGGTTACCCCATTACTTCAAAAAGATGGTAGAACTTTCACTGTGAAAGACTTTTTTTCTGATAACTCAAATTTAAAGCCTGAATGAAATCACTGACAATTTTTAATCTCTTTCAAAGCATATCTATTTCTATGTTTGTTTTATAACTGTGAATACTGTTATCATTCATATGAATGTCTAGTATTGCTTTGAATGTTACTCAGCTCTTCACCTCAACAAGTTGACACAGCACAGCATATGTATTCTTTTGTGAAACAAGATTGCCCTTTCACTGATTTGAGGACTCCCTTTTTAAAATTCTTTTTAAGACTTTCTGATATGAGTCATTCTGTTAAGTTGGTAGCTTGTTCAGAGATAAGTGAGAGATGACATTACCCTGAAGCAGTCTTTCTTTCTTTGTAGGAAAGATAGAAGTTTTGTTTTACTGAATAACACAGAACTCAACAGAAACTCCATTTCTTGTTCTCCTCTCAGCTATCTTGCATTTTTTAGAATGTCCCATCTGAGCTGGTAACAGAAACACTCCTTCTCCCTTCTCTTATTCACAGGGCTCCACCAAGTAGTGCCACAGTCCCTTGAATTTAGTCCCTACAAAATCCATTTGGCTCAGAAAATCAGGTCCTATGCATAGAGATGTACTTGCTGATGCTTTCATTCTTTCAGCTAACTAGTTTAAGACAGAAACTCTTATATTTAGTTTCAAAGGTCATAAGCTTTTATATCACCTTACCATATCACAAAAAAAAAAAGAAAAAGATGATGCAGAACTTGATTTCTTTTCTGTAGTGATATCTAACTTCTTGAGGTATGAAATCTGAAGGCAAATTTGTCAGGTAATCATGCATTGGACAAATATTACCTCTGTCTTCAAGGTACACTATGCACTGAGGGCTTGGATACATCGGTATTTAAAAGATGGGTAGATGTAGTGCTTAGCAACATGGTTTAGTGCTGGTTTTTGTCAGTGTTACATCGATGGTTGGACCTGATCTGAAAGGTCCCTTCCAACCTAGACAATTCTGATAGAAGTGTTAGAAGAATGAGAAGAGGTTTACTTTCCTCTCACAGGGAAAAACACTCTTCTTGACAGAGGAAAGTATGATGTTGCTTCTTGCACCCTTTAAACCTGTTCAAGAGAGCGTGAAGGGTGGATCTTGTGTTTATACAGTCATCCTTCCGGGGTTTAATTCCCCTCTGTATAAGCAAGAAACCAAACCTCACTCACACCAAGCAACATAAATATGTAAATATAAATATATATACACACAAAGCTTAAAATTCTGCTCAGCAAGTCACACTGCCTCAATGCAGCGAGATATCAGTTGCACAAACAGGAGAAACACGCTGATGAGACTCAATTAAGTGGTATAAAAGAACTCGGATTCAATTAAGTGGTATAAAAGAACTCACTCAATTGACTTAGTGTATTTCTAAGTACATTTCCCACAGACAAGATCCAGTAACCCCCAAGGGTGCAATGATCAATGAATTGAGTACAAAGGCCTTTGGATTTCTCAAGTTCTCAAAATCTGAAACAATCAATTCTGAAAGATTTTTTTTTAAAGACAAAATAATTATTTTTTTATGGACTAGAATGGCATGCACAAGCCCACTTCCTGGCACAAGTGCCCTGCAATCAGAAAACTATATATTTTTAAGCGATGTGTTTTGTGTGCCTCTACAGAGAAGAGAGCTATAAGGTCTCACTAATTCCTTTGTGCTTTTTACTGATAACTTAAGAAGCAAGAATAAAAAAAAACAACCTATGAACTGCTCTCTTTTTCCCACGACATACAGGAGTGAGTTCGCCCTGTGCTCCATCCATACAGTCTGTGATTTATAACACAAACCTCAGGATTTGTGTTGTTGCAGCGCAGTGGTACTGGGGCCCTGTGAAATATCACCACGTAGCAAGGCTATGTGAGATAACGTGTTTCTGCACGAGAAGATGTCTTCTTAGACAGCAAGGTGCTGTTCTTTCCAGAAAAGCATCCAACACACTGTTCTGGTAGGAGGAAAACAACACGGCTACTCCCAGATTAATTTGACAGGATTTGCAGCATGAGAAGAATGCATTTTTAAAATAATCTGCCTTTAGCTGATATCAATAAAGTGTAAAGATCAGTCTTAATGCTTGGATCCCTGTTGGTTTGAAGCACAGTCTGTTGAAGAAGGAAATTTTGAAAACTTTTTTGGACGACAGGAAATATTGGCACTGCCACCATCTTCAGAGCTATTGTCCCTGATGAAACTGGCTTTTGCTACTTCCTCAGCCATACAAGGCCCTCTATAGTCTCTTTTCTCCTTTATTTGAATGCTGTGATGAGAGGCCCAAGTCTTTTGTCTCTGCTATACTTAGTATCTGTCCTTCTATGCAATAGTTTTCTTTCCCTTCCAGATGTTATCAAAGTCCAATAACTGCTCTTGAGAGCCAAGACAGATGTAAGCTATTTTTTAAAACACAATTCAAGCCAACTTTCTTTCTTTGAGATGTAAAAATATAACCAAGCATTATGAATGCCTTTTAATGCTATAGAAATGCAAAAATAAGTGCTATAATAATCATTAGATTATTTATCATCAGCTGTCAAGGCCAAATCCTAGCTCTAATAGCAATCATCACGGCTAGGCTCCAATGCAATTATTATCAGGGACCTGCTCCAAAGACCATCATCAAAGTCAACAAGAAACTTTTTCCCACTGAGTTCAGGGTACTTTGGATCAGGCTTCGAACTGTCTAAGCCTGCAGAAGCTGCCTTTGGTCCTCCCAAAGCCGACACTCACAACACAGAGGTTGCTGTTGGTGGAGATACTTCAAGGCAGCGAACTCCACAGCACCACCCAGAGAAGTTTGGCCAAACAGTTTTAAAAATAGCTAAGTCATTTCCTTAGCTACATCTGGTTGCTGTATCCCTTACTGTCACCTTAACTGTTGAGGTCATGCTCATCAGTCTCAAGATTGTTGTTCGTGCTTGAGGATCCTTCAAACGAACAGTGACTATTTAATTGCCCTATTTTGACTTAGGGGGTCAGAAATGCATCGCAGCAAGTTACTGGAAGTAACAAGTTACATCGCAGCAAGACCTGTTATTTTTCTAGCTTCCCCACTTCATGCTTGAATAAGATAAGGTATAAGGAGCTCAAGTTAAATTGCAGCAGCTAAATACTTCCAAATCAAAACCAAGTTTGCCAAAGCAATATAAAGTTTTCATTGCTGTTTCACCCTGTGAAAAGGGGTAGCTTTCGTAGTGACACACATTCCTGCTGCTTTCAATCAACACATAATTAATAGCAAATTATAATCATAATAGCATATTTCATCCCAAAGGCTCCAAGAGTTCTTGATAAAAAGTTGGCCAAATGCTGTACTTAATTATACTCATGCAATTGAGTTCAAATGAGGGTGGACACTCTTTAACCTCTGCAATGCAGCCACTTCCAGGAAGGAACATAGCACCTGCTCATCAGAACACACTGCTCCGTGCAGTAAGAAAGGGCAAAAAGTGAAGACTCTCTGAAAAATTCAACGGAAACACTGGGGAATACTTAGCAATTACTACTCAGACAGGAACTGGGTGAGGGAAATGTGAGTTAGTCTTACGTTAGCTAGTACAGACAGAATGCTATGGGCTTTTGCATGAAAAACGCTAGCCTGAACCCTAAGATTCAGCTGTTCCATTTCCAACACTCCACACAACCACCCTTCTGCTCAGTAAAGTGTTGTCACACTGGGAGATTCTATTTCTCATCCAAGTCCTGGCTAGCCACAACCTTGCTGGGCTTTTCAGATCTGATGACTTATAACTAAAAGGGTAATGACGACAAGCCAAGCCTTGACAATTTAGCAAATTAATGGCAACAAAGGCTAATTGCTACTGTAGGATATGGTGCTTGAATATAGTACATTATGCAGCGCATGATATTTATTTGCTGTGAGTTAGTTACTATTTGATATCTAACCATCAAAAGCTGCAACATCAAAAGAACAAAGGGCAAAAAAACAACCAACACTGACCATAGGGATGTATTTTCCTTTTGACAAAAACCCAGCAGTATAAATGCTATCATTTGGAAAGATTACACTCTGGAAGTGTTTAAGCAGTTGACAAATAGAATGATCAGAGTAACAGTCTGTTTATCGTGTCATCTAGACTAGCATTAAAAATACATTACTGGAGCTTGTAAGGTTTAGCAGTATTAAACCTGGTGCAAACACAGCGACAGAAATAGCTCTTAAACCTGCCAACACAAGTACTGAGTTGCTTTGTACTTATCAGTGCAACTGTCTTCTTCCTTCAGGCCTACAGAAAACAGCTCCCAGTTTACACTCATTTTCAGTTTCCTCAACTGAACTATCACATTCAGGGTTTCAGCCCTCAAACCCCTAACAAAGCGTTTCTTAGATTGCTAAAACAGTGCCTCAGCAGCATTTCTTGGCAAATGCACACTGTTAGACTCTCCAGATTAGCCAGGTTTCACTAAATTCCTGGAAGCAACAGTTCAGCCTCATTGGCAAGCTTGGTCCCAACGTAAATCTCAGTTTTCTTCTCAGAACTGACTAGACAGTGGGACACTCCAGACTTACGCCCTTCTTCCTCACAGAGATGCTGGGGTCAGCAAAACCCATGCCCATGCCCACCCAATATGTCTTTTTTGGGGGAGTCAGCACACAGTTACATCCATAGGAAGACAGGTCTGTGCATCCAGGAACCAGGCATTCAACAGATTCCCCTAGATATATGCTTCTGAGTCATCAGCTTGCCAACACAGCAGGCGAAGCCTAGCACATTTATAAATAATCTGTGGGAAACTCGGGGGAAACCGTAGTTTTCCTCCCTCACAGGATCTTCTTTAAGCAGGAGCTCCCTTTCCTTAGATGTTTGTAAGGAGCAACAGCATTAAAGATCAGATAGTCGGTAAGTTCAATGGAGAGAGACCTTTACGTGCAAGTATCAAGAGCAGTACAAGTGTCAAGAGCAACACAAGCTCGTGCAGCCTCTGCTGAAATCTGCTATGTATTCTCACAGCTTTCAGTTTAAAGTTAGCTTGGGTGTACCTGCATGCCTTGTAAGTCAGTACAACTGCAGCCCCCCAGATCTCCGAGTTATGATGGAACAGTAGCCAATCTTTTTAAAGTCAATGAACTGTAGCATGACATCCTGTTTTAAGTAGAACTTTCTACTGGACCCTGTCACAGCTCTCCTAGCGGCTAAAGCTTAAATAGTTAGAGATTATGACACTGCCTCCAAAACAAATCACAGACTTTCTACTTTCAAAGGATGCAGTCAGGAAAAAGCTGTAGCTAGGAAGGCTGGGAAGGCAGGCAGGCAGGCACGATTAGCATTTTGGCTCTGTGATACTACAACACCAATTTCCAAGCATATTGGATCAGTTGGGTAATTTTATCTTTCCAAATGTCTCGTGGACCATAATCAGATTAAACTGAATTGCAGTGATCTTGAAATCTACTGTCAATACAGGTGCACTGCTGAAATGCAGACACCACGCAGTGACCAGCAGCTCACGAGCAACAATTCTGGAACCACTGTTCTAGGGTTTGCTCTGCACAGTGGTGGCTATTAGTGGAATTTGCCACAGAATTCGTTCTCCTGAGTTACTCTGCAAAATTGGAGCTTTCGAGTAAAAAGAAACACATCTAGGCTAAAACACATGCAAAAACGTGAGAAGTGGTACAAAAATCTTCTACTCACAGCTGCAGATGGCTAGCTTATGTAGCTACTTTTCAGATGGTAGTTTTGACCTTACCAGTGCAAATTGTATCAGGGAGGCAAAAGACATCCAGCCCCACTGCACTGTAAGCAGTGCAGAGGAAACCCAGACAGTCACATGGCCACAAAATGGCAGGTGACCCACAGATGTCTGACTGGACAATGCCAACAGAGCAGGTAGGGCTGTAGCCTCTTCTGTACTCATTGCACATCCATGCCCAAAGAAAGGTTCTCCTGTTTAAGACTCAGCCGCAAGTGAACAGTTAGTACTACTCCAGCAGCAGGTCTCAATAACTGAATATATCCTATATTTTTAAAAAACCAAGTCAATCAGAACCAATACGTAGCCTAAACAAAAGGACAATGGGACTATGATGAAGACAAGGGATAATCAAGTGCTAATCAGTAGCAAAATCTGTAACCTTAAAGTAATAGTAGAGATGCCAGAGCAGTAGTTAGTCGTTGACACTGTATAAATTAGACAGCTAGAATATCATTAGCATTACCTTTTCAAACCACATAGGCAAAGAAAATTCCTGATTATTATGGTGGATTACAGGACAATCCAATTATTAGTCTCAGCATAAATACTCCTTGTAATTAATGGGCAACCGTGTTAAACTCTGCTAACATGTTTTCCATATTAAAACTCACAAGTAACTCATTGAAGATTTTGAGCAATCTGGCAACCCCTGCACAATTAGCTGGGTTTCAAAATGGTAATCAGCCAATTTTGTAAGATTTATCCTCTCTATCGGCATGTCCTAGTGGCAAACACCAGTGTTTATTATTTCTATTGCTATACGATTATCATGTGTTAGACATTAGTTCACACATCAGCCTTAAATTCATGTAGCTCAATCACACGGCCACAACATGGAGGTGAATGTAGACATGAAGAAGACATTTGGGGTGGATTCATAGTCTACTGACAGGGTAAATGACAAAAAATCCCCTCCAGACCCTGTGTGGGAGGAAAAAGAGGCTAGGTCTTCCTTACTTGACAAGTGTATGACAGTGCAGTGCAGACTGCGGATTTTGTTACTGATTTTGTGTATCGTGAGACAACAGATGCTAGCAGGGATTGGGAATGTTACTTCATCTTCTAAACAACGGACGCTGTGACTTAATGTGGTGAAACACACAAGATAAGGTAGAGGATTGACTCTTCTGCTACAGCGATGGCAACTTTAATCCTGCTGGAAGAGAAACCAGCTTACCTTGCAAAACTCTCTGGAAGGTGTTCTTTTGTTTCAGTCCCCTGGCCAGCTGTCACTGCCATTTCACTCACTCATTTCAGAGAGTCACCTGGCAAGTCAAAGGTGCCCAATGTTTTTTCTTCTGGTTGTGGATGTCCATCGGAGGCCTGGGATGTGCCTGTCCTTGGTGGAACAGTGTCTGGTGGGGACAGCACCTGCTCTGAGATCCTGGGGTCCAGGCTGTGGGGCTCTGGGGTGTCATGGCCGCCCTGAGCTCACCCCACTCCGGGCCCTGCCGGGGTGCGATGGGCAGGGAATCCTGACAGGAAATCTTACACTGGGACTGAAAAGGATCCCAGGAAAGGGGCGAGTCCGGCCATTTCTTATCCTACACCTGGACATTTTTGAGGAAGTTTGGTAAAGTATCGCCCTTTCGGCGCTTTCAAAGCACAGTTCTAAGCTTCCCTGTTTGAAGCAACTTGGACACGCACACCCCTCAAAACCCGCTCGTTCCGCCAGCATCTCCCCTGACCTGCCGCTCCCAACTTCTTTGTTCAACTTTCGTTAACTCGGGCCGAGGGGAAAGACGGCCAAAGCGCTGAGGGGAGCCGACCTCCGGCGGGAAACCTGGCCGCGGCCGAAATGCTGAGGGGAGCCGACCACGGGCGGGAAACCCGACGGCGGCCGAAGCGCTGAGGGGACCCGACCACTGGCGGGAAACCCGGCCGCGGCCGAAGTGCTGAGGGGAGCCGACCTCCGGCGGGAAAACCGGCCGCGGCCGAAGGGCTGAGGGGAGCCGACCTCCGCCACCGGTCCGCCCCACGGCCTCCCCCGTGAGGGGCGAGGGGAAGGGGGTGCGGTGGTAATCGGTGCCGTCTCCAGGCAGAGCGATGGGACTTGGGCCTGGGGCCAGGCCTGAGGGGAGGCAACCGGGGCCGGGGCCGGCCGCCGTCGCCGGTCCTTCTCCTCAGAGGGGCGGGCCGGAGGCGGGGCGGGGCGGGCAGCGCCCGGCCCCGCCGCTGCGTGGGGAGGGCGCGGCGGAGCGGCGGGGGGGCGGGGTGTAAAGAAAACTAATCTCTCT